>NC_059179.1:11306641-11611800 GCF_019923935.1 Bubalus bubalis
GCCACATTATTTCTTCTGCTTCCCTACTTAGTTTTGATTTCCTGTGTATTTTTATCTTGGCATGGTCTTTGTGACAGGACTGGAGGATAGGAATTCTTTCTTCCCTAGCTATCCTAGAGATCATATCACTTTGCTGAGCATACACCCACTAGGTGTGTACATATTTAACACAATCTTAAAGCTGATTGGTACCAACTCACCACAAGACTGTATAAAGCACCATCTCACAGAAAATATAGAACATGTAATTGGAAAAACCTTTTACCAATGACACAGTTTCTTTTTATGAGTGACCTTTATGATTTTTTTTCTTTCCAAAATTAGGTAAGACTGTCTTGGCAACTATGAAACTGAAATGATTATTCTTAGATATCAGAAATGAGACATGTTGTAACATCTTACAGTGGTAATCCATAAAATTTATAGAAGGGGAAGATAAAGATCACAATCTAACCCCTCATTGTGGAGAAGGCAATGGCAACCCACTCCAGTACTCTTGCCTGGAAAATCCCATGGATGGAGGAGCCTGGTGGGCTGCAGTCCATGGGGCTGCGAAGAGTTGGACACGACTGAGCAACTTCACTTTCCCTTTTCACTTTCATGCATTGGAGAAGGAAATGGCAACCCACTCCAGTGTTCTTGCCTGGAGAATCCCAGGGATGGGGGAGCCTGGTGGGCTGCCGTCTGTGGGGTCGCACAGAGTCGGACACGACTGAAGTGACTTAGCAGCAGCAGCAGCATTATAAAAATGAAGACTCAGTCTCAGAAAAGTGAAGACCAGCCAGGGTTCAATAGGAGGTTACAGCCAAACTGAGAGCAGAACCCTATCAGTGTCAGTTGCAAGATTGACACCTCTACAGGAGGAGTTTAGTTGTGGAGTGGGACATGGACGATGCATTTATAGGGCAGTTTACAAAAGACTCCAAAAACCAAACAGTTTAATTACCAGCACCCAAACAGTAGGGTATGCCAATGATGGACACGGCAGGGGGTGGGCAGTGTTAACTCCCCCAAGAGATTCCTTGACACCCTATTCGACATAGATGCTAATGTGTATTTAGTTTTAAACACTTTATATTTCAATCCATCTGTGTCATGTGTACATGAGTGCTTCTACTGAGATTGCTGGAATTCTCATCAACCTGCTTGAAATATAAAAGCATATAAAACCATCTCCTTTAAGAGGCATACCACTGTCCCTCCCCCATCAAATGGGTTGTTGTAAAGATCAAAGCCTTAGGCTGCTGCTGCTGCTGCTGCTAAGTCGCTTCAGTCGTGTCCAACTCTGTGCGACCCCATGGACTGCAGCCCACCAGGCCCTCTGTCCATGGGATTTTCCAGGCAAGAGTACTGGAGTGGGGTGCCATTGCCTTCTCCGAAAGCCTTATGAGAAGGCTTCAAAACCCAGGAAGGCACAGGGTAAAATACAAAGTATTTGTTGTAATACTATTAAAACAAGTTGACAGAGAAAAACTTTTACTTGCTTAGTTTGAAACAGGCCTTGAAACTTGCACAGTAGAATAAATACTCAATAAATACTCTTGAAAGAATTAGGAAGAAACTTCTTAAAAATCAGTATTATTATAACCTGATGTCTTTCAGGGGTCACATTTTGAAAATCTCTCCATATATTAAAAAAAAATGAGTTACAATTATAGGGTATTTTAAATGTTTACATTTAACAAGTTAACACCTTTCATACCCACAAACACAAAATAATCATTGCTTGAAGATAATGTCAACAGTCTTATTAAGTGTAGCGCCTCCATTCAAACCTTCCCCACTTCCTCCCTCCTATCTGAGTCTCTGACCACTCTTAACTATTAGGCAGATTTTCATTTTTATGTCCCATCTGGGACTCAGTTATTCTTTGAGAACATTTTTCATATATTATGCTTTAGGCAAGAATTAGTTGTAATCTTGGATAGAAATGACCACAGACATGGTTGGTTCAACCAGTCCTCAAATTAACAACTGGCTCCTAAATCCACAAAGTTCTCAGTCTAGTCCAGAAAAGGTGAGGAAGCAAAGCCAAGAGTGCCCCCTTATGGCGAATGAAAAAAAAAATGACTTGATTCTCAATTGTGACTTCACGCACATGCTCATGGGCTTTGCCCAAGCACACACAAGATCTTGGAGTTCCAAGCTGACAGAATACTAACTAGTCTTCTTGCCCTAGAGGTCTCTGGAGATCTTTGTGTTCTGCTCAAAAAAACATGTATCAAACACAGTGGAAAACAACAGAGTCAGAACTCCTCCCAACCTATTACAGGACTTCTCAAGGCACAAGGTCCAACATTGTTCTGTACTGTCAGCCAACGGTGAAACAAGCTACATGAATACAGTAGGGCTGTAAGGATACAAGAGCCTACACGACCACATCAGGAGGAAGAGGCCGACAACAAAGGCAAATGCCCTGTGGCCCCCAACCTTTCTGGCACTGCGGACTGGTTTTCTGGAAGATCATTTTTTCCATAGACTGGGGGTGGGGGGGTGGTTTCAGGATGATTCAAACGCCTTTCATTTATTGTGCGTTTTATTTCTAGTATTATTACATTGTGATACATAATCAAAGATACAACTCACCATAACACAGAGTCAGTGGGAGCCCTGAACTTGTTTTCCTGCGACTAGACAGTCCAATCTGGGGGTGATGGGAGATAGTGGCAGCCGCCCCCTCCAGCATTAGCATCACCGCCCCGGCTCCACCTCAGATCAGCAGCAGGCATTAGATTCTCACAGGAGTGACGCAACCTAGATCGCTCGCATGCACGGTTCATAGTCCCATTGGAGCTTTGACAGGAGATTTGACAGGAGGTGGAGCTCAGCCGGTAATGCGAGTGGTGGGAAACAGCTATAATTACAGATGAGGTTTCGGCTCCCTCACCAATGCTCACCTCTGCTGTGTGGCCAGGTTCCTAACAGGCCACAGGTAGTACTGGTCTGTGGCCTGGGGGGTTAGCGACCCTGGTAAACTCAGCTGTAATAAGAACCACCGTGCAACATCTCCACCTCTGGCTTGGCCCATGTACTGATGAAAAATCCCCAAAGAAAACTTTGGCAAGGAGGTGAAGAGCAAAACGATAAAAGGTGGATTCTATAGAACTTAGGCCCTGTTCCTTCACTCCCATGTTCTGGGGAGTAGCAGAGTTACTCCCCACGAGTTCACCAGGGCATCTGAGGGAGACTCCATGATAGCAACCAAAGAAGGGAAACCAAGTCACCTAAAACCCGGAAGCCATTCTCTGGCCAGCTCTCTCTCACTACTGGTGGGAAACAACAAAAACAGTCATGCTATTTCTGGCCCTATACTTAAGGATCTTCTACCTGGTTGGCAAACCAGTTTGCCTTGGTCAAAGGAGAAAGAAGTGTTCTTTCTTTAGGGGAACATAAGACCAGCAGGAAGAGTGTCATCCTCCTGGGGTCATATATCCTTCCCATCTAGCACAATTTTACTCTTTTCTGTACAATTTTACTTTAGTTGCCATGAAAAATCAGATTCCACTTCAGACTCTCCCAGGAGTTACTTGTGCATCTAATTTCATTCAGCTCAATGACAAAGTCCGCCACTTTTCACACATTCTGTCAGTCCACATATATTTATTGACTCACAAATATTCCAGGCTTTGTGTTAGGTCCTAGGTATACAAAGGTGAGTAAGATAGATCTTAAAGCTCACAGAGTAGTGGGAGAGATCACATTAGACCCCCAAATCTATGTTTTGGGAGCCCTGTGACCTTGCCTCTACTAGCTTCGGTTGCTTCATTTGTTTAAGGAGAGCGGTTGATGGACAGAGCTTGAATCTAGGGTCCCGTCTGCAGCCACTACCTGCAGACGGGGTTAATCAGGGTTTAGTCTCCGCTCACAGCCTCGCTCAGCAGACCCTGAAGATTCCCAAACCATCCCCCCACTCCTTAGGTTTAAGACCACTCTCCTCCCTATGGGAAAGGACCAAAGGTCCACGGGCAGTATCAATGAGGTTTACAAGGAGTAAGGAGGAGCGGGGAGAAAGACAAGAAAGAAAACATAAATCCTGCTGAAAGAAGGAAGTCCAGAATGACTATCAAATAAAGGCGAACTCACACCTGCACACAATGCTTCAGGCCTGGGAGGCTGAGTTTTATTGACAAGTTTAAATAAGATCACTTGAATGTTATAAAGCAGTCTTACGTTGTCTGCACAGATTAACCAATACCAAGTATTGTTTATTATCGCAAAGCAACTCTATCAGAAAACCAGAGCAATTGCCACTGTTCATCTGAGAGCAGTGCAAGGAAACGGGGCTGCGAGAAAAGCAGGTGAATGCGGGTGTCCCGACTAGGGATGCGAATCAGGAGTATGCAAAATCTGGACACATACAAAAGAAAAAAACAACCCCTGAGCTTTACTGAAAACAACCAAGTTCACATTCACACTTCTTCTGTGTGAAAATGAAGTAGGGCACTCCACCTGAGTGGCATCAGGGCTTCTGCTCTACACATGCCATCGCCAGGCTCCAGCAGCTAGTGAAGTGAACACTGCAATTTCAGGAAAAATAGTGCTATCGTGTCTTCATAGGACTCTTCTTCTGAAACAAGTGGCTTTATGGCCTGCCACACAATGAAAAGTTCATGCATATCGGTGGTTAGCTCTACCAGTCAAGTTACTTAAAGTATAGTGGTTGTTGTTGTTGATGAATGTATTTTTTTTATGAATGTAATTTATTTTTGAAGACTCCAGGAAATTATTTCCCTCAGTCTGAGCAATTTAAATATTTGCTAAATAGCAGCTCTCACAATTAGGCTTGATAAAATTCATCATAGGATCATTATAACCAGCACTGCTGAGGTGTCACTGAAGTTGATTTCCTACCTACTACATGAGAACATGAGGAGGTGTCATTTAGGTCTCTAAATACAAGGCCATTCGACCGAGAGCCCTTTAAGGCAAGCAGGTAAGAACTGGGTACTTATTTACTGAGCTTCTTTCAAGTCTGTGTCAGATTATTTACTGATGAACAAGGCATCTTGAAAATTCCAACATGTGTCAATGTGTCCTGTGTTGAGAGTAAAAAGGCAATATAGTACATTCTAAATAGTAAGGATAAATGGAATGGTCATGATCATTTATGAATCAGTGTCATTTTTAGGACTGGTTGAGGCACCAGCTTTGTATTCGGCCATGATTAAATGAAAAAAGCAAATGCATTTCTGATCCTAACTGGAGAGAATCAGGCATCTTCAACAGCATAATTTCCTTGGTTATAAAAATATAAAAGGCCTGGGAAAGGAAAACGAGTATTTTAGAGAAATTAAGCAAACACACTTAACACGACTTGACAGTAAATGTCTCCAGTCTGACGCTCACTGGTACTTCCTCATTAGATTTATAATTTCATTATAGAGTTTCCAAGGGGCATCCAAGCCCCAGATGAAGTCAAGATGCTCCCACTCAGGGATGCGCTTGTGGTACACCAGGTTGGAGATCTGCATCTGTAAGAGGACGACGTCCTTGTCGTCTGCGAGCCAGTCCCGACCTCCGCTCCAGACAGCAGTCCGCACCAGCATGTCTTTCACATTGTAAAGGGGAGGAATACTCTGTAATGAAAACCCACAGCAGGCTCTGTCTCTGTTGTTTTCATTGACAAAAATGCAATCCCCTGAAAACACTGCCTAGAAAATCTGATCCAAGAATAAAAGACCAAATTTTGAAAACTGCTCTCAGGTTACTTTTTAACTACTGCCAGAACAAACAAGAAGACTAACCCAGAAAAAAAGAATACTATAATGACTGCTGGCTATCGAATTGTTACCCTGTGCTGGTAACATCCCTGAGAGGAAGGCATCGTTCTCCCAGGTGGTTGATGCCAAGCTGCAAAACCAAACCAAGTGGTTGGGAAGGGGTTTTGGAGTCATACCCCAAACCTCTCCTCCCTCTGGGGTGTGACACAGTCACAGAAATTCTCTAAGTCTCAGTTTCTTCCGCTTTAATAATAATAATGACATCTATGTCACACGGATATTCTGAGAATTAAATAAGGAAAACATGGGCATAGGGCCTCACACTTTAGACTCCTTAGCACTCAAAAAAAAAGGTCAATTTATTTGTATATGGAAGAAAAGGTTTAGGCAATGTAATGTGGCCAAATACCCACCCCCACCACCCCCACCCCCACCCCCACCCCCACCAGCTACCAATCCTAGGTTTGTCTGACTCTAATATCTGTGCCTGATCACTACCCATGACATATGAGAAAGAGTTGCACATACAGAGCCAGAGAGAGGACAATGTCCAAAGAATGAACCAGGAAGCTTAGGCTGTTCCAGAATTGACCAGGGCAAAACAAAGGCTACCTAGTCAACCCTCCTGGACATTTCCCCAGCACCTGAGCCCAGCCAGAATTCTCATAACTCAGGCTGGCTTCTCTGATGAGTTTTCAGGGCCCATTTAAATTCTAAAAACTTTGAAGACTTTACCTGGTTGTAATGAAAATAATTTTTGGCACTGCTTCCCCAGTCAAAGGCTTGAAACTTGTGCAATTTAACAACCTAGATAGAAGACAATTGGGGGCAGGGGAGAGTTATCTAACACATAAATTTGATTTAACATCATAGGTTGCAAGAGTTAGCCACCTTCCCAGATACCAAATTTATTAGTTCAGTTCAGTCGCTCAGTCGTGTCCGACTCTGCGACCCCATGGACTACAGCATGCCAGGCTTCCCTGTCCATCACCAACTCCCAAGTTTATACTGAAACCCAGTTCACTCTTCATTTCCAAAGTGATTTAAAATAAAATGGCATTATTTTTTTCTCCATTCCTAAATGACTCAGTTTCACACTGTATGATTGGAAAGTAGCTATTACATGACACAATAAAGCAGCTACTCCTATGTGCTGTAAATGATACTGGATCAACAGTGCATCCACTGGATAAACTTTATGATGATGTTCTTACTGAAATTTGAATCTTAAACTTTTCTAAAGTGTTAACTATCTTACTTGGGAAAGGAATACATATTACAAATAATATATAGATTAATATACATTTATACATGATTAATGTATATTTATATGGGTAATCGCAGAAGGCAATGGCACCCCACTCTAGTACTCTTGCCTGGAAAGTCCCATGGACGGGAGAGCCTGGTGGGCTGCAGTCCATGGGGTCGCTGAAGGTCAGACATGACTGAGTGACTTCATTTTCACTTTTCACTTTCCACTTTCATGCATTGGAGAAGGAAATGGCAAACCACTCCAGTGTTTTTGCCTGGAGAGTCCCAGGGAAGGCGGAGCCTGGTGGACTGCCGTCTATGGGGTTGCACAGAGTCGGACACGACTGAAGCAACTTAGCAATATATGGGTAAATATATTTATATTAGTATGTAAATATATTAATTGTATTAGCAAACATATATAGCCTAATATTAACACGATATACTTATATTAATATGTTAATATATTTATATATAATTACATACAATTTCCATCATATTTCCTATATCCATTCTATTTGATTAGTCATATTACTTAACATTTTAATAATTTTATTTAATATTTTTCTTGAGTACCAGTACCAGTATAATCACCAAACTGTACTGCACACCAGAACATTTCTAACCACTTGAGGATACTGGAGCCATGAAATGATGCTGTATATGAAATTTAAATGTATGCTTATTTTGAAGAGCATGATATAAAAATATTAATAAAAAGTCACTTATTCATAAATTTTGAAATAATGCAAATTCATACTTCCTCTAGATCCCCCAATTAAAAACATGTGGAGAAACAAATTCGAAATGGGTGAACTAAATGAATTGGAAACTGTTCACGTTTTGGCCAGAGGGTGGCGCCTGCTGCTGCTGCTGCTGAGTCGCTTCAGTCGTGTCCGACTCTGTGCGACCCCAGAGACGGCAGCCCGCCGGGCTCCGCCGTCCCTGGGATTCTCCAGGCAAGAACACTGGAGTGGGTTGCCATTTCCTTCTCCAAATAGTAAATGGAAAAAATCTAGACATTTTTGCCAAACTGCTTTTGATTTATGAGAATACTGGAATGGGTAGCCATTCCCTTCTGCAAGGGATCTTCCTGACCCAGGAACTGAACCTGGGTCTCCTGCATTACACGCAGGTTCTTCACCATCTGAGCCACCAGGGAAACCCCAGGAGAAGTTTTCAGCTCTTATCAACTGCATAAAATTCTACTGTTTCACGCAACAGAAAACAATGTGAGATGAGGTACTACAGGGGCAACATTTAGCATCTGCTTTTGTCATCACAAATGACAGATATTAATATCTGAAGCACATTTAACAAGCAGAATAAGACATGAATTTACAGCACTCGTTAGTACATCTGTTCCCCAATCTAATTGTCAGTGAAAATATACGAATGCAAGTTGTTCTGCCCCTGGAGACAGACATCAGTCTGTCCCTTCCTCACATACGTCTTGAAAGGGCATTTCAGAAGATGGGAAATGTGAAGATTATTTATAGTAACAAAAATCTATTAATAAGCTAACATTCAATGACAGAGACTTAGTTAAATATATCATATTGCAATATACACATAGTATGCCACTGTTGTGAATGGATATATAATAAAATAGAAAGAGAAAACTGTTTATAAACAATATTAAGTGGAGAAAGGTCAGAAAATAAAACTGAACAGCACTATGGTTATACTCAGGGTCAACCTTTCTAAAGTACCATGCTGCTGCTAAGTCACTTCAGTCGTGTCCGACTCTGTGCGACCCCAGAGATGGCAGCCCACCAGGCTCCCCCGTCCCTGGGATTCTCCAGGCAAGAGTGGGTTGCCATTTCCTTCTCCAATGCATGAAAGTGAAAAGTGAAAGTGAAGTCACTCAGTCGTGTCCGACTCTTAGCGACCCCATGGACTGCAGCCTACCAGGCTCCTCCGTCCATGGGATTTTCCAGGCAAGAGCACTGGAGTGGGGTGCCATTGTACATATCTACAAGTCTTAAAGATATACTTATCCTCTGATCATTAAGTCTACCAAGACCATATCCTAAGAAACTCATCTCCCTAAGGTATAAGAACAGATCTCTAATTCAAGAATACTTATTCTAGGATGTTTTATTGCCCAAAAAACACTATCATTGTAATAATAAAAATAATAATAAATTCAAGCAATAAAAAGCTGTTCTCAGTTACAAATATTTCTAAGTGTAGTTACTGACCTGGAAAAGTATTTTTGACTATGGCACAGACTGTTGTTTGTGCCCCCAGGACCCAATCTTGCCTTCTTCCTTTCAGTAATAAAATTTCTAGGTTTTTTGCTAAGCACCTAGCTGCCAGAGTAGGAATGACATCCCTCATGGGCTTCCTTCCTGTGGGCTGAAACTGCCATGAATGTGACCCAGTTTCAACCAGATGAAGAGGCCAGTGCCCTGGAGATGGTGAGCTACACTGCAGGGGGCACCGGGTCCCTGCAGGACTTCCTGGAGCAGTCATTCCTCCCACTCCACAATCATGGGCCACTGATGTCTGGACTGGATTCTGAGGAAGAAAACTATTTAGCTGCTGTATTTTAGAGTCTCTGATACAGCAACTTAGCCTGTACCTAAAGAAATACAATGCTACTTAATTCAATAAAAATAAAATAATTAAAAAGTGCACATAGCATCATTCTTCTTTTGTAATGGAAACAACTATACCAAAAAATTATAAGATTCCATTGAAAGAGTTCAGGACATGCCAACTCAAAACATGTCGCTTTGGCATAATGATCATTTGGAGTTAAAGGCACTTGAAAAACAGCAGATGCAAGGAGGACACTGACCTTCCTTTTTCTTTCTAAAAGAAGACAACAAAACCGGCATGTGAATGAAGCCCTCCCTACATCAGGGGGAAGAAGCGTGCACAACAGCAGAGCCTGAGAGAGGAGGCTGTGGGAATCGACACAAACAGACCTTGTAAAAATCACTCTCATATCCTGTAAGTCTCCTCAGATATTTTATTTTTCCACAACTGCTACTCTTTGTTCAACCTAGTATATTAGCACTTCAGCAGAGTTACTTCTTTGGGTCTTCATTTTTCTTGTGAGGGCTCCCATGAACACAGAAAAAAATCCATATGCTTTACTCCCGTTAATCTGTCCCACAGCAGTCCCAGTCAGAAACCCTAAGAGGGTAAAGGAAAAATTATACCTCCCCTATAATACCCAAATACTAGTAGTAGTTATCATTGGTGGTAGACATACGGGGGATGTATTTTCTTCTTTGTACTCACGTATTTTTGAAAATTTCATAATGAACATATATATGTAATAAAGAATTACTAAATGTATCTTACAGTGTTTTGAAGAGCCTAACTAATGTATATTTCTTAAGCAGCAGGTTTCAAACAATAGAGAACATCAGATCTTACAAGGTACTTATTAAAAAGCAGATCCCAGGGCCATACCCTCAGGAATTCTGATTCCCAACAAGTCTTGGATAGACCCAAGTTATCTTAGAGTGCCCTAAGTAATTCTGAGGGCTTCCAGGGTGGCTCAGATGGTAAAGAATCTGCCTACAATGCAGAAGACCTGGGTTCAATCCCTGGGTCAGAAAGATCCCTTAGAGAAGGGAAAGGCTACCCACTCCAGTATTCTGGCCTGGATAATGCCATGGACAGAGGAGCCTGATGGGCTACAGCCCACTGGGTTGCGAAGAGTCAGACACAACTTAGCAACTAATACACACACTTCTGAATAGCACTGAAAAGATATGTTAGGACCTGCCTTTTTCAAACAGGAGCAAGGACCTGGGCTCTGGGCACAGCCACCAAGGAGATTAGAGATTCTGGAAGAAATCTGCAACACGTGAGGCTTATACTAGAGGATAAGATTTTAAGCTAAATAGTAAAATCCAGTAAAGAACTACGTTTAGAATTATTGAGCAGCAAATGCTAATTACTTAAACAAAAGATTCATTTCAAAAGGTACTATGAATACAATGGCCTTTAAGGGCCAAAAAAAGCAACTATCTTCTTGACAAAGGGATGACACAGGGAGCAGAAGAGCAAAAGGGTAGGGCCACCTTCTGCAGGGAATCTGGACTTCAGAAAGACTCTTGGGGCACATTCCAATGCACTTAGGACCTAAAACCACATGGTCACCCCCGGGTGACCTGAGAGTGCTGCTCGTATCCACAGCCAGCAGCTTCTGACTCCCACCAGCTGTTTGAGAAAAGGGCTAGACAAGAGCAGGAGCCTGGCTTACAGCCCGTCCAAGAGCTCCAGGCAAACCCAGAGGACGGGGAGGCATGCAGCAGGAAAGGCTGAAGGAATGCCAACCTGGGGGGGAAATGGGGGAATCTGACAGCCCTGGCCGCCCCACTCCCAGGGGCTCTGAGAAGCCAGGGCTGGGGGTCCCTGTGCTGTGCTGAATAAGACACAAGGGTGCAGAGCCTGGACGGCTCAGCATATGCTCTGAGCTCAGCTCAGTCATCCTCTGCACAAGGAGCACTGACCTCTGCGATGACAGAAGCTGGGCCTTCCTGAAAAATGTCCATTAGGGTTGAGGGTAAAAATGCTCACGCAGACCAGCAGACGTTGATGGCAGGGCATACAAAGAAAACCACCAACTAAACAGAGATGTGGTTGAGGAGAAAAGCAGGGGCCTGAATGGATACTTAGCAGTGAACATCTGAGGACTTTTGAAGGTTTTAGGACATTACTTCAGAGGTAAGTGTGTGCTCTTCTGCCTGTCCCGAGCTCCCTGCCTTGCAGATGCCTCTCTTCTAAGCCAGACTCTCACACTGAGTCACTGATGCTTAGCACTGGGCCTCATAGTCACCATGGCAATAAAAGCCTCACACAGCATCCTGCCTGGTTTGTAGGGACAAGCCTAGGGGGAGGTGACCCACGGCACTCCCAACAGCCAGGGTTCCCGGGACATGAACGTGCCAGTAATGTCCTGAAGCAACGCGTCCCAAATCCTGTTGAATAGTAGAATCTAATGGGCAGAATTTTTAAACAATATTTAAATTCTCACCACCCGGCACCAAAAGCAGTCCATCCTAAAGGAAATCAACCCTGAATATTCATTGGAAGGACTGATGCTCAAGCTGAAACTCCAATACTTTGACCACCTCATGCGAAAAGACCCTGATGCTGGGCAAGATTGAAGGCAGGAGAAGGGGATGACAGAGGACGAGATGGTTGGATGGCATCACCAACTCAATGGATGTGGGTTTGAGTAGGCTCCAGGAGTGGGTGTTAACAGGGGCCTCTGAGGGGGAGAGAGATGTTGATTGTCTTGACTGTGGTGATACATTTGCAGGTGTATATGGCAAAACAGACTACACTATACACTTTAAATACTGTATGTCACTTATACCTCAATAAAGTTGTTTTTAAAAAACAAAAGTTTAGGCTCTCCAGTCCGAATGAATTGGAATCTCTAGGGATGGAACACAGGAGTCTTTGTGTTTTAAAGCATTGTTGTTATTGTTCAGTCATTAAGTCAGGTCCAACTCTTTGCAACCGCATGGAAAGCAGCATGTCAGGGTTCCCTGTCCTTCACTATCTCCCAGACTTTGTTCAAGCTCAAGTCCACTGAATTGGTGATGCCATCCAACCATTTTATCCTCTGTCGGCCACTTCTCCTCCTGCCCTCAATCTTTCCCAGCATCAGGGTCTTTTTCAATGAACTGGCTCTTCACATCAGATGGCCAGAGTATTGGAGCTTCAGCATTAGTCCTTCCAATGAATATTCAGGGTTGATTTTCTTTACGATTGACTGGCTTGATCTTCTCATTGTCCAAGGGACTTATAGAGTCTTCTCCAGCACCACAGTTCAAAGCATCAATTCTTCAGCAGTCAGCCTGAAGTTGGACCATGTAACTCACATCTGTACATGATTACTGGAAAAATCATAATTTTGACTAGATGGACCATTGTTAGCAAAGTGATGTCTCTGCTTTTTAATATGCTGTCTAGGTTAGTCATAACTTTTTTTCTAAGGAGCAAGCATCTCTTAATTTCGCAGCTGTGGTCACCATCCACAGTGATTCTGGAGCCCAAGAAAATAAAATCTGCCACTGCTTCCACTTTTTCCCTATCTGTTTGCCACGAAGTGATGGGACTGGATGCCAGGATCTTAATTTTTTGAAAGCTGAGTTTTAAGCCGGCTTTTTCACTCTCTTCTTTCACCTTCATCAAGTGGCTCTTTAGTTCCTCTTCACCTTCTGCCATTAGAGTGGTATCATCTGCATGTCTGAGGTTGTTGATATTTCTCCCAGTAATCTTGATTTCAGCTTGTGATTCATCCAATCTGGCATTCGCATGATATACTCTGCATATAAGTTAAATAAGCAGGGTGACAATATACAGCCTTATCATACTCCTTTCCCAATTTGGAACCAGTCTGTTGTTCCATGTCCGATTCTAACTGTTGCCTCTTGACCTGCGTACAGGTTTCTCAGGAGGCAGTTAAGGTGGTCTGGTATTCCATCTCTTGAAGGATTTTCCACAGTTTGTTGTGATTCACACAGTCACACAGTGTACAGTCACTTTAGTGCAGTCAATGAAGTAGAAGTAGATGTTTTTCTGGAACTCCCTTCCTTTTTCTATGATCCAGTGGATGCTAGCAATTTGATCTCTGGTTCTTCTGCCTTTTCTAAATCCAGCTTGTACATCTGGAAGTTCTTGGTTCATGTACTAATGAAGCCTAGCTTGAAGAATTTTGAGCATTACCTTGCTAGGATGTGAAATGAGTGCAGGTTCAAAAGCCTGGACTGTAGTTAATCCAACGTGCAAGTGTGGTCAGTCGTGTCTGACTCTTTGCTACGCCATGCACTGTGGCCTATCAGGCTCCTCTGTCCATGGGATTCTCTGGGCAAGAATACTGCAGTGGGTTGCCATTCATTTCTCCAGGGGATCTTCCCAACCCAGGGATCGAACCTGCATCTCCCACACTGCCAGGTGGATTCTTTACCACTGAGTGGATTAGCTGGTAAACCCAGCTAATCCACTAGCGCTACAACAAACCTGCTCCCCCTTTCTTTTTAAAAACAGTATTTTATTAAAAAGTGTATTTTTAAAGGCAACTCACATGATTCTGATGCAGGCAGTGACTGCCAGATGTTTGGAAACTGCTATCCAAGACACCCCCTGCATCTTGGTTTGGTATTTAAATGGTGAGTTATTTTATATTTAAAAAGAATCTGGGGGAAAAAAATGTACAATTGTACAAGGGGGAAAAAACACGCCCCAAGGTAGAAATAAGTCCTTGACATATTGTCAGGTGGGAAAAAAATGTACAATTGTACAAGGGGGAAAAAACACGCCCCAAGGTAGAAATAAGTCCTTGACATATTGTCAGGTGGGAAAAAAAATCAAGCTATAAGAGTAAGAAGAAAATAAATCAATCTATTTCTATAATTATGATTTCTATCTATATCTTTACTACTTTTTGAAATGACATGCAGCCAGAAACAGTACAATGCAGAGACATTTCATATCCCAGGGTACACATTTTCTCCGTGTGGGATTACAGAATGATACAAGAGAAACATTATTATTAGAGCCATATGTAATTTATACATTTTCTAGAATAAAATGCATATTTTTGTGATATGTGATCATTCAATCAAAAGTCTATATTAAAACTCAGTGACTCTCATTTATATCCATGATTGATTTAGCTGTTCATCCACTGATGTTCCACTGTGTTCATGGGTTAATGCTGAAATGCTCCGTGTGCTTAGCTGCATAGTCGTGTCTGACTCTTTGTGACCCTGTGGACTGTAGCCCACCAGGCTTGTCTGTCCATGGGGATCCTCCAGGCAAGAATACTGAAGTGGGTTGCCATGCCCTCCTCCAGGGGATCTTCCCAACTCAGAGATCGAACCTGTGTCTCCTGCAACAGCAGGCGGATTCTTTACCACTGAGCCACCAGGGGAGCCCTCAGTAGCTATTTGGTGAATTTGCATGTAATGCAGTCTCCCCAAGGAAGGATAACACGGACAACGCTGCCACAGTGAGAAGAGCCCAGGGCACTGGAAGGCAGGCAGCCCAGATGTGTGAGCAGACTTTCTGTTTCTTAAAATGCACAGAACTTTCCAATGCTGATTTTCTACAACCTCCCACCACGCTCCTGAAATGCCTACCTGGAGCCAGTGTATCATGTTTTGCACAGAAGTTCCGGCAGGATTGTGTGTTGCATACACAGCCACTCTAGACTGCAAAATAAATATGTGGATATAAAGAATGAAAATAGCATGAAGGAGGCATTGATATTAAACACAGTTTATACTGGGAAGCATTAAAAACTACAGAGCCATAACCTCAAATACATGAGATTGAGAGCCGGAAAAAATTCTTTGACCACAAGTATTAATACATCCTATAAAAATATGCATAATCACACACACACAAAGGAAATGCAGCAACATTGCAGCCGTGGTGCTTACCAGCTGAGATTACTGGTCATTTCTATTTTCTTCTGCATGTTTTTCTGAATTTCCAAAGTTTTCCATGACAATCATACCCTGCTTTTTATTCATCACAAAAATCAACATCCCTTAAAAATTTCCTTGAGCCTTCACTTCAGAATTTTAAAACTTATTTTCAAACTATAACTCAATAAATTACAAATGTAATTTGTAATTACCATACATCAGCACATTGCTGGCCAAGGGTTTACATTTTATAAAATAAATAAGTAAATGTATATAAATGGGTGTTTGTGTATCAGTGGACATTCCAAAATTTAAACACAGCTAAATGTGTCTATTATTTTAAAGAAAAAATTCCTTAAAAAATATAAATATCAGAATTTAGATGATGAGCAATCTTCTCATTGCATAGTTTTCACACAGGTGCAATGCAGGAAACTGACAAGCACTGGCCAGAGGCTAGCCGCAGATGGTGCTTCAGGCACCTGCCAAGGTGGCTTCTCGTGCCTCTGAAATGAGATTCTTGAGAGCTCGACTGAGGTCACTCCTGCCTCTCCCACATCCTCCAACACAAAGACACATATTCACAGATGAAATAAAACCTCTGAAAGTTTAAAGCAAGTGTTATTGTAAACATACATACCATATTCAAATTTCTCTCATTAAATCCACACAGAACAAAAAAGACATTTCCGCAAAGCTCCTTCAGAATGACATGAGTGCACATATGGGTACTCAGCCACTTCAAAAACGTACTCTGTGGAAAAAATTCTTTGATCCCAAATAAATCCTATAAAATAAAAGAGACTCTCTCAGCATTTCATTATGATGTCCTGGCCTCCATGTCCCGCCTCACAAGCAGACACATGCCACCTATCTCCTAGAGGGACTCAGACAAGAGCAACCAGTAGTCATTCAAACCAGGATTCCTGGGTGATACGCTTACTAAGGCAACAGCAGATGTTAACACGTGTGAAAGTCTCAAATGCAAAAATGAAGGCAGCGAATCAAATAGGTCCACAGAAGGCTTTTACAGAGGGAAAGGGCCTGAATGATCCCTCATCCCAGGGCCATCCCCAGAAGGTTTCATCTGACGTTGATAGATGGCTAGTGACTTCTGAGAAAGAGATGAAACTGTAACTGGTCAGCAATGTGTTCCCTTAGAACACATATGTCTAATCCAATTCTACTGGCCAGTGTTCCAAATCCTGCCCACTCCTTTTGGAGGCTTTTTAATACTTGATATAAAATTTACCATTTGAACCATTTTTCAGTGTTCAGTTCTGCATCAGTACATTCACAGTGTTGTGTGACCATCACCACTATCTATCGGTCTTCAGAATTCTTTCAGCGTCTCGGACTGAAACTCTGTACCCATTAAGCAATAACGCCCCCTGCCTCCTCTGTCAGCATGCCGTTTTTATAAAGCTTTATGAGAACACAGCTGAGCTTATCTCTTTACACGCTGTCTTACATGATAATGGCAGAGTTCGGTGGTTGCAATGGCAATGATGTGACCCATAAAGCCAAAAATATTTACAGAAAATGTTTGCTGACTCTTTTGTGTACAGCAGGCCTGATCAATGGCCCCTGGGCCTGAGCTCAAGTATTTCTGGGGTAATCACCATGCCTTCCAGGCAGATCTTCACAGATGTACGTACCATGAAACAGGAAAAAGATCTTCCTTATAGTGAACTCAAATTATCTCCTTATAATTTACACTTTTGCTAATGTCTATCCAGAAGGATAAGCAAATCGGCTACCCACTCCAGTATTCTGGCCTGGAGAATTCCATGGACTCTATAGTCCATGGAAAAATTCAAATGCTTATAAAGGCAGTTTTATGGGTTGAATTGTGTCCCTTCCCCAAAAGACATTCCTTTTATCTCACTATGTGACATATTTGGAAATAGGGTCTTTATCAAGGTACTCAAGTTACACAGTTGGATACTGTCTACGTTAAAAAAATATGTTTCTCTCTGGACCTATACAGGTATGTAAATTCACCCACAAGGTCCATAGGAAAAGTCCCCAAACTGAGCACCATGAGGAAAGTACTAGGAGAAGCCTTGGTAGTTGAAGGTACTTTGTAATCTCTAATTGTTTATAATGAAAACTGAAGCTTCTATTATTCAAGGTATTTAAAATAAATCTGGTTAGAGGGGCCCATGTCTTATCTGCCTGTCTGACCACTGGTACAGAGAATCTGGATTCTGAGGTCAGAGGAGGGTCTGTATGTCCTGTGAACATACTTCTTAAATGGCCAAGAGATATGTATACATTAAGGGTATATTCCTGTATGGGGTTTCAAATGTGTGTGTATAAATGTATCATGTCCAGAATATAGATAGTGCATCTGGCCTCAGCTGGTTCTCAACTTCTCATAAAAATTACTGCCTCCCTGAGTACAGCTTGGGGGCTTCACACATTGATCTCTGATGACGTTATCAGCCCGTGCATAGGGGCCATATAATAAAATATAATAGGAACTGTGTCTTTAGATCACCAGCAGTGCGGCCAAGGTCAGGCACGTGGAAACTCCCATCTCCCATTTCCTGCCTATTCCTCTATGCACAAGGGCCATCCAATGGATTAGAGGGCAACTTCAAGGAGGTTTAGCTGCCTTTCTCCTGGTCTTCCTCGTGCTCTCTTTCTTGGCAGGTAGGGTGCTGCACTGATATGTTAACCATGAGAACAGGAGGCTCCAGTGTAGAGTTAAGGATATGTTCCCTGACTCCCTAGGATCTGGAAGTAGGGGTGAAGCAGGGAAGAAAAATCATGGAAGGAAGGAAACCCGCTACTCCACTGGTGGGGAGGACGACACATTCTTCCACTAAGATTCTTCAGCACCAAAGGAAATCTGTGAAGGAAGGGAGTGGGGGTGGGGTGGGTCCAAATACCTTGAGAAAAAGTTCTGGAATTTGTGCTAATTTAACTACAGGACCAGTCATGAACTCGGTTGAAGCCACAGGAGCCAGGGCAAAAAACATTTTAATCTTTTTGGCCAGCTCGGGGATCCGTGAAAACGCTATAAAACCTGTGAGAACAAAAGGAAAAGAACAGAATTCCATCTTCCAGGACTTCCCTCTGCAAATGCAAGGGTGGGTGTGCATGTTGCCCTCTAGTGGCAACTTGAGAACCATGCAAATAATAGTGAAAGTCGTTCAGGTTCAGTTGTGCCCGACTCTTTGCGTCCCCATGGACTATAGAGTCCATGGAATTCTCCAGGCCAGAATTCTGGAGTGGGTAGCCGATCCCTTCTCCAGGGATCTTCCCAACTCAGGGACCAAACCCAGGTCTCCCACATTGGGCTTCCCTGGTAGCTCAGCTGGTAAAGAATCCGCCTGAAATGCAGGAGACCCCGGTTCAATTCCTGGGTAGGGAAGATCTGCTGGAGAAGGGATAGGCTGCCCACTCCAGTATTCTTGGGCTTCCCTGGTGGCTCAACTGGTAAAGAATCTGCCCGCAATGCGGGACACCTGGGTTTGATCCCTGGGCTGGGAAGATACCCCGGAGATGGGAATGGCTACCCACTCCAGTATTCTGGCCTGGAGAATTCCTTGGACTGTATGGTCCATGGGGTCGCAAAGAGTTGGACATGACTGAGTGACTTTCACTTTCACTAGATACTGAGTATAGTTCCCTGTGCTATACAGTAGGTCCTTGTTGATTATCTATGCAAGCGATGCCAGGGAGCAAAACTCTAGAAATGAGGGCCTCTGAAAGCCTATGTAGCTTCCCAGGTGGCACAGTGGTAAAGAATCTGCCTGCCAACGCAAGAGACTCCAGAGACACGGGTTCAGTCCCTGGGTTGGGAAGATCCCCTGGAGAACGGAATGGCTACCTACCAACTCCAGTATTCTAGCCTGGAAAATTCCATGGTCAGAGGAGCCTGGAGGGCTTACAGTCCCATGGGGTTGCTAAGATTTGGACACGACTGAGCACACATGCACACACAGACGCCTACGTGTGCACACACTGAGTTTGGTTAAATCAGTAAATCAAGTATTTGTTAAGTGCCTGTTTCGATTTTCAACCTAGATATACACTGGAAGAAATCCAAGTTGCTAGAACCAGGAGATGTTTCCCATTCCTTTATGATGTAAGCCAGAGATTGAAGACTGTAATTCCTAATAGCTCCACCCCTGGTCCCCATCCCTTCATCACTAAGAATGATATACAAAGGTATTCAAACAATCACCATGGACTCAAAAGGAACTTACACATTTAGAATCCTCTAGCTCTAAAATATCTTTTAGCTTCCTCTTGGGTCACTTCTTGCCTTAAACTTGGCCCCAGAATGTCAACTTTGAAAGCAGTGGAGCAAAGGACACAAATAAACAAGTCAAGGAAGAAGGAATATAGATGAAAAAGTGGTTAAGTCCATTAATAAGAAGGGCAGTTATGTCCGTGTCACTTTTTGCTTGAAGGCTCTCAAGCTGGCTAAGAGTGGAGGGGTGGTAATGAGAGCAAGGCTACTTGACCACATATCTGGAGACACTTTAAAGTATTTTTACCTTTCATATCATAGTTTTCTTCTAGAAAAGTATTCTAAGGAGACTGTGTAATAGGAACACAAAGATATTAGTCATAACTTACCCTTAAAGAGGGAATTAAACCAATTATGACACAGGTCTCTAGTCCCTACTCAGGGGAACTCATTTGCTCAAATTATGGGCAATTCTTTTTTTCTTGAAACTTTGCTAAATTTTGTTTCTGTTACAATGAACACATATTACTTTTATCATCAGCATAAATTAAAAATGCTTGTCACTTTTAAAACCTGTAAATAAAGCATATTATGGCATCCTTATAATCAGCTTTAGTCTACTTCATTTAAAAATCAGCATATTTCCTTGTTTTCTTTATAAAAGCTCCTACATTTATACCACTTCTTGTTGTCTATCTACCCTCTCACATCCCCATAGCATGTAACTGGGAAGATATGTAATATGCGTGTGTGTGCGTGCTCAGTCGTGTCCTACTCAGTGGCCCCCTGGACTGTAGCCCGCCAGGCTCCTCTGTCATGGAATTTTCCAGGCAAGAATACTGGAGCGGGTTGCCATTTCCTCCTCCAGGGGACCTTCCTGACTCGAAGGCACATCTCCTGTGCCTCCTGTTTCTCCTGCACTGGCGGGTGGATTCCCCACCATTAGCGCTACCTGGGAAGCCCCGTAGGAGGCTGTGGCTTACATGAATTCCTTCAGTCAAGGCAGCCATATACAGCACGTTTACCTACTTATGTTTAAGTCTGAAGTTCCAGAGAAGACTCGGTTTTACAAAAATTCTTTGCCCTTTTCACTATTTCTGCTTGGCATTAAAAAACAAACATAAAACTCCATCTGCACTAATCATTTTTTAATATTTCACTTTTAAGGGCAAACACAAATTCTGTAACAAGACATTTTATCCACCTTCCGTGTTTACTATATACATACCTATTGTGGTACCTTGAGAATGGCCCACATAATACAGTTGTTCTTGGCCCGTTTTATTCAGAATGAAGTTAATTGAAGCTGGTAGGTCATAATTCGCCATCTCATCAAAACTGTAATCCAAAAAAAAGGAAACCTTTCATGGAGACATTGCACACAAACACAACAGCATGCAAATAACAAGCGTGTGGGTCTGATGAGTCATTACAAGCTGAACACAGCTGGGTACACCAGCCCTGAGTGCAGACAACTGAACATCACCGGATTGCAGAAGCCTCTCTGGGCTTCTTGATAACCATGCCTCCTGAAAATAACCGCTTTCCCCACTTTTCAGAGTGTGATCCATTTTTGAAATTTTCTATGAATGGGGTCAAACAGTGTGCATCTTTCTGCATCAGACTTCATCTCTGCCATCGCATACAGCTGTCGGTTGGCGACTGTGTCCATACATCACACTGTATTTGTCCATTCACAGCTGATGGGCATTTGGGAGTTTGCAACTTTTTGCTATTACAAATAATGTAACAACAAATATATTCCTGGACAGGCCTTTGGTAAAAAGCTCTCATTCTTGTGTTTTACGGCCTTGGGGAGGTTCTGGTATTACAAATGGGAAGCGAGCCCGAAGGAGTCCCTGGTGCTGACTTTCTCCAACACCTGGTTTGGGGACATAGCCCTGAGCCTGTGTGCACGCACGCTGTTACCACCACTCCCAACGTGTCAGGCTCTCTGCCAGTCTCTCCAGCTTGCATCTTCTCTGTTAAGCCCCCAGTGACCTTACAAGATAGGTATTTATTATCCCCATTTTACAGACACAGAGCATGCCACATGCATGCCTAATGTCATGCAGTGATTAACTGGTCCAGCTGGAATTAAAGAGAGAAGAGAACTTCTGGAAATAAGAAAAGTGAACACTTGGAGGACATGTTTATGAAGGAAAGGAGAAGGTTATGGAACACAACTTACTCAGCAGAACCCACACCGCCAGGAATGCCAAAATAACTAAAAACTCCTTACTGAATCTAATCCTTCAATGTAACCATTTATTTATAATTTACCTTACTGCTATTTATTAAATTCCTCATATTTGGAGTACACGTTTATGAAGGAAGGGAGAAGGTTAAGGGTAGAACCTTCCATAAACCATCAGTTTCTTGTCATATGGTTTTGAATTCCCCTTCTAGCCTAGCCTCCCCAGTGTTTACACTGAGGGTACCAAGGAAACAGACCCCTGCCATAATTGACTCAAAAGATACCTGAAGGCCCAGAATTCATCCTGAGAAACTGAAAGAGTCTTGTGTTTCCGAGACCAGGTGTTTCCCCTGCTGTTCCCCATCCACATGTCAAAACCAGCATCTGCCAGGATGAAGCCCAGGCTGCTGTTGGGCAGGTTTGTGACCCAGTCACTAGCGTCTGCCAGCAAGCCATGCTGCAGGAACACCACTGGTTTGGGACCTGGAAGGCAATCATGTGTAGGAGTTAGCAGCACAAAGCTTCAAAACTGACATGATATCATGCTAACCAGATAAGTCGCAAAAGATCACAAAGCAAATAATGAAACAGAAACAAAAGACCAAGGTGGTGTTACCATTCAGGGGTAACTGTACTGTACATAATGTGTGACGAGAGCATGGGAGCTGTTTTTCTTGGGCACATGAAGACACTTTTCACCCATCAAAGGTGTTTTGGGACTGGGACATGGGAAAGGTGAAAGTGAAAGTTGCTCAGTTGTGTCCGACTCTTTGCGACCCCTTGGACTATAGAGTCCATAGAATTCTCCAGGCCAGACTACTAGAGTGGGTAGCCTTTTCCTTCTCCAAGGGATCTTCCCAACCCAGGGATCGAATCCAGGTCTCCCACACTGCAGGAAGATTCTATACCAGCTGAGCCACAAGGGAAGCCCAAGAATGGGTAGCCTATCCCTTCTACAGTGGATCTTCCCGATCCAGGATTCAAACCAGGGTCTCCTGCATTGCAGGCGGATTCTTTACCAGCTGAGCCACAAGGGAAGCCCAAGAATGGGTAGCCTATCCCTTCTACAGTGGATCTTCCCAACCCAGGGATCGAATCCAGGTCTCCCACACTGCAGGAAGATTCTATACCAGCTGAGCCACAAGGGAAGCCCAAGAATGGGTAGCCTATCCCTTCTACAGTGGATCTTCCCGATCCAGGATTCAAACCAGGGTCTCCTGCATTGCAGGCGGATTCTTTACCAGCTGAGCCACAAGGGAAGCCCAAGAATGGGTAGCCTATCCCTTCTACAGTGGATCTTCCCAACCCAGGAATCGAACTGGGCTCTCCTGCATTGCAGGCGGATTCTTTACCAACTGAGCTATCATGGAAGCTCATGGGAAAGATGATTGGACATTAAAAGACCAGGAAGTCAGGCTGACCAAGGAAAGACTTTAGGGACCAGTGGGGCAGGACTGCCTTGTTCAAAGAGGCTCTGGTGCTGGTCCTTACTAACAGAAGGAGCGTCTGTGCTCGGTGGTGTCTGCTGGGGAGGGTTAAGGGAAGGCAGGAGCTTAGCACACAGGGAGCGAAACTCCTAGCTGCTGGTTCTAACCTATGCCTCTTCAGACACTTAATGGAAAACCTGAGGCTGCGTAGTAGTCAACTTCGCAGGGCAGAGTCTTGAGAAAGGAGGATGGGCTCCAGTGGGTGTGGGAGAACCAAGGAGGGCTGAGCAGCATAAAGGGTGGGGCAGCTAGGACTGAGCAGGAAGGGGAGGCAGGCGCCAGTTTGTGGGGACCAGGAGTCAGCTCCCTAACTTTTCTTGAGGGAATATTTCAAATGCCTCTGAAATTTCTCTACACTTCCCTCCCTAATCCCCCAGAAGGTTCAAAGGAGAAACGTGGTAGTTAGCAAGTTGAAGATATACCAGGAAACTCTCTAAACACCACCAGTAAATAACTTCTGGATTCCCACAAGCAACTAGGAGCCACGGATGCTTTTGCAAGAGGTGAGCGTGAAGCCCAGGAAAGTGCAGGCGGCCAACTCAAGTGTGTGCCCACCACACACGGTGGGCAGAGGGGCCAATTATGGCAGCTAAGGGGCTTTCAACAACATCTGCAAATACCTCTACTGAACCCTGAACCTGCCATTTACCCCTGTATGAGGCTTAAAACATTCCCAGACCCCTTGCTCTATAATGCATGGAAGGGTTTCCCAAACCTTAATTTGGTTTGTATTTACCTGTATTTACGCTCCTGTATTTACCCCATATTGTGAATTTCCATGGACCTGGCTTTGCCTAAAACAACCTCTATTGAAATTCATGGTTAAAAAGAGTCTGTGTGTAACAGAAAAAGAAACAAAGAAAATTGTTTCAAAATGAAACAATCCAGGTACCTGGATTGCAGTTCAGTTCAGTTTAGTCACTCAGTCATGTTCGACTCTTTGCGACCCCATGAATTACAGCACGCCAGGCCTCCCTGTCCATCACCAACTCCTGGAGTTCACCCAAACTCATGTGCATCGAGTCGGTGATGCCATTCAGCCATCTCATCCTCTGTCGTCCCCTTCTCCTCCTGCCCCCAATCCCTCCCAGCATCAGAGTCTTTTCCAATGAGTCAACTCTTCACATTAGGTGGCCAAAGTATTGGAGTTTCAGCCTCAGCATCAGTCCTTACAATGAACACCCAGGACTGGTCTCCTTTAGGATGGACTGGTTGGATCTCCTTGTAGTCCAAGGGACTCACAAGAGTCTTCTCCAACATCACAGTTCAAAAGCATCAATTCTTCAGCACTCAGCTTTCTTCACAGTCCAACTCTCACATCCATACCTGACCACTGGAAAAACCATAGCCTTGACTAGATGGACCTTTATTGGCAAAGTAATATCTCTGCTTTTTAATATGCTGTGTAGGTTGGTCATAACTTTCCTTCCAAGGAGTAAGCGTCTTTTAATTTCATGGCTGCAGTCACCATCTGCAGTGATTTTGGAGCCCCCAAAAATAAAGTCTGACACTGTTTCCACTGTTTACCCATCTATCTGCCATGAAGTGATGGGACCAGATGCCATGATCTTCGTTTTCTGAATGTTGAGCTTTAAGCCAACTTTTTCACTCTCCTCTTTCACTTTCATCAAGAGGCTTTTTAGTTCCTCTTTACTTTCTGCCATAAGGGTAGTGTCATCTGCATATCTGAGGTTATTGATATTTCTCCCAGCAATCTTGATTTTAGCTTGTGTGTCTTCCAGCCCAGCGTTTCTCATGATGTACTCTGCATAGAAGTTAAATAAGCAGGGTGACAATATACAGCCTTGACGTACTCCTTTTCCTATTTGGAACCAGTCTATTGTTCCATGTCCAGTTCTAATTGCTGCTTCCTGACCTGCATAGAGGTTTCTCAAGAGGCAGATCAGCTGGTCTGGTATTCCCATCTCTTTCAGAATTTTCCACAGTTTATTGTGATCCACACAGTCAAAGGCTTTGGCATAGTCAGTAAAGCAGAAATAGATATTTTACTGGAACTCTCTTGCTTTTTCCATGATCCAGCGGATGTTGGCAATTTGATCCCTGGTTCCTCTGCCTTTTCTAAAACCAGCTTGAACATCTGGAAGTTCATGGTTCACGTATTGCTGAAGCCTGGCTTGGAGAATTTTGAGCATTACTTTACTAGCGTGTGAGATAAGTATAATTGTGTGGTAGTTTGAGCATTCTTTGGCATTGCCTTTCTTTGGGATTGGAATGAAAATTAACCTTTTCCAGTCCTGTGGCCACTGCTGAGTGTTCCAAATTTGCTGGCATATTGAGTGTAGCACATTCACAGCATCATTTTTCAGGATTTGAAATAGCTCAACTGGAATCCCATCACTTTCACTAGCTTTGTTCGTAATGATGCTTCCTAAGGCTCACTTGACTTCACATTCTAGGATGTCTGGCTCTAGGTCAGTGATCACACCATCATGATTATCTGGGTCGTGAAGATCTTTTTTGTACAGTTCTTCTGTGTATTCTTGCCACCTCTTAATATCCTCTGCTTATGTTAGGTCCCTACCATTTCTGTCCTTTATCGAGCCCATCTTTGCATGAAATGTTCCCTTGGTATCTCTAATTTTCTTGAAGAGATCTGTAGTTTTTCCTATTCTGTTGTTTTCCTCTATTTCTTTGCATTGATCGCTGAGGAAGCCTTTCTTATGTCTCCTTGCTATTCTTTGGAACTCTGCATTCAAATGGGACTACCTTGTTTTAAGCAGGGGAGGGTGTGGTAGAGAAAACTCAGTGACTTGTTAAGACACCTGTCATAGGGGATGGGAGTGGATCAAAGTCAGGTTTTTTTCTAATTCTTTTTTTGTTTTTTAGGGTTCCCCCACCCTCACTTCAAGCTAGATCCAAAAGCTCCATGAACCACAGATATAAAAGGTGAAACCAGACAGGAAGAAAGGAGTGAATCTGATCTTTCAAAGTCAGGTGTTTTCAAATCTGGAGGATCTGGGCCAAGAACTGCAAAAGGGAGGGCAGACCTCACGGCTTTCTCCTGGGAAATGCCAGCAGGGGAGGGAAGGGGCTGGCACGGAGAGGCACATGGTTGAGAAACCGCTCCACCTGACAGCAACCTCAAGCCTCTCAGCTATGTCCTATTCAATCATTTGAGCAATGTTCACTGAGAGTTTCACTGGATAATAAGCAAAGCACTGGAAGTAAAAAAATAAAAAAAATCAAGTGATTCAAAACACACATTACATTTTCTGTAAACCTGTCCTGGTACGTACTCTGTGGCAGTCACTGAGCTAGCTTCAGGGATAAGAAAGTGGGTGAGCAGCGCTCCCTTCTCCATGGAGCTTCATTCTAGTCAAGGAGACAGACACAATTACCCTCCAGCCCAGTGTGGAAAGGGCTAGTCTACCACACAGTAAAACTCAGAGGAAAGACAAATTTCACTCTGCCAGGAGAGGAAGAGTTGAGACAAACCTCAGGTGACAGACAGACTCCCCACAAAGGGCTCAGCCGCCTGGATCTGCAGAGACCTGACATTGTATCCGGGACCTCAGCCAGACAGGACCCCAGAGGGCACTGTAAAAGCGCTGATCCACAGGGGTTTGGGGAACCACTGGCAGGGCGTGGTGCCTTATCTGATCTGGGCACAGAGGCGATATGAAGGACTTCCTTCAGGGGCGCATATCCTCGCAAGTGGGGCCAGCTCCCCTTCCTCCCAGAACGAAAGGGGCCTCCGAGGAAGAAGCCACAGAGAATATAACCCACTGGGCTTCCCATGCCCGTGACTCCAGGAGACATGATGGGCCACCAACAAAGAGAAAATACTAACAAATCCAGGCCTGGGGTGGAAAATAGGTGCTAAACTGCTTGTCCCTTCCCTCTGACATTTAGTGAATACAAAACGGCAGCAGAACAGACAAGGGCACTGTGACAGGCCTACCCACCTGTCTGCCAGCTTCTCCTACCTGCTCCTACCTGGCTCCCATGAGATGGGGCAGGCGGAGGAAGGAAGGCACGATGTCATCTCTCCCAACCCGCCACCAGTCAAGGATTTGCTGGAAAAAGCAGTTTCTCTCTAGGAGGATTAAGCCTACTGTCATTCACATCTTCCAGTGAATTACTTTAATCAGATTGCTCTTCATCCTGCTGAGAGAAGCTAACTGAAGTAACAGCTAGCTATTACTGTGTACACAGGCGATTCTCCCAAGGTCCACGCATGCCAGCACCTGCAGCCTGGACTGTCTGAGCAACAGACCAACACAGCGGGACAAGGGCTGTCTTTCCTGAAGAGCCCTACTGTGAGTTTGTCCAAACTGGCCGTACGAGGGCTGCAGGCTGAGGAAAAGGCCTCCAGGCACCTTTAGCCCAGAGAGGGTGAGTGACTTTATCAGTTACCTACGTAGTCAGCACAGAGCCAGCAGAGATGCAGTCCCGTGATGGCCCTGATAAGGCCATACGTGGGTGGGAGCACAGAAGGGATTACTCAGGCTTCAAAAATGAATCTGCTGAGCCCACAGCCTCACAAGACAAAGATGACTGGGTGCCTGCGGAAGTTCCTCCCACCTCCCAAGGCACTGGCCTTCTCTACCAGGGCAGTGTCTGGACGGGCCTCCACCACACTGGAAACCGCTGTGAGAATTCAGCTGAGGTCCAATGAAGAACCGAAAGGAGGAGGTGGAGGAACAGATCACAAAGATCAGGACATTGGCATGAAACAGACTTTGGTTCTTACTGGGTATGAAGCCCTATAGGATTTACTCAATCTCTCTGGAATATAGATGTTCTTATCTAAAGTGGGGGATGACACAGTGGTTGATAAATAATAGTGACTCATAATAATAATAATAATAAATGTACTACTGTAATTAATTATTATTAGAACAGCTCTGTGAAGAAAGACAACATGAACGGGCATTCTTTGGCCACGGTAACATCATCTCAGTCACAGTAGGAGCACACTAAGAGTTGACTGGGTCAGGCACCATGCTAAACACGCTACATGCACCGTCTCAGACAAGAAACCACGCATCTTGCTGAGTTGGGGCAGCAGGCTACACGGTGGCCCATCAAAGATGTGTTGTTTAGTCGCCAAGTAGTGTCTGACTCTTTTGAGATCCCATGGACCATAGTCGGCCAGGCTCCTCTGTCCATGGGATTTTCTAGGCAAAAATATTGGAGTGGGTTGCCATTTCCTTCTCCAGGGGATCGTCCCAACCCAGGGATCAAACCCACATCTCCTGATTTGGCAGGTGGATTCTTTACCACTGAGCCACTGGGGAAATCCATTCCTAATTCCTGGAACCTGTGAACATGTTACCTCACGTGGCAAAAGGAACTTTGCAGATGTGATTAAGCATCTTAAGATGGGCTATCATCCTAGGTTATCCAGTAGCCCCAGTGTAACCACTAGGGTCCCTCTAAGAGGGTCAGAATGAGAGAGAAACTGGAAAATGCTATTGGCTTTGAGGATAGAGAATGGGGCAGGTAAGGTGGGTAGCTTCCCGATGCTGGAAAAGGCAAGAAAGGGATCTTTCCCAAGTGCCTCCAGCAGGCAGCCCTACCTTGATCTTAGGACTTGTGACCTGCAGAACAGTAAGATAAAAAAATCTGTGCTGTTTTAAGCCACTAAGTTTGTGGTGGTTTGTTACAGCAGCAATAGGAATTTAAGGAAATAGTTGGGTAATAGCTTTTACCCTCATTTTTCAGATAAGGACTCTGAGGTACAGTGTAGCTAAGTTATCTGTGCAGAATTACCCAGCTGGCAATCCCAGATCAGGACTCTCTGCAATCCCATGGACTGTGGCCTGCCAGGCTCCTCTGTCCATGGGGTTTTCCAGGCAAGAATACTGGAGTGGGTTCCCATTCCCTTCTCCAAGGGATCTTCCCAACCCAGAGACTGAACCCAGGTCTTCTGCATTACAGGCAGATTCTTTAAAGTCTGAGCCACTAGGGAAGTCGAGATCACTGCACTCACATTTCACAGTTGCCCTACTAGAAAGGTCATGACCCTCAGCAGGAAGGAATACAACAGTGCTAGGATCACAGAGAAAATACCCCGTCCTCAGGGCGCCTCTCTCCCCAACAGTAGCCATGGTCACGATGATTGCTAAGCAACAGAAGGCAGAAACCATTCTGTCTCATTCACGGCAGCATCTGCGGCACCTGATGCTGAGTCTGCCATGCGGTGCTCACGGCAGGTAAATTTGATAAATAAATGCAATAGTGAAGGAATGAAGAAAGGAAAGGAAAGAAAAAAAAACAGTGCATACTCAAAGCTACGGATTTTCCAGTAGTCACATATGGATGTGACAGCTGGAACATAAAGAAGGCTGAGCTCTGAAGAAATGATGCTTTTGAATTGTGATGCTGGAGAAGACTCTTGATATTCTTTTGGACTGCAAGGAGATCAAGCTGGTCAATCCTAAATGAAATCAACCCTGAATATTAACTGGAAGGACAGTAGCTGCAGCTCCAATACTTTGGCCACCTGAAGCGAAGAGCAAACTCATTGGAAAAGACCCTGATGGTGGGCATGACTGAAGGCAGGAGGGGAAAAGGGTGACAGAGGATGAGATGGTTAGACAGCATCACCAACTCAATGAACATGAATTTGAGCAAACTCCAGAAGATAGTGGAGGACAGGGAAGCCTGGCATGCTACAGTCCATGAGGTGGCAAAGAGTCAGACACAATTTTGCAACAGAACAACAACAACAAATTCACACACACACACAGATACATCATGTGCACTTTCCAGGGCACAGCCTTAATTAGAGCTTACTATGTACCCACGATGGCGCTAGACCATTTATGTTACACTTCCCGCGTTATAGATGGGGTCTCTGAGGCATAGAAAAAAAGAAATAATTTGCCCCAGGATGCAGATACAATTAGTATATGGTGGAGCTGGGAACCGTGTGATCACGTGACATTACAAGTGCCCATTATCTCCATGCCAAACTGCCTTTCTGCTTTCCATGCCCTTCTCTGTTACCACAGCCTGCCTTTAAACAGAGGTGCCATGCCTCTGAGCTCAGGAGGATCCTACCCCCCTGTGGTCATCATAAAGTGTAGATGCTTCGGTCAACCCAGGCCCCAGGAGCACCAGGACTGTACTAACAGGCAGACTAAAGCCCTGGACTGGAGAGATTATCAAGTAATCAGAAAAGGTCTGGGCCCTCTGACAGCTCACAGTTCAGTGGGGAAGCCAGAGATTACAAGCACCATCACCCACATAAGTTACGCTAAGCTAAGTCGCTTCAGTCGTGTCCGACTCTGTGCGACCCCAGGGACGGCAGCCCACCAGACTCCCCCGTCCCTGGGATTCTCCAGGCAAGAACACTGGAGTGGGTTGCCATTTCCTTCTCCAATGCATGAAAGTGAAAAGTGAGAGTGAAGTCGTTCAGTCGTGTCCGACTCTTAGTGACCCCATGGACTGCAGCCCACCAGGCTCCTCCGCTCATGGGACTTTCCAGGCAAGAGTACTGGAGTGGGGTGCCATTGCCTTCTCTGCACCCACGTAATACACTATTATTTATTGTCTTAACTGCTGTGAGGGAAACACACAGAGAGCTATGAGAATGTGTAGCCAGAGGCCTGACTGGGTGTGAGTGGCTGGGGAATTCCTCCCTGATACAACACTGAGGTTAACAGGAGGAAGACAGGGAGTACAGGGGAAGGAGGGGTGCTGAGCCAAGCATCTCCTCTTTCACTCTGACTCTCTGCTCCTGGCCACAATCTGCAAATACAAAAGAAACTGCTGTGCAGCTGACAGTGCCCTGCGGCACTCAGTTAGGCAGAGGGTCTGAACACAGCCCCACACCCACTGTGTCATCAAGGTCCAAGGGCACGAGCTCAGAGAGCCGGAGTCAACAAGTCCAGGCACTGAGTAATGGCCCTACGTCTTTCCAGTGCCACCCCGGGGGGAGGAGCTGCATCCTAGTTGATCAAGGCCTCTGTTTAGTTTGGCAGGGCACTGCATTTTGGAAATGGTTTCCTTAGGAATCACATATAAGAACAGAAAATTCAGAAATTGGATGGAAGCCTAAAACATATAACCAAAATTAATTAAACACACACACACACACACACACACAGAGGCTGATGGCCTTTTCCTGCAAAACCTAACTCACAAGTCAGGCTGTGAATTTCCAATTATAACTCAAAAAGTACAATGGGCAACCCCTGAGGAGTTTTACCAAGGCAAAGTTCAGAGAGCCTGTTTCTTCAGGAAGACAATTACACTCCAGAATGCACTTCACTCATCAGGCCAGTAGAACCACCGCTTTTCAGATATGAATGTTTTCACTGCTGGCGCTTTATCTGATGACTGCTTTAGTTTACAGTTTATTATAAACGCAGTTAAGCAAGAAGTCTGCCTCACTGATATTGTTGCTATGTTACCTATTTGGGACAAGGCCTTTATTTCTGTGTTTTAGCCAAATAAAATAAATATTTTGACTCCCATAGATCCAACTTGCTCAGTACTTATTAAATACATAAGGTCACACACTCTGGCTCAAAGAATACTGAATTGGAATCAGACTGGCTGGGCCACTAGCCTTTGATGTAAAGCAAATTCCTTTCTCTCATTGAACCAAACTGTCCTGCCCAGTAAAATGAGGGTGCGCTGCTCTAGAACCCGGGTTCCCAAACCCTAGGATTTTACCTTGGAATCCACTAGGGAGTTATGTTAAAAATGCAAGCTCTCCAAATCCTCGGTTCAGGCAGGACTCTGAGATCCTTCCAGTGCCAGCATCCCATGACTTTCTGAAATAAGGCTCAGGAGATAAAAATATGACCACTTCCCTATGAAGGATGAATTTCTGAATTTCAATTCCCTTACAGAATTAGTGTAAAAGAGGGGGAGCTCAACACTTGAGAGAGAAGGTTATGTAACACAGAGAAACAGCCCACACATGCTCTACTGGTCACCAAGAGCTTTCTAAATACACATTTCAAGCCGCCTTACTCCTTGGAAGAAAAGTTATGACCAACCTAGATAGCATATTGAAAAGCAGAGACATTACTTTGCCAACAAAGGTCCATCTACTCAATGTTATGGTTTTTCCAGTGGTCATGTATGGATGCGAGAGTTGGACTGTGAAGAAGGCTGAGGGCCAAAGAATTGATGCTTTTGAACTTTGGTGTTCGAGAAGACTCCTGAGAGTCCCTTGGACTGCAAGGAGATCCAACCAGTCCATTCTAGAGGAGATCAGCCCTGGGATTTCTTTGGAAGGACAGATGCTGAAGCTGAAACTCTAGTACTCTGGCCACCTCATGTGAAGAGTTGACTCATTGGAAAAGACTCTGATGCTGGGAGGGATTGGGGGCAAGAGGAGAAGGGGACGACAGAGGATGAGATGGCATCACTGACTCAATGGACGTGAGTTTGAGTGAATTCCAGGAGATGGTGATGGACAGGGAGGCCTGGAGTGCTGCGATTCATGGGGTTGCAAAGAGTCGGACATGACTGAGCAACTGAACTGAACTGAATTAGTAGAGGTCTGACTAGACAGGTAAATGACTGTCTAAATCAGGGGATTCTCCACTGGGCTCATAAACTCTCTGCATGTGAATATAAAACCTGTGTGTGCACAAGCGTCTATTCTATTTGAGAGATCTACTTGAGAGAAGATCTGCTGCCTTCACCTCCCTCAGAATCCCAGTTCTGATGACTGCCAGATACACCTCTGAATGAGGCCAGCCACGCAGACAGTACGGCCATGCTGGTTGCTGTGAAGAATACAAAGGTGACAAAGACGCAGCTCCTCCTTCAAAAAGCGGCTGCGGAAGGGCCTGGGGGTCGGGGTAGAGAGAAGTACACACCTGAGTCAACCCCACAACAGAGTAAGGAAAGGACCTCAGGAGGTTTATCAGCAAGACGTTTGGGACTTCAGAGGAAGTGGTCTTCCTGCTCAAGCAACCAGGCAGAGTGGCCAATTAAGCCGGGTGGGGCTGCAAGGGTGGGGAAAAAAGTGTTTTTACGGATGTGTAGAAATGAAGATGGTAGGCACAGTGATCACCATTCCAACGGGTTGAGTCACCAGCTGAGGCCCAGAGAGAAATGAGCAAAAGGGGAATAACTCGTTTGGATTTGAGAGTGTGAAAGAGTGACTCTTTAATTCTTATAAACTGGTACAACTTAAACGATACCATTTGCAATTTGGCTATGGTGCCAATTTAAATCTGTGCCAATGAGAAATGTTTCTTAGACAATGGGTAAAGATCAAGCACTCCTCATAAACCAGATGAAAGAGATAGTCTATCCCATTCTACAGAAGAAGACACCATAGACATCCTATCCTATGACTGTAATCACTAACTTGGGGATTCATGAAGCTCTCTGCACATACCCAAGGTGAACTTCAAACCTCCACTGCTATACAAAATGAGGGTGAATAGTACAGACATCAGCCAGGACACAACATTAAGGAATAGTGTTATCTTTATTTATTAGAGTCATGAAGATTGTTGAATGGCAGTATCATATAATTATACTTGGGCTCTAAGAAGCTTAATCCTGCAGAACTACATGAAATGGATGAGAACAAGGAGGTTGGTAGAAAGGAAAGCAGTTGACATGGTAGAGGAATCATGCAGCCAAGGCCTGTGATAAAAATCTTTTGATGATCCCCAAGTGAGGCTCTACATAAAATCGGAGGGGGCCACTGAGACAGGATTGAAAGATGCTCACCACGCAGCTTTAACTAAGGTTCCACAAGGAATGTGGTATCTATAAAGTAATGGAGGTGACATTGGCAAGATGGAGAAGGGACAGGCTACCCACTCCAGTATTCTTGGGCTTCCCTGGGGGCTCAGACAGTAAACAATTTGCTTGCAATGCTGGAGACCTGGGTTAAATCCCTGAGTTGGGAAAATCCCCTGGAGGAGGGCATGGCAACCCACTCCAGAATTCTTGCCTGGAGAATCCCCATGGACAGAGGAGCCTGGCAGGCCACAGTCCATGAGGTTGCAAAGAGTCAGACACGACTGAGGGACTAAGCGCAGCACAGCACAACCCTAGTCCCCTCACAGAAACTCCCAACTTTGCAACCACCTATAGAAGGGTTGTTAGCATCCCTGAACCCAGGGGTAAGGTGGTAGTATCACAACAGAACACAAAAACTGAGAAAAAAATGAACTACACTAAGAAGGGCAGGGGCTTCCCTGGTGGCTCAGTGGCAGAGAATCTGCATGTCAATGCAACAGGTTCAATCCCTGATGGGGGAATATCCCGCATTCGGCAGGCAGGGCAAACAAGCCCGTGTGACACCATTACTGAGCCTCTGCTCTAGAGGCCTCGAGCCCCAACCACTGAGCCCACTCACCACAGACACCGAAGCCTGCCCCCCTGAGCCTGTGCTCAGAAAAAAAGTGAAAGTGAAGGCCACTCAACTGTGTCTGACTCTTTGTGACACCATGGACTACACAGTCCATGGAATTCTCCAGGCCAGAATACTGGAGTGGGTAGCCTTTCCTTTCTCCAAGGGCTCTTCCCCACCCAGGGATCGAACCCACGTCTCCCACATTACAGGCAGATTCTTTACCAGCTGAGCCACAAGGGAAGCCCAAGAATACTGGAGTAGGTAGTCTATCCCTTCTCCAGGGTCTCCTGCATGGCAGGTAGACTCTTAACCAACTGAGCTATGAGGGAAGCCCACAAGCCACTGCAATGAGAAGCCTGTGAACCACAATTAGAGAGTAGCCCCTGCTCATCACAACTAGAGAAAAGCCCACACAGCAACAAAGAGCCTGGATGGTCAAAAATAAATTAAAAAAAAATTATTTTTTAAAAAAAGAAGAGTAGGAAGAACAGCTTCACTTCATTCTTGATAAATGAATTATGTTTTAAAGGATCATGTAATGACTTATAAATAGTACAGATATATGGCATTATTTTCTTATGCATTAAGAGCATTAATCTCTTAAAAGATAAGCAGAATGAATAGCCCTATTCTTGTTTTGAAATTCTTTCTCTCTCTCAGATTCTGAGTTTATTTCAGCTGGCCAGGTAAGCAGTCACAAGAGCGTAAGGTAGGGTGGTGGCCTGGCAGAGAGGAAAAGGCTAAATGGAAGCCATGTAACATGGGAGCCTAGAGAGGACTTGTCAGCTCCTGGAGGATGGGAGTCAGGAGTGACTGTGCAGTTTCTAGTCCTGGTCATTAGGACAACGAGGGTGTTATTAACAGAAGAGGAAGTCAGGAGAGGAAGCGGCGTGGATGAGCCAGCTTCCAAGTTGGGTGTGAAGGATTTTATGTATTCTTTCTGTCTATCTGGCTTAAATAAGCCAAACTAGCACCACTGACAACAATACTCCAGGATGGGAGTGAAGGACAGGGCAGAACCTCAGCTCCATGCTCAGCCGTGGACCAAGGAAACGCAAACCATCAGAGAAGGACCTATGCAGTTCTGAGGACAATTACAAACTCCTTTAGATAACGGACCACCTTCATAGATTGCTTCCAGACTTGTCTCTGAGCTTAGCTTATAGAAGGTGTTACATACTCATCACCGATTCTCTACAGGGAGGCCTCTGCAGAGCAGAGGAAAAGGGTGGGGACTTGATGCTATGACCAGACTTAGAGTGCCTTCAATCTGTTCCCCATTCTGAAGACCAAAGATAGCCACTGCCCCAATCCACATACCCCCACCAAAAAAAAAGAAAAGAAGAGATCTAACCCATATAACTAGGGAGCAATAAAGACTAACGGGGAACTTTGAGATCATCTCAGGCAATCAACTGTTTTTAAAAATGAAGAACCCAAGACCTACAGAGGTGAAAGCACAGAAGTACTTATGGGCAGACAGAATTCCCCCATCTCTTCTTCCTATCACCTGAGAGCAAGTCAAGAAGGATGCTCACTTCCTAGGGTACAGTAATTTCATCTGCAGTGGTTGAGATAAACACCACAGGAAGGCACCTGGCACTATTTGCCTTGATTGCTACAGGAGAAAAAAGCTTGGAGGAAGGAGGCACATTCTCTAAGCTTGTTTTCACTGAGGTTTCCTATATCTTTTAACAATGGCTCACATTAGTAATTATATTAGTCAACTAGCCACTTTTAAGAGAAACAGTATCAATAGATATCTTTCTTTATATTGAATCTGAAATCTGTATACAAAGTTCACTTTAAAAGTAAAACAGAGGAAGGAAATCAAGATCATATGTTCACTCTGAAATGTTTTGCATGTCTTGAGCAGAAGAAAAACAGAAGCCCTTGTTGTAACTCATTTTCGATTTTGTAACATACATTTAGCAGGATCTATAAATCATAAAACTCTCAAGAGTCAGAAATTAAATTTCAAAAAGAGCACTGGCTGTCTTCACCAGGTAACATCATCAAAAGACTCATTATGGCTAGAATTTATGGGAGAAAAACATCAGATTTTATTAAGAGAAAAATAGACAATGATATAAAGCTCAATTAACACAGAGGGCTTTTAAATTTACTTTGAATAAATATTTTCTACTCACATAAAATTTTGAAGAAGACACAGTTATCCATTTACCTTAATCTCACCTTAGTAGCCTAAGGAAAGTTTCTAAAAACAAAAAGTGTTAAAAAAAAAATCTGTATCTAGAGAGACAATTGACTAAGGATCAGATCCTTATTCTGATGTCTGTTCAGTGATTTCAAGAAGTCTATCTAGAAATTCTTCAATCTGCACTGGAAACCACAGTTTTGCTTGCGTTATGAGACAGAGAAAAAATATGCATATATTTTAAGCCAAAGCTATAAGAACTTTCAAGTATTCCTAATACGTGTAGTTACCAGAACAAGACCACATGGAAAGTAATTTAACAATATCTGGGTCTTCCCTGGTGGTTCTGATGGTAAAGTCTGCCTGCCAATGCAAGGAGACTTGGATTTGATCCCTGGGTTGGGAAGATCCCCTGGAGAAGGGAATGGCAACCCACTCCAGTATTCTTGCCTGGAGAATTCCATGGACAGAGGAGCCCTGAGGGCTATAGTCCATGGGGTCGCAAAGAGTCGGACATGACTGAGTGACTAAAATACACACATCAAAATCACAAATCCACATATCCTCTGACCCAAAAATTCTATTTCTGAAAGTGTATCTTATAAATAAACTTGCACACAAACAAGGTTATTTACAGCAGCAGTACTTGTTAATAGAAGAGTAGAAATAGTCCAAATGCCACTAAGAGAACACTTGCTAAATAAATCATGACAGTTATACAGTGGAATACTATGTATTGGTAGAGATGAATGATCAAGTACTCTTTGTACTGTATGAAAAATACTCAAAACATTAAAAAAAATTCAAGAAACAAAAATGTGCATTATATGCCACATTCTAAATTAAAAGGCAAGCAGGGAAAATAATGTTTGTTTCTAAAGAGACTTTTTTAGAGATAAATTTAAAATAAAGAAATTTTGGAAGGATACATAAAAAAACTGGGGAGGTAAAGAATGAAATAGGAGGGAGGTATTTTACTGTGTAGCTTTTCATTCTCTTCAATTTTTGAACTATGTGACATTACCTACTCAAAAAATTAAGTAATCTTCAAATAGCAAGAGCTATCTACTTAATGTTCAAATCACTTTATTAAATAAAATGCTTCCTTATAACAATGAGATATTTTAGCATATTCTCAAACAAACCTGACCTTTGAATCTTTAAGTGAAAATGAAATTAGATGATTCTTGTCCTTGCTTCTTTAAAAGAAGTGTTTTCATATATCTTGCATAAATGTAATATGTTGAGTACTTTGATCTAAAAGACAATCCCATTTCAATGTTTTCATGTTAAATCTGAACTTGTGACTGATATAAAAACCAGCCAAATTCCAGCAATGCAATTAGATTTTCAGAACTTTCCTATCTCAACACTGAAGATACCCATACCTTTGTCAGAACGGTTTTTCCTCCCATGGGGAATTCGGTTAAGGCAGAGAATATACCCATCTGCTGTCACAACCAGGTGTTCCTCACTAGGGAATCCCCAGTGAGAGATAATTTCACTCTGTGGAGCAAAGGAGAAGACAAAATGTCAATTACCAAGTTTTATTTAAGAAATTATTACTGAAATTTTAGTCTGCTCTATCTAGTAGCCAATCTCCATCACAAGAGTAAATCCTCCCCTTGTTTCACCCCTGCATTCTACTCACAGATGCTTACTTAAACCTTGGATTCACCATTCTAACACGTTCTGCACCAACTGTGCCTTATTTTACCGTAGCTTTGGGCTTCTTTGGTTCCATCCTGGCTCCCAGGCACAAATAACCACTTCTTTCTTTCTTTTCTAAATATGCCAGTTAATTCTGTAATCTACAGTTTTCCTTGTTTCAAGAGACCCTATCCTGGGAAATGAAGGATAAAAATATTAATCTGTTTTTAATCAGTGGACCAACAAATCTACACTAGAATGTCAAGGTAAAGTTGAACAAGATAAAATGATACAGACCCAAAGCAAATCACTATCTTGTACATCTTAAACTAATTCAATGCTATATGTCCATTACATTTCAATAAAACCGGGGGAAAGATGAAAAGGAATAATGATCAAATTCACATAAGGAAAGATCCATGGGGCAATTAGGTTTTCTTTCCTTTTTTTTTTTTTATTGAGGGAATGCTCGAACTACGGCACAATTGCACTCATCTCACACACTAGCAAAGTAATGCTCAAAATTCTCCAAGCCAGGCTTCAACAGTATATGAACCATGAAGTTCCAGATGTTCAAGCTGAGTTTAGAAAAGGCAAAGGAACCAGAGATCAAATTGCCAATATCCACTGGATCATCAAAAAAGCAAAAGAGTTCCAGAAAAGTATCTACTTCTGCTTTATTAACTATGCCAAAGCCTTTGACTGTGTGGATCACAATACACTGTGGAAAATTCTGACCACTTGACCTGCCTCCTGAGAAATCTGTATGCAGGTCAAGAAGCAACAGTTAGAACTGGACATGGAACAATAGACTGGTTCCAAGTAGGGAAAGGAGTACATCAAGGTTGTATATTGTCACCTTGCTTATTTAACTTACATGCAGAGTACATCACGAGAAACACCAGACTGGATGAAGCACAAGCTGGGATCAAGATTGCCAGGAGAAATATCAATAACCTCAGATATGCAGATGACACCACCCTTATGGCAGAAAGTGAAGAAGAACTAAAGAGACTCTTGATGAAAGTGAAAGAGGAGAGTGAAAAAGTTGGCTTAAAGCTCAACATTCAGAAAACGAAGATCATGGCATCTGGTCTGATCACTTCATGGCAAATAGATGGGGAAACAGTGGAAACAGTGGCTGATCTCATTTTTCTGGGCTCCAAAATCGCTGCAGATGGTGACTGCAGCCATGAAATTAAAAGACACTCTTTGGAAGAAAAGTTACGAGCAACTTAGACAGCATTTTAAAAAGCAGAGGCATTACTTTGCAGACAAAGGTCCGGCTAGTTAAAGCTACGGTTTTTCCAGTAGTCATGTATGGATGTGAGGGTTGAACTATAAAGAAAGCTGAGTGCCAAAGAATTGATGCTTTTGAACTATGGTGTTGGAGAAGACTCTTGAGAGTCCATTGGACTGCAAGGAGATCCAACCAGTCCATCCTAAAGGAAATCAGTCCTGAATATTCATTGGAAGGACTGATGCTGAAGCTCAAACTCCAATACTTTGGCCACCTGATGGGAAGAACTGACTCATTTGAAAAGCCCCTGATGCTGGGAAAGATTGAAGGTGGGAGGAGAAGGGGACAACAGAGGATGAGATAGTTGGATGGCATCACCGACTCAATGGACATGAGTTTGAGTAAACTCAGGGCATTGGTGGTGAACAGGGAGGCCTGGCATGCTGTGGTTCATGGGGTTGCAAAGAGTCAGACACGACTGAGCGACTGAACTGAACTGATAGTTGATGTTTAATATAAGTTTCAGATATACAACACACTGATTCATAATTTTTAAAGGTTAAATTCCATGTATAGTTATTATAAAATATTGTCTATATTCCCTGTGCTGTACAATATATCCTTGAAGCTTCTTTATTTTACATATAGCAGTTTGTACCACTTAATCCATTAAGCAGTTGTTAATCAGGAGCTCAGCGGCATACAGCTAACTCAGTTATCCAGAAGACAATGTAAATAAGTGCTTGTGATTCTCTCTACCACAAACACTTGAAAGGATTTAAGTTTATCATTCTTACAGAAAAAATTAAAAAAGAAAAATGCTTTTAATTTTAAAAAACCTTAAAAAGAAAAAATCAGGAACAAGGGATAAAATGCAACCTTAAGACCCTGATAACAGGTGCACTCTCTTGACTGACTATAAATTTATCAAAATCTCCAAAGCTGCCTGGTTCTTCAGTTGTGTCACTGTTTTAAACCTGATGTTTTCTGTAGCAATCTATACTTTCCTGATATTTTATGCCTAAATCAAGTGTCTCCAGATTTAACTGTGTACTTAAGATTAATAACTTTGAAATGTTTTCATTACTTGAGGGATTATATTTTTATTTGTTCTAACAAAATTGTTTTCAGATACTTTGATTTTTGTACTGAACAAGAGGAGAAGGGGACGACAGAGGATGAGATGGCTGGATGGCATCACTGACTCGATGGATGTAAGTCTGAGTGAACTCCGGGAGTTGGTGATGGACAGGGAGGCCTGGCGTGCTGCGATTCATGGGGTCGCAAAGAGTCGGACATGACTGAGTGACTGATTGATCTGATCTGATCTGATGAACACTGGTAATCTGTCCTTGTTCAACACCTTCAGTATTAACATTCTTTGGAAGTTTTAACACTTTTTTATTGTTGTTTAAACAAAATCAGTGAGATTTAAAAATGAAATGAATGTCTAAAAATATCACTTATCTTATTAAGAAGTATATCATTTCATCAGTAAAAAGAAGTTTGTAAAATACACATTACCTAGTGGGTAAAGTCCAGCTAACTGAACTGGAGATTCAGAGAACATGAAAAACATAACGAGATATAAAGAGAATGGAGTTTGTAGCTTCATGTAGCTATGTAACTGGATTTCAGAAAATAATATTGATCACAGATGCGTTTTAAGAAGCAGATGCCTTTAAGAAACTTACCACATTCATATTTGTTTCAGGATCCACAGGTGTCTGCTTCCATCCAGATGCCTGGGAAGGCAGGGTCCCAAGGACCAAAGAGACCAGCAAACCCCAGAGCCACATTTTCATTCTGTATAAAACAGTCTGTTGTTATTTGCCCACACCAATTTTACTACACAAAATTACACTGGTAAATAATGCTCCCATACAAGGTTCTGAACCAGTTTACGTCAGGTAAAAGTTAGGCAAAGGACAAATAGGGAACAAATGACTCAAGCCACACCTCAAAGAAAAAATTCAGGAATTCTTTTTAACTAGGAAACCTCCCACCCACCACCCTCAGTTAATTTGTGACACATGGAGCCCAGAACACCCATCCACCTGCTCACCACAAAGTTAAACATAATGTTTCTGGAGCAAGAGCGAAAGAGAGAACTATACGTTAAGAAAAGGGAAGATCCCCAAAATTCCAGAGCCTGTTAACCTCCCACCTTTTCCTCTCTAACTGTGATTCAAATGTTCTGAAGTTCAGCTGATACGAGCTCCTATTCTCGCTAGTTATTCACTTCCCTTCTTGCACAAAGTTAAACCTTAGGATTTGAATTTGTCACCCAAGGGGAAAAAAGTGAAATGAAAAAAATAAGAGAGCATGCAGAAGAAATAGAAGGAAAGAAGATTGCCCCTCTCTGCTTCTGAGACCCTCTCCAGGGATCAGTTCTAACAGCTATGGCACAAAATCACAGCACAGCAAAGACCTTGGGGATGGATATTAAAGGCAAAATGAAGTGACTCTTGCAAGGACACGCTGATGGTTAGAGGCAAAAGTGGGACTACAGCCCCAGCCTCCCATATATTTTAAAATAAATATAGTCCCTTAAAGATATGAATGACGGCAGATGAATGGACAAGGAAGTTGTGGCACATATACACAATGGAATATTACTCAGCTATAAAAAGGAACACATTTGAGTCAGTTCTAATGAGGTGGGTGAAACTGGAGCCTATTATACAGACTCAGAAAGAGAAACACCAATACTGTATATTAGCATAAATATGGAATTTAGAAAGACGCTAACAGTGACCCTATATGCAAGACAGAAAGACACACAGATGTAAAGAACAGAATTTTGGACTATGTGGGAGAAGGAGAGGGTGGGATGATTTGAGAGAATAACACAGAAACATGTATATTACCATATCTAAGACCAGTGCAAGTTTCGTGCATGAAGCAGGGCACTCAAAGCCAGTGCTCTGGGACAACCCAGAAGGATGGGTAGGGAGGAAGGTGGGAGGGGGATTCATGATGGGGAGACACACGTGTACCTGTGGCTGATTCATGTCTATGTATGGCAAAAATCATCACAATACTGTAAAGCAATTATTCTCCAACTAAAATAAATAAATTAATATTTTTAAAAGATATGGACGAGTGTATCCCAATACAAAGACTTGTATAAAGATGTTCATAACAGCTCTATGGGCAATAGCCAAACACAAGAAAAACCCAAATGCCCTGAATGGGTGAATGGATCAATATATTATGATATATACATACTATTCAGCAATAAAAAGGAATGCACATAAATAACATGGATGAATTGCAAAATAATCCTGGTGATTGAAAGTCCATAGTCCCAAGCACATGATGGGTGCCGTTGCTCAGTCGTGTCCAACTCTTTTCGGCCCCATAGACTATAGCCCGTCAGGCTTCTCTGCCCATGGAATTTTCCAGACAAGAATACTGGAGTGGTTTGCCATTTCCTACTTCAGGGGATCTTTCTGACCCAGGGATTGAACCTGCATCTCTTGTGTCTCCTGCATTGGCAGGTGGATTCTTTACAAAGCCAGATCAAATAAATAGATATGATTTCATTTCCATAAAACTCTAGAAAATGCAACCTAATCTCTATTGACAGAAAGTAGATAAATGGCTGCCTGGGGAAATGAGGGGCAGGAAGCATTGCAAAGGGGTACCCAATGCACAAGGAATCTTTTGGGGGTAACGGACAGGTTAATGACATTGAACAATCATAGTTTCACATGTATAAACATATCAAAATGCATAAAATGTACATTCTAAACATGTCCGGCTAGTATTGTATGTCAGTAATTCAACAGAGCTGTTTTTAAGATGGGCTTAAACCCAGTATTCCACAAGTCTTAAGAAATTGGTTCTCAGATGATTGCAAAAGTGAACTAGCTCCCGTCTGCTGATGCATCTCCTGCTGGTGATGGAGTGATTTCTCCCAGAAGTGGTGAACCTGCAATTTCTAGACAGGAACAGATATTATCTTGAATCTGTACAGGCAAAGTCACAAGTTTGCATTTCTTTACGGTGGTTAGGAAGGGCTGTACAGTTCAGGTCTACCTTTATCATAAATACAACCTTCCGAAAGCCCATTATTACTAGGGAATACCAAGTAGATTGAAAAAGAAAAGTAAAAGTTTGTAACCACAGTTTCAAATAGTTAACACCTCCGGTGGCAGCTGCTTTTCCACTCAGTGCCAATGCTCCCGGATCTGGGGCTGCTGCTGCTGCTAAGTCGCTTCAGTCGTATCCGACTCTGTGCGACCCCATAGACGGCAGCCCACCAGGCCCCGCCGTCCCTGGGATTCTCCAGGCAAGAACACTGGAGTGGGTTGCCATTTCCTTCTCTAATGCAGGAAGGTGAAAAGGGAAAGTGAAGTCGCTCAGTCGTGTCTGACCTCCAGGGACCCCATGGACTGCAGCCTACCAGGCTCCTCTGTACATGGGATTATCCAGGCAAGAGTACTGGAGTAGGTTGCCATTGCCTTGGCAGCTGTCTACAAAGAAAGCTCCAGAAGGATAATACCTGAAGCTACTCAACTAGAAAAATCATCCAACTGATTTTTCCCTCCAACAAAACACTGGACAGTTTCTCAACCTATCAGTCAAGTAACTGTCATAGGATGATGACCAAGAAGTTCAAGGAGAAAAAGCCTCCTCCAAGATGGATTCCGTGGGCTCTGCAACTTTATCTCAATTCTTTTGGTATTGTTAACAGCCCAACTAAATACTTGTCTGTCTTCATTTTACACCAGCCTGAGGGCAGAGCCAGTCTCTGGGTCAACTCTGAACCCCCACGACCCAGCAAAGGGTGGACACAGAACAGATTCTGAAAAACAGGATTGGGGCAGTCCAGAGTTCAGTAGCTGAAGAAAAGATAAGCTCCAAAGCAGCTTGTTATTCAGCTAACAATAAGAACAACACTAGTAATTTTGACTCCCATTTAAGCTCTTGCTATGCTCCAGATTTCGCAGGCAGCGCTTCGGTCCTACGACGTTCATTACGCCTCTAACAACTCTCTGCAGTACCGTTAAATCCTTTTTCCAGGAAACTGAGGCTCACCCAGGTTTATTACTGGAAGCAAAATGTCCAGTGGTTAAATAGTATCGCCGGGATATTCACCAGGACAGGTATCAAGCCGTTCCTTGACCATGCCTTTGGCTAAAAAGTAAGCGAGGTCTGGGGGCTGCCTGGCGGAGCTAATGCGAGTAAAGGACGAGGAGGAAGTAGGGGAACTGGGAATCAGAAATCCCGGGTGTCGCTGCAGCGCAGGGAAGGACGGGCAAGTTGCCCGTCCTCGGGTGCTCCGCGAACCAGCGCAGAGGGGTCCTGCAGAGGTTCACAGGCGGTGAGACTGAGCACCCGGCAGAGTGCGGGGCCCTCGGAGCCCGAGGAGGAAGGCCGATGCTGCGGAACCCTAACAGTGCCGCAGGGCCGGCACTCACCTGCAGCCGTCCTCCCGGGCCGCTGTCGAGAGCCGCAGTGCCTGCTCGAGAGGCTGGGGCGGCCGCAGGGAACCTGGAGGAGGCGGAGCCTTGCTGGACCCGGGGCCCGCGCCCGCACCAGGCTCAGGCTCTAGCGCTCCCAATCAGATCAGCCGCCGCCGGGAAGTGCAGCGGAGACTCGGCTTCCGAGCGGGCTCTCGGCTCCCGCGGAGCATGCGCCATGGGCGCGCTCGAGCGCTGCGGCGTCCCGCAGCCGGCTCCCGGGCGGAGCGGATCACCAGCTCCACCCACTGGCCGCGCCGGCCGGGTCTGGTAGGCTGCGTGGGCTCCACCGCAGGAGCTCCTGCAGAGCCACTAAGCTCCGCGCCTGGCACAGAGAACGTGGGCTCTGTAGATGTAATTACATGCTACTTATGAATCCCTCAGCGGCGTGCCTGAGGCAGGGCAATCTTGCTGTACATTTTATTTTTATTACTAAAATGCCTAGCGGATAAAGAGTTTACCTACAATGCGGGAGAACAGTGTTCGATCCCTGGCTTGGGAAGATCCCCTGGAGAAGGAAATGGCAACCCACTCCAGTATTCTTGCCTGGAGAATTCCACGGACAGAGGAGCCTGGTGGGCTACAGTCCATGGGGTCACAAAGAGTCGGACACGACTGAGTGACTAACGCTTTAACTTTTGAAGATACTAGGGGTATAGCAGCCAAACAAGAGCCGTCTTCTCCTGCTTACATTCTAATGGGAAGAGACATCATGAATAAATATAAAAATGAAGTAGTGAAAATGCCATGATGAACAATAAAGAGATAATGAAGGTGGGTGCTATGTTACGTTTAAAGTAATCAGGAAAGGACCCTCTGATGACACTTCGAGCACAAACAAAAAGAAGGTGATTTCGAACCATGTGGATAATGGGAAGGAGCATTCTGAGATGAGAGGATAGCAAGTGCAAAGGTCCCGAGGCAGGAATATTCTTAGTGATGTCTAATAAGCGGAATTTGGTCAGTGTCGCTGGAACAGAAAGTGGGAGGTGGAGAGCAGTAGATCATGATGTCCTAGAGGTAAGTGGGGGCCTTGGGGACCAATTGGAATGACTCTATTACTTCTTACCAAGAAGGGAAGCCATTGGAAGGTGTTCAGGAAAAAGCAACATAACTTTGTCGGCCATATCGTTTGTAACTATTGCCACCTGTTCCATAGATTGTCCTTTTATTTTGTCAGTGATATCCTTTGCTGTGCAAAAGCTTTTAAGTTTAATTAGGTCCCGTTTTTAAGTTTTGCTTCCTTTGCTTCAGGAGAAAGATCACATATATAAAATATAATTATAATGTTATATATATTGCTGTGATTTTATGTCAAAGAATCTTCTGCCTATGTTCTCTTCTAGGGGTTTATGGTTTCAGGTCTTACATTTAGGTCTTTAAACCACTTTGGGTTTATTTTTGTATATGATATGAAGGAAATGTCCTAATCTCATTGTTTTGCCTGTAACTGTTCAGTTTTCTCAGCACCACATGTTGAAGAAACTGTCTTTTCTCCATTGTATGTTCCTGCTTTATTTGTCATAAATAAATTGGCCATAGGTGTCTGGGTTTATTTCTGGTCTCCCTATTCCATTTCCTCTTAATAGTTTAACTCTTAAGCAGACCATTTTTCACTTTATCACAAAGAAGGGGATGGTTGAGTCAAGCTGAAGGAAATAGGGAGCTTGCCCTGTCAATATCAGAGCAGCAGAGCATACCAGCTAGAGATTCAGAGGATGGCAGGGATGGGAGTAAGGATGGGGGAGCCCATCATTTATGTATGTGAAGTGAAGTGAAAGTCACTCAGTCGTGTCTGACTCTTTGTGACCACATGGACTATACAGTCCATGGAATTCTCCAGGCCAGATTACTGGAGTGGGTAGCCTTTCCCTTCTCCAGGGGATCTTCCCCATCCAGGGATCGAACCCAGGTCTCCCACATTGCAGGCAGATTCTTTACCAGCTGAGCCACAAGGGAAGCCCAAGAATACTGGAGTGAGTAGCCTATCCCTTCTCCAGGGTCTCCTGCATTGCAGGCAGATTCTTTACCAACTGAGCTATGAGGGAAGATTGTATTCCCATCTTCAAGAGATGGAAATATACAGCTTTGATGTACTCCTTTCCCAATTCGTAAACAGTCTGTTGTTCCATGTCTGGTTCTAACTGTTGCTTCTTGACGTGCATAAAGATTACTCAGGAGGCAGCTAAGGTGGTCTGGTGGTCCCATCTCTTAAAGATTGATTCCCATCTCTGTGAAGAACTGATTCATTGGAAAAGACCCTGATGCTGGGAAAGATTGAAGGCAGGAGGAGACGGGGATGATAGAGGATGGCATCACTGACTTGATGGACACGAATTGAGCAAGCTCTGGGAGTTGGTGATGAACAGGGAAGCCTTATGTATATATGGTCACATAAATCCTTCTGAGAACTTTGGCTTTTACGAATTTGAAAACGTTCTTGTTCTAATATTGGTTATTATTGAGTTTGCAGTTGTTCTATAAAACACATGATATTTTTAAGCAATGAAATTGTGCTGATGTCTTTAACAATTTGTCTGCAGCTTCTTCAATACCCCCTGTCACAGTATAATCCACAAATTTCTGTTGGAGTTCTGTAACATATTATCATTTTTAAAATGATTCATGGTTCAAAGCAAAAACCAGACAAATGAAAAAAGGCAATATTAAAGTGGACAGTAGGCAATTACATTTTTTGTCTGTACCATTCATTTCATTATAGAGAAAGAATCTTCCAAACCAGAGAAGAACTAGGCTAAATCCCTGGGATCTTCAGGAGAAAAGGAGTGAAATGGAGCAGACTGAGACCTGAATAAAGGCTACAGTGGTCAGCAGTCCTGAATTCTTCAACAAGATCCTGGTTAACTGTAAACCCTGGGAATATGGAAATCAGTGTCAATTCTAAGTGCCAATCAGTTCCAGACAAGCCAATCTCACAATTACACTCATGAAATTTGTCTTTTCAAGTATTGCAGAATTTATTTGCATTTTATAGAAAGCACAGATCTGAATATAGTTAAGGAAGCAACTATAGACAGAACTAGCAGATGCAGCGTTAGCTTTAATAGATGATCTGATGGCTTTTTCCTTATTTGTGCAAGTGACTTTCTAGAATCTCTTACTCTCCACCTCCTCCTCCAACCCTTTCCTATGTGAGTCAGAACTCAGCTGTTAGAGCAGAGAATTAAAGGCTGTGTCCTTGCCTCAAATTTCGAAGAAAAAAAAAATATATATATATATATATATAGAGAGAGAGAGAGAGAGGGAGAGAGAGAGAAAACTTTTGTATATTATCACCATCAATCATTTTGGGTACAACAGAAGAAGGCAGATGCCTCAAGGGAGTGGAAGAGTGACCAGGTCATGACTTGTGGTGTTTGGCTACTGACGTCTCATAAGTTGCAAGTCCTCAAACATCTGTTCTGCTCAGACTTGTAAGAGTTCAGTAGTTAATGAGAAAGGTCTCAACATTAGCAGACTGAGAAAGCAGGGAAGGAACTGTGTTATTATAGCTTTATGTTATCTTGAGCAGAAGATAAGTCCATAAAACATTCTGACTCAAGTCTGTCTCAGCTTCAATTTTCTGTTTCTGTTTCTAGAGAGGTCCTATCGAATGACCTCGTGAATCTGTTCCAGATAAAGAGTTGTCTATAAAATGCTCTATGATTCAATGTCCATGTGTGTCACAAGCTCTGTAAATTGCTCTGAAAACCAGTGTGAGAATTACTTTGCTATAATTACTTCTGACACCGAGATTGCTGAACTTCAGAGCGCATCTTGATCGCCATGCAGCATGCCTTACAGACATCTCTACAGCTAAAGAGGAAAATAAGAATGGAGAATAAGATGCAGGTGGCCAGGAATATGCAACTTAAAACACCTTAGTTTGTAACCATCAACCTTACTCCTACAGATGATCTCTTTTTATACAGTCTTCAGCTTTCCTGTTCCTGAGGTATATGCCCCAAGTGCTCTATGTCAGCTTTTTAAAAACAGAGATCACACCTTGCATCAGTTTGGATTCTAACTAGGACACTTAAAATGGGATGTTTGAGAGAGCTGATTTACAAAGGGGCAATTTAACTGTGGTTGGATAGGGGAATCACAAGATGGCACAGTTGTTAGCCATCCCTAGGCCCAAAGAGATGAGATGGTTACTGGAAAATGGAAGGAAAGAGTCTCATAGAAGCCTCCATGAAAGGAACAGAATCCTTCTTCAGAATGACACAGCCCTTAGCCTCTCAGCAGGGAGAGAAATAAGCCTTGTACCATCACCATCTCCCTCCCTTCAGTCTTCTGCAAAGCATTCCCCGTTGACAAACCCAGCCAGTAGCTGGAGGATCAAGGATCCTGTTAATATAGTCCATTCCATAATCTTCCCACTTTACAAGGCTGGATGGAAAAGGATGAACAGTGGAGCCAGAGAGGGAAATTCAACATAATGTTCACATGATCTTTCTATATTCTATGTTGGCAAAGTAGGAGGAAGTCCAGAATTGTGGTCAGGAGTGCAGACTAAGGGGTCAGACCACTCAAGTTCAAGCCAATATCAGCAATTTGTTAGCTGTACAAATTTGGGCAAGATTTTTAACTTCTTTTTCTCAGTTTTCTCACCTGTAAAATAAAATTAGAAGGGTCTAAGACCATTTCAAAGTTAAGACAGGATAATATGTGTAAAGCACTTATAATTGGTCTGGCATATAGCACTCAATAAATGCTAGTTCATTGTTTTTTTTTTAATGTTTTCTTACAGTAAATGCCTTTCTATAAATTCAATTTATCTAATTATTAATGGCTTTTAGTTATCATATAGGTTCAATGTATTTCCACTTGTGTGTATAGCATCTAACCCTATTCTCTGCATACATAATTTTATGAAACTGGGCTCAGACCACATATATTATTTGTCTGCTTTATTTCCACTTAATATTGAAAATCTTTCTATGTCATTCAACATTTTAAAAATCATTTTTAGTGGCTACATGTATGATACTGTTATTTGGAGTCACAATAATTTACTAACAAATCTCCTTTGTTGTATGTTTAAGTTATTTTTAAAAACCAATATCACCTACTTATCCATGGTAATTCCATTAGGATAAAGTCTCTGAAATAAAACTTGTAGATCTAACATAGGCTCTCCTTTAAGAATTTTTTCATTCTAATAAATATTTTATAATTCTTTTAACATTGTTCAAAGGTGCTGACATATTAGATAAAGAAATCTTTGGTAACATAAGTGTTACCTTCTCTGGAGACAGCCATACAATCCTTTAAGATGACATGAAAGTGTGTATAAGTGAGACTGACGTTTCTGTAGCCTAGATGTTTCCCCCTCTTGGGGAAAATTTAAAATGACATATTGGCAATATGACAGTTCAACTGTAGCTTTTGAAAATATTTTCTTGCCAAATGTTAACATCCAATAAATGAATATATTCCTCGTTAGATCAAAGAACTCAACACAGGAAAAATACAAGCTTGGGTATTCCCTTCACCTCCATTCATCATCTAAGACTTTTCCCATACCCCTGGCTGCTTCAGGAAAATATGATCACCTAGAATGATCCTTCACCCCTTCACCTCTACCTCCTACTGGAAGTACTCCTTAATCCCAATGAGATGCAAGATAACAGTCTTCCTAAGGGAAGGCAGAACAAGGAAACATATTTGTTAAGCATGTCTTATGAGTGTCTTCCTAAGTACCTCACATCCAGTATTTCAATAACCCCTTGCAAATATGCATACAATTCTCTAGACTGCTTACTTCTTTATGCAGAAAAGAAGGATGCTATCTACGTCTTTCTAATTCATCTTAGGTGACACCCGGCATAACTAAGTATTTTACTGAGAGATAAGTAGTAAGTATTGGACTTAACTTGCTTTCATTTGGCTTACAGTAAAAAAGAAAATACTCTATTAAAAGCAGTACTCAGAACTTCCTTGGGTGGCTCAGTGGTAAAGAATCCGCCTCTTAATGCAGGAGACACAGGTTCAATCCTTGATCAGGGAAGATTCCACGTGCCACGGAACAACTAAGCCTATGCGCTACAACTATTGAGCCTGTGCTCTGGAGCCCAGGAGCTGCAACTACTGAGCCTTTGCTCTGAAACTGCTGAAGCCTGTGCACCCTAGAGCCTGTACTCAGCAGCAAGAGAAGCCACACATCAAAATTACAGAGTAGCCTCTGCTTGCTGCAACTAGAGAAAAGCCCACACAGCAACAAAGACCCAGCACAGCCAATACATCAAACAGCTAATAAATAAGTAAAATTATTTTTAAAAGAGCAGTACTCAGACCAATGCATGATATAGTACAAAACTTTAATACACTACTTAAGTACATGAAAGTCATCTTCTGACAGATGAACTGGGAATTTTTTTCAAGTTTCCTTATATAATTGTAACCTTATAAAATTCTTACTTTCAAAAGTGACACCGATCCTGATACTTGTTGAAAAGTCTAAGATACATTGCTACAGTGATTTAGGAGATTATCCTAAAGCCCATCTTTTGAATACATCATCAGAATGTAACAGAGCAGGGTGAGCACAGCCCTTAGCAGGCAGCCATTGCTGTGCCTCATTGCTGCCCCACTCCTCCACTCTGTCACTAGGCAACAGGTCTAGGAAGCCATTGATCAGTGCCTCAGTGGGCCCCGCCCACAAGCAACTAACTATCAGTGAGACACCCTGTTAGTTGTCCTGCTCAGCTATTGGTCAGCACCGCAGTGGGCTCTGCCCATAAGGAACTGTCAATGAGGGACCATTAGGGAAGTGATTAAGCCAAGGGTCAGTGGTGTAGTGGTCATTAGTTCAGTTCAGTTCAGTCGCTCAGTCGTGTCCGACTCTTTGTGACCCCATGAATCGCAGCACGCCAGGCCTCCCTGTCCATCACCAACTCCCGGAGTTCACTCAGACTCACATCCATCGAGTCAGTGATGCCATCCAGCCATCTCATCCTCTGTCATCCCCTTCTCCTCCTGCCCCCAATCCCTCCCAGCATCAGGGTCTTTTCCAATGAGTCAACTCTTCTTCAATGAGGTGGCCAAAGTACTGGAGTTTCAGCCTTAGTATCATTCCTTCCAATGAAATCCCAGGGCTGATCTCCTTCAGAATGGACAGGTTGGATCTCCTTGCAGTCCAAGGGACTCTCAAGAGTCTTCTCCAACACCACAGTTCAAAAGCAGCAATTCTTCAGCACTCAGCTTTCTTCACAGTCCAACTCTCACATCCATACATGACCACTGGAAAAACCATAGCCTTGACTAGACGGACCTTTTTTGGCAAAGTAATGTCTCTGCTTTTGAATATGCTATCTAGGTTGGTCATGACTTTCCTTCCAAGGAGTAAGCATCTTTTAATTTCATGGCTGCAATCGCCATCTGCAGTGATTTTGGAGCCCCAAAAATAAAGTCTGACACTGTTTCCACTGTTTCCCCATCTATCTGCCATGAAGTGATGGGACCAGATGTCATGATCTTTGTTTTCTGAATGTTGAGCTTTAAACCAACTTTTTCACTCTCCTCTTTCACTTTCATCAAGAGGCTCTTTAGTGCTTTTTTACTTTCTGCCATAAGGGTGGTGTCATCTGCATATCTGAGGTTATTGATATTTCTCCTGGCAATCTTGATTCCAGCTTATGCTTCATCCAGCCCAGCATTTCTCATGATGCACTCTGCATATAAGTTAAATAAGCAGGGTGACAATATACAGCCTTGACATACTCCTTTTCCTATTTGGAACCAGTCTGTTGTTCCATGTCCAGTTCTAACTGTTGCTTCCTGACCTGCATATAGGTTTCTCAAGAGGCAGGTCAGCTGGTCTGGTATTCCCATCTCTTTCAGAATTTTCCACAGTTTATTGTGATTCACACAGTCAAAGGCTTTGGCATAGTCAATAAAGCAGAAATAGGATGTTTTTCTGGAACTCTCTTGCTTTTTCCATGATCTAGCAGATGTTGGCAATTTGATCTCTGGTTCCTCTGCCTTTTCTAAAACCAGCTTGAACATCAGGAAGTTCACGGTTCATGTATTGCTGAAGCCTGGCTTGGAGAATTTTGAGCATTACTTTACTAGCATGTGAGATGAGTGCAGTTGTGCGGTAGTTTGAGCATTCTTTGGCATTGCCTTTCTTTGGGATTGGAATAAAAACCGATCTTTTCCAGTCCTGTGGCCACTGCTGAGTTTTCCAAATTTGCTGGCATATTGAATGCAGCACTTTCACAGCATCATCTTTCAGGATTTGAAATTCCATCACCTCCACTAGCTTTGTTCGTAGTGATGCTTCCTAAGGCCCACTTGACTTCACATTCCAGGATGTCTGGCTCTAGGTCAGTGATCACATCATCGTGATTATCTGGGTCGTGAAGATCTTTTTTATACAGTTGTTCTGTGTATTCTTGCCACCTCTTCTTAATATCTTCTGCTTCTGTTAGGTCCATACCATTTCTGTCCTTTACTGAGCCCATCTTTGCATGAAATGTTCCCTTGGTATCTCTAATTTTCTTATTACAGGTCTGCATTTTAATATCCGATCTTTCAGCTAATCTTTGTCCTGTGAGTTTGGTTCTCATCTCCGCATAACTATTTTTGCTCTTTCTGAAGTGCCAAAGATCCTTCTAAAAAAGCAGCTGATCAGGTGTGTGGTGAAGTGTTACAAGTCCGGCTTCTACGATGCCATCAAGATGATGCTTCTCCCTGTGCCCTCCTTCGTCAGAGGAAACAGTCCCCCTTCTCGCATAATGGCAAAAGGTAATACATTTGATTTAAACATATGCCATGGGGGCACTGGGTTTGGGGTTCAAATTCCTCGAAGTTCCACGGATGAGGCTTCTTCTGGGTCCCACTATGGAGGTAGTACTGTCAAGGTAGAGTACTTGTGTTTTCTGTCTGGTGATGCTCACCTCGTGATCCTCTGTAACCCATCAATACAGGAGCTGTCAGAGCTGGAGTGTCTTCCGCGTCACTTGAAGGTGAATGCTGAGGGACGTGCTCACCGGCTTCAGAAGAGGGAGGCGCCTGGGCTCTGCAGCAGGAAGGTCCGCCTCGCCCTCGGGGGACTCGCCTCTTCTGTCTCCACCGCTTGTGAAGGGGACCTGCAGCCCCATTGTGTGACGTTGTTTTAGACGACCTGCTGTTACCTGCAGAAGAACAACCAGAAACTGTCCCGAAATGTCTCGAGTTGCTGTCAGCATCCTGGGCCTTCTCCGTGTCCACATCCTCCTGCTCAATGGCTCTCGCCTTGGTGCACCGTCTCCGGGGTGAAACCCTTCACTCTTCCTCCGAGCTCCTCGCGTTCTGCAGTTTGGTCACAGAGTCGAAGCTCTTCCCACCCTCAGTGGGCAACTTTTAAGTGAATTTGTCGTGGTCATAGTCTCTCCTGGCACTTCAGCGCCTCCCAAGCTCTGCCGGGCTCCGTGGTCCGAGTCCCTGGAGCTGGGGCTCAAAGCGCGGCCGGCGGACCCGGGTGAGGCCGGAGGGCAGTAGACACTCGGCCGCTAGGCAGTCCCCCCCCCTCGTGCCGTCTGAGCCGTTAAGGATGTTGATTCGTTACCAAACCGCAGGCTGGGAAGCCGGTCACGATTCAAACATCCATCAGAGACCATCCAGTTATTGAAGGATTTTATCATATTTTGGGCACCTACTTTTGCAATCTCTTAATATTTCATATTGGAGAAGGCAATGGCAACACACTCCAGTACTCTTGCCTGGAAAACCCCATGAACGGAAGAGCCTGGTAGGCTGCAGTCCATGGGATCGCGAAGAGTCGGACACGACTGAGCGACTTCACTTTCACTTTTCACATTCATGCATTGGAGAAGGAAATGGCAACCCACCCCAGTGTTCTTGCCTGGAGAATCCCAGGGACGGGGCAGCCTAGTGGGCTGCCGTCTATGGGGTTGCACAGAGTCGGACTCGACTGAAGTGACTTAGGAGAATATTTCATATTGGAAAGAAGGTGAATTTTTTAAATTTTCTTTACCAGAAATTGAGAAGTCCTAGTAATGAATCTGCAGGTCCAATTTGTGATGGCAAATGGATATGATTATAGAATCACTGAGGTCTTATGATGTAAGGACATGGGCTTAGACTTAGGAGCCAGAATTCTGGTCGGAAATCAAAAGGGGGCAGGGGTGGTCTTCTTCCCTCCAGGCAGCTGGCTGTGCTGTGGTCCTCTGCCCTGTCCCCTGACCCTCCCCCAGATCTGCCTTCCTCCTCCAAGTGCTCTTGGTAGCAGTTAGAGGTGGGGATGTGGTGCTTGCAGTTGGCGGGGACCCTGTGCTGCACCTGGGGGGTGGGCAAGGAGGGCTACTGTTGGTTAGACTGGCTGATGGCTGAGGCTTCAGGGTGATGGGGCAGCCCTCTGGCCTCAGATCTCTTATAACCGGGGAGCGATACTGGAACATTACCTCTTATTTCTGGCCTATCAGTGAGTCCTGGATCTCCAACTCCACGTGAAACTGTGGATGCCAAGAAGTCAGTCTGCCCAGTCCTTGTAGCTCCATGTAAAGCTTTAGTTCCTCATATCCATGACCCACAATAATCCTCGGATCCTTCACAATCTGCTTTAAAGTGCCTCTCTAGTTGGGATGGAGAATGAAAAATTCCCCCAGCAGATTTTCTCATTCCATTGACAAGAATGGAATGTGATACGTTCTGCTCAGACCCTGCGTCCATAGCTCCTTGAGTTTCCATAATTCTAAAGGCAGGGAATCTCTTGCCAGTGTAGACAGGATGACTTCCTATGGTTCTTCCCTGAGAGAGTTCCAGGGCAGCATGAGGGGGACCACCCCAGAAGGTGTCCGGTTTGTTGTAAAAGGTGAATTTGCTGCTGAAGCCAAAGTATGATGCTTGTGTTCATATCCAAGAGCAGGTTTTCTGCTTGTAAATCTCTGTGGACAGCACCCTCCTGGTGACCACACAGCACACACTACTGGTGGACTCTGCCTTCAGCCTCTCTGCTTTCCTACTGCCCTGAGCCACGGGTGCTCACACACCTCTCCTCCACAAGCATCCTCTGAACAAGGCAGGGAGTTTCCTCCACCTCTGTCACTTCCAATATTTCACTATGTTGGGATGATCCAAGCCTTCATGATTCCTGCTTTGTGGCACAGTCAGCAGAGGCTGGAGAGTTGTGCCGAGATCAGTGATCTTTATGGCTGTCGCTTTCCCATCCAGGACGTGCTGGCCAGCTTCACTGGAGCCCAGTCTCCCTTACTGACAGTCTCGAGGGCCTGGGGGAGACCATGTGAATCTGAGTGTCTCCTCAGCATAGAAGGCTCAGAGGGCCCTTGGCATGGTGCACTCACTGCTGTGCTTGGAGTCAGTCCTAACATCATATTTGGCAAGAACTGGTGAGACACCTGGTCTAAATCAAAACAAATTCAGTTCAAAATTCACCCCATGAACTGGTCTTTATGATGAGTCAAAACACAGTGCCAGACAAGAATAAAATAAGAAAAATGGGAGGTCCAGTGGCTAAGACTCTGTTCCTAATGCAGGGGGCCCAGGTTCAATCCCTGGTCAGGGAACTAGATCCCACATGCTGCAACTAAGACTTGGTACAGCCAAATTTTTAAAAAATTAAAAAAGAAAAAAGAAAAATGGGAACAGAAGTAAAAGAATAAAGAAAAAAGAAAAAATGAGAAGAAGAAAAAAAAAAAGAAACAGAAAAAAATGCCAAAGAAGAAACAGGGTACCTCTGGTCAAAGTCTCTCAGGTGACTGAGAAGCAGCTACCTGAGCCAGAGGACTGACAACCTAGGCCCAGTCAGGGACTTAGGTACGTGCTAGGAACTCCAATAGTTTCATTTGAGGTCATGGAAAGACATGGACCTATGAACAAGGCTGGGCATAACCCATTGTGATTTTCTCACTGTTCGATTTCACAACCTCCTTATTCTTAAATAGTAAGGACCTCAGAGAGCTTTTTACCTGGGTTAAAGTGATAAGGTAATGACCTTATTAGAAACTGAAACTTTTAGGATGCTTCAGTGGCCTTTTCTAGTTTGGAAAGGTGTGATTATTTTTGGCTTTTGAAAGCTTCATAAAGGTCTACACTTAAAATATTCAATTTCCTTTAAATTCTGAATGACTGGGCTCAAAATAACATCACAACTTAACTGGCATTATGAAACACATGTGATACTGTATGAAGTGCATCAGACACAATAAAGAACATTGTTAGTATCTCTAAAGCCAAGGGGAAGTTAGCAGACATCATAGCTTAATTTCTTCTTCACAGATCTGCCCATTTCTTTGAAGTACATTTCTCTTTTCCCACAGTCCAACCTCAAGACTCTGCACTGGCTCCTACCTCTTCCTGAAACATTCTCGGAGAGCCATATGGCTCCCTCCCCCACCTCATTTGCTCCAGTGTCTCTTTCTTAGACTCTGGTGACAGTAGGCACATGAAACCAGTTACATTTGCTGAAAGCCTGTCATTGATGGAACTCATTGAAAGCAAGCCTATTTCACAAAGCCAGCGAAAAGAACTTGTAAGAGTCGTTGTAATTTAATGAAATTGATCAATACAAATAATTTACCTTGTATAGATGTGAGGTTTTGTAACTTGAGTTACAAAACCCCCAGGATTAGAACCCATGACGGACATCATATACTTTCTTCTTTTTCCATCATAACCTTGTGGTCGTGTGGCCCTCCTCTGTCCCTTCTGTCTCTCTCAGCCATCTCAGACCTATTAGGCAGGAGTCCAGTATCTGGAAACATTTCGGCATGTCAGGCCTCCACTGACCCGGCAGCTGCTTGCAGAAGAGCAGCTGGGAATCCCGGGGATCAGCGACTCTCACCGGGTCACCATTAATTGTGAGGAAATGTTCTGGCTTTTCCATCAAGTGCTGTAGTTACCATGATCAAGGCGCCGTGCTAGGCAGAGGGGGGGACTCTACGTCTCCACACACCTTTAGGAGTGTTTGGGGAGAAAGAACACACACTGAAATTAGAAAGGAAGAGAGGGGCATCCCCGGTGAGCCAGTCTTTAATAATCCACCTTCCAATGCAGGGGATGCTGGCTCGATCCCTGGTCAGGGAACTAAGATCCCACATACCACAGGGCAACTAAGCCTGCATGCCACAAGCCCTGATGAAGCCAAATAAATTAAAAAAAGAAAAAAAGGAGAGAAGAAAACAGAAGGACAACGTCAGGTAGTGTGTATGTTCTGATATCGTCTCGGTTGTTTACTTTTGCTTTTAGTGCTTGTGCTTCTGGTGTCATTTCCAAAAAAAATCATCATCAAGACAGATGTCAAGGAGGTTTTTCTGCAAGGAAAATTTTAAGAGATGCTGGAGGGGTCGAGGGCGCTGTCCGGTTTCCCCACTAGGGGGAGGGCTTGGTCACTAGTTGATTGCAGTGTTTTTCCACTTGTACAGACACAAGCTCAGAATCCTTCCCAGCAAACCATTCTAGTCCTTTGCTACCAATTCATGGGAGTTGATGTTCAAGATGAAATTTTCTGCTCATCTTGACTTAGCCATAATATACATTCTATTGAAGCCAGTTCTCTTACAATGCCTTTGATGGATGATTCAAGACTTCCCACATTTGCCTCCAACTTTTCTGACTCTAAACAATGACATGCCATCAAATGGAATGCTTTCTGGTGCTCAATAAAGCCTTCACTGTTCTTGTATTACTGTGTAAATCTTTGGAAGTCTCCAGAATTGCTCCCATCTCAATAACATTCCAGCATCCTTCAGCCAGCGTTTAAGAGCTGCTTCTGCAGCAAAGTCTTCTAACTATTTAAGAAACCACGTCTGCCCCAATTTACCTAACTATCAATAAAAATGTGAAAAAAATCAGAGTTGACAGCTAATACATTTTTGACACCCAGGAAAGAGGTCTGCTAGGAAAAATATTGTACAGTGGGGAGCAGCAAGGAGCCTGCTAAGGAGAGGCTCAGGTCACAATTGTCAGGACTATATTGATCACTTGGTCAAAAGATTTAGCCAATGTATAGATGGAGATGGTATGTTTGGGATGTTCAATGACATTTTCCTGAGCTTTAGGTCATTTGTAGTAATAACAGAAATTTGAAGCAAAAGGAGGTAGAGTGGATAACTGCTGCTGTGCTGTGCTCAGGTGTGTTTGACTCTTGGCAACCCCATGGACTATAGCCAGCCAGGCTTCTCTGTCCATGGAATTTCACAGGCAAGAATACTGGAGTGGGTTGCCATTTACTTCTCTGGGGATCTGCCCAGCCCAGGGATCAAACCCATGTCCCATGAGTCTCCTGTGCTGGCAGGAAGATTCTTTACCACTGAGCCACATTAGGTGCCATTTCCTCAAGATGCTCTCTGACTCTGAAGAACATATTGGGCCACAGAGCAAGGACTACAGCTAGTGGACTCAGTATAGTCATCCACTTGCTTACGTAAACAAGTTTTACTGGAACATATATTGTCTATGACTGCCTTTGCACCTTAACAACAGAGTTAAGGAGTTGAGGCAGAGACTGTATTGCCCACAATGCTGAAAATATTTACCATCTGGCCCTTTTAAAAAGTTAGAAATCTCTCCTAGAGAACATTATTATAGCTGTGAATCCCATTTCTGGGATCCTTGAGACTCGCCATCTGGAAGAAACTGCTGATGGTGTGGTAGTAATCCCTGGACAAAATACAGGCACCCACTGAGGTATTTTTTGGCTATTTGAAATGTTTCAATGCTTCGCATGAGATATAATTTAAATAATAAGAATCTAAAATAGAGCAAGGGATTATCCCTGGGCTTGGACTCTACTGTAAGAATATTGCTTTGAATTGTCTTTGTTAGAGACAAGAGAATGAAAACCCAAATGAAAATGAGAAACTTATATATGGCTGTTGACATTGTCAGTCATTTGGGGATAATTAGAGAAGTAGACGTGACCTCAAGGGAAAGGACCATATTCATGGACATAGGATACTTTCATGATACCTGAGTCCAGACAGCCTTTAGTGTTGATCCTCTTAGAAGGGGGGATGTTCAAGTCTCTGCTCTGCTCAGTCCTCAAAAGCAGCTCACAAATTACAAAGAGAGACCTCTGCATTGAACAGCTAAGAAACTAGAGCAGGTCATTGTCTATACTATCTTGATTAGGATATAAAAGAATTAAAAAAAATTTTTTTTATTGATGTCTGCCCCTTAGCATCCTAGACCTTGTATTCATTGACTTATCCAACAATACTGTTTACGCTACTGAAATCTGGCAAGATGAATATTTCCCCTGATCCTTGGACCATGACAAGAGACTATGGATAAGGGTGGGGACCAGGGCTCCCAGGAGGAACTGTCATTTCTGTGTCTGATGGAAGGTAGGTGACTTCGTTGAGGACAGACTCCCTTGGACTTTTCTTCGGAACCCACACAGATGCAGAATGACTGCATTTGTTGGCGCTGCTGCTGTTATCAGAAGAGGCGTCTGGTGCTACGATTGCTTTTCATCATCCCATTGCTCAACACTGACCTTTCTTTCCCTATATTTTGTTCCACTTCTTTTCTGAAGTTAAAAGAAACAAATGAGTTTCTTTTTCTTAGGTTTCTTATCACCTTCTCAGTCGCAGATCTTTTCAAAGATCCACAGATATTTTCAAACATTAGGTACGCTGTCATTTTCACATTTCTGTGGAAATCACTCACAGGACCCACTCCTCTCTACACTGGTTGCTTTCCAGGTGGCTGCAAAGTAGCAGATATTTCTGTCCCTTCCCCTCCATCCAGGGTTCTCCCTCCACCTCCCTTTTTCTATTTTTTTTTTTTTTTTTGTTTCAGGTTTTAAAAAATATTTATTTGACTGCATCAAATATTTAAATATTTAAAATATTTATTTATTTATACTTATTTATTTAGTTGTGTCATATGGGATCTTTCTTTGTGGCACATTAACTCTCTAGTTGCAATGCCCAGGCTTAGTTGCCCCAGAGCATGCAGGATCTTAGTTCCCCGACCAGGGATCAAACCCACATCCTCTGCATTGTAGGGTGGATTCTTATTGTATGGACATTCTCTCACACTGGGTCCTGTGTCTCCTAAATTCTATTTTTTATTCACTTGGGTTTACTCGTAATTTTGATGGGACAATTCCTCTCAGCTTCCTGAAGAAGAGGGCATGGAAAGGAAATTTTTATTTACATGTATAAAAGTATATTTTTTCCTCATATTTAAATAATTATTTGGCTATGTTTAGAATTCTAAGTTAGAAACTATTTTCCCACAGTATTTCTGAAGGCATTTCTCCACTGTCTTCTAGCTTTTAGTAGTTGTTGAGAGGTCCAATAACATGTGGATACTTGCTTACATTAATCCTTTTTCCCCTAGAACTTGTAGAATTCTCCTTGTCACCAGTATGTTCTAAAAGTTTACAATCATGTAATTGGGAAGGATTTATTTTTATCCATTTGGAAACATACCGCTCAGCTCAGGGAAATTTTATTGGATTTTTCTTGAAAAATTTTTCTTCCTTTCATTTTCTTTGTCCTCTCTTCCTAGCACTCTTTTTGGTTAGACGATGGTCCTCATAGTCTGATTCTCTAATTTTAAAATTTTATATATGCTATTTTCCTTTTTTAATCTGTTTTTCTATTTGAAAGAAATTTTTTCTGTTTTGTTCTAATCTTTCTTTTGAGTTTTTCCACTCAATTGTTGCTTTAATTTCCAAGAGTCCCTCCAAGTTCTTTAAATGTTCGACTTCTTTCATAGCATTTTATTTTATTTTATGGATGCAATGTCTTCTCCAATATCTGAATTTACTGATGGTAGTTTGTTGTTGCTGCCTTAAGTCTTCTCCCTTCAAATCGCTTGTGTTTGGCCACTGTCCTCTGTATTTGAGGCTTTCTTAAACTATCTGGGGATCCTTTGATTCCAATTCAGAATTAAGAGTGGAACACTAACTGGCCAGAAGCCTGTGTGTGGGCTAGATGACTGGGCTTCCTTTTCAGGTGATCTCACTGTGCCATTTTACTGAGGTCATGCTGAGACCATGATCTTTAGGCTTTTTCCCTGGACTTCCCTGATTTCCTTCATCGGTCCAGTTCAGTCACTCAGTTGTGTCCGAGTCTTTGCAAGCCCATGGGCTGCAGCACACCAGGCTTCCCTGTCCATCACCAACTCCCGGAGCCTGCTCAAACTCATGTCCATCGAGTCGGTGATGCCATCCAACCATCTCAACCTCCACAACTGTCTTCTACTCTCTTGCCTGGAGGGAATAAGTCTGGGTGCAGCATCTGACTCGGGAAGAAGATATGGTCTCAAAATTCGATATACAAACATAAATTTAGCACTCTTGTTTTCAGTATAGTATCCCAGAGTTTCAACTGTGCCTGTAGCCCCAATCCAGGCCCCTTCATTTTATCTTCTATCTAAAATAAACCTACCATCTTCTACATAAACTGGGGAGTGGGAGTTGCAAAGACTAGAGGGAGAGTCTTTAGGTATAGAGTCTTCTTAAACTTTTCATCAGTCCTCCTAGTCTTAGCTTCAGTTCATCCCTACATACACATACACATTCGATTGATTGAAATGGCAGTGTATTTTCTTCGTAATATTATGTAAGCAACTAGCTCTTTGAGTTTCACATCTGAAAATGGGGATACTGACCACCTACCTCCTGAGGCTGCTGTGAATATGTGTATGGCCTCATTTGATTAACATAACTTATTGTTACCCATAGAGATAACAATACTAATAAATAGCCTTTTCAGATGCTTTCTATGTGCCAGGCAATGTTACAGGCACTTTTTATGTATCTCACCACACCCTCACAAAAAAGATGAGAAATCTAAGCTCAGAAAGGCTAAACAACTTGCACAAGATCACAAAAAGAATACTGTAATTTCATCTGCCAATTAGTTCTCAGGTTCTGAGTCCTGATTTTTAAAGTTTCCTTCCTTTTTCTAAGTCAGATTCCTGGCAAGAAACTGACTAACTCAAGCTGAGTCATTGAAGAAAGCTGAATAAGGAAGTCCCTTGAGAGTCCCTTGGATGGCAAGGAGATCCAACCAGTCCATCCTAAAGGAAATCAGTCCTGAATATTCATTGCAAGGATGGACTCTGAAGCTGAAACCCCAATACTTTGGCCACCTGATGCAAAGAACTGACTCATTGGAAAAGACCCTGATGCTGGGAATGATTGAAAGCAGGAGGAGAAGGGACGACAGAGGAAGAGATGGTTGGATGGCATCACCAACTCAATGGACATGAGTTTGAGTAAGTTCCAGGAGTGGGTGATGGACAGGGAAGCCTGGCATGCTGCAGTCCATGGAGTCACAATTCTGCTTTATTGACTATGCCAAAGCCTTTGACTGTGTGGATCACAATAAACTGTGGAAAATTCTGAAAGAGATGGGAATACCAGACCACCTCACCTGCCTCTTGAGAAACCTGTACATAGGTCAGGAAGCAACAGTTAGAACTGGACATGAAACAACAGACTGGTTCCAAATAGGAAAAGGAATACGTCAAGGCTGTATATTGTCACCCTGCTTATTTAACTTCTATGCAGAGTACATCATGAGAAACTCTGGGCTGAAAGAACACAGGCTGGAATCAAGATTGCCAGGAGAACTATCAATAACCTCAGATATGCAGATGACACCACCCTTATGGCAGAAAGTGAAGAGGAACTAAAAAGCTTCTTGAGGAAAGTGAAAGAGGCAAGTGAAAACGTTGGCTTAAAGCTCAACGTTCAGAAAACTAAGATCATGCCATCTGGTCCCATCACTTCATGGGAAATAGATGGGGACAGTGGAAACAGTGTCAGACTTTATTTTTGGGGCTCCAAAATCACTACAGATGGTGACTGCAGCCATGAAATTAAAAGACACTTACTCCTTGGAAGGAAAGTCATGACCAACCTAGATAGCATATTCAAAAGCAGAGACATTATTTTGCCAACAAAGGTCCATCTAGTCAAGGCTATGGTTTTTCCAGTAGTCATGTATGGATGTGAGAGTTGGACTGTGAAGAAAGCTGAGCACCAAAGAATTGATGCTTTTGAACTGTGGTGTTGGAAAAGACTCTTGAGAGTCCCTTGGACTGCAAGGAGATCCAACCAGTCCATTCTAAAGGAGATCAGTCCTGGGTGTTCTTGCAAGGACTGATGCTGAAGCTGAAACTCCATAATACTTCGGCCACCTGACTCATTGGAAAAGACTCTGATGCTGGGAGGGATTGAGGGCAGGAGGAGAAGGGGACGACAGAGGATGAGATGGCTGGATGGCATCACCGACTTGATGGACATGAGTTTGAGTGAACTCCGGGAGTTGGTGATAGACAGGGAGGCCTGGCATGCTGCGATTCCTGGGGTCGCAAAGAGTCGGCCAGGACTGAGTGACTGAACTGAACTGAACTGAGCCACTGAACTGAATAAGGAAGTGGGTTGGATTTAGAGATAAGAAGAGGTGATATAATACCCTGGGGCTACTAACAAACTAAGCCCCAGAGGGTCAAGAAAAAAGAAGTTATAGCAGCGTAAAGAAATAGAAGAAAACAATAGAATGGAGAAGACTAGAGATTTCTTCAAGAAAATTAAAGATGCCAAGAGAACATTTCATACAAAAATGGCTCAATAGAGGACAGAAATGGTTTGGACCTAACAAAAGCAGAAGATATTAAGAGGTGGCAAGAATACACAGAAGAACTGTACAAAAAAGACCTTTACAACTCAGATAATCATGAAGGTGTGATCACTCACCTAGAGCCAGACATCCTGGAATGTGATGTCAAGTGGACCTTAAGAAGCATCACTACAAACAAAGCTAGTAGAGGTGATGGAATTCCAGTTGAGCTATATCAAATCCTAAAAGATGATGCTGTGAAAGTGCTGCACTCAATATGCCAGCAAATTTGGAAAACTCAGCAGTGGCCACAGGACTGGAAAAGGTCAGTTTTCATTCCATTCCCAAGGAAAGGCAATGCCAAAGAATGCTCAAACTACCGCACAATTGCACTCATCTCACACGCTAGTAAAGTAATGCTTAAAATTCTACAAGCCAGGCTTCAGCAATACATGAACTGTGAACTTCCTGATGTTCAAGCTGGTTTTAGAAAAGGCAGAGGAACCAGAGATCAGATTGCCAACATCTGCTGGATCATGGAAAAAGCAAGAGAGTTCCAGAAAAACATCTATTTCTGCTTTATTGACTAAGCCAAAGCCTTTGACTGTGTGGATCACAATAAACTGTTGGAAATTCTTAAAGAGATGGGAATACTAGACCACCTGACCTGCCTCTTGAGAAACCTATATGCAGGTCAGGAAGCAACAGTTAGGACTGGACATGGAACAACAGACTGGTTCCAAATAGGAAAAGGGGTACGTCAAGGCTGTATATTGTCACCCTGCTGATTTAACTTATGTGCAGAGTACATCATGAGAAACGCTGGGCTGGATGAAGCACAAGCTGGAATCAAGATTGCCAGAAGAAATATCAATAACCTCAGATATGCAGATGACACCACCCTTATGGCAGAAAGTGAAAAAGCACTAAAGAGCCTCTTGATGAAAGTGAAAGAGGAGAGTGAAAAAGTTGGCTTAAAGCTTGACATTCAGAAAACTAAGATCATGGCATCCAATCCCATCACTTCATGGCAAATAGATGGAGAAACAGTGGAAACAGTGGCAGCCTTTATTTTGGGGGGCTCCAAAATCATTACAGATGGTGACTGCAGTCATGAAATTAAAAGACACTTACTCCTTGGGAGAAAAGTTATGACCAACCTAGATAGCATACTAAAAAGCATAGACATTACTTTACCAACAAAGGTCCATCTAGTCAAGGCTATTGTTTTTCCAGTAGTCATGTATGGATGTGAGAGTTGGACTATGAAGAAAGCTGAGTGCTAAAGAATTGATGCTTTTGAACTGTGGTGGTGGAGAAGATTCTCGAGAGTTCCTTGGGCTGTAAGGAGATCCAACCAGTCCATTATAAAGGAGATCAGTCCTGGGTGTTCTTTTGAAGGAATGATGCTAAAGCTGAAACTCCAGTACTTTGGCCACCTCATGTGAAGAGCTGACTCTTTGAAAAGACCCTCATGCTGGGAAAGATTGAAGTTGGGAGGAGAAGGGGATGACAGAGGATGAAATGGTTGGATGGTATCACTGACTTAATGGGCATCAGTTTGAGTAAACTCTGGGAGTTGGTGATGGACAGAGAGGCCTGGCATGCTGCAGTCCATGGGTTTGCAAAGAGTCGGACACAACTGAGTGACTGAACTGAACTGAAAAAGGGAATTGTAAACAAACCAACTGATGGCATCTGTGGGCTTCAGGAGAGGAAAGTTCTGCAGTGCGGAAGCCCCAGAAGTAAATACTCAGGGATACCATTCCCTCTCTCTGAGATCTGGTTATGTCTCCCTTTGGCCAAACCCCTTGGGAAGCCAGAGACCATAGAGCTCCTTGTCTGATGGTGACAGTCAGGTGGAGAAGGATGCAGAGTGGAGCTGTAGGGGCAAGTAGAAACTATCATGTCCCAATTCCGTGGACTCATAAGACCTACATTACTTAGTTTTCAGAAATGCATGCTCAAAAGCAAAAACTTAAAGGTGGAGGATAAAAACACAGAGAAGTAAATAAAGATGAAAAATATCTTCATCAAATACTTTCATCAAAGTATTTCACCAAAAGTATATTTTAGTGTCAAGTGAAAGTCACTCACTCATGTCCGACCCTTTGTGACCCTATGTCCATGGAATTCTCCAGGCCAGAATACTGGAGTGGGTAAGCCGTTCTCTTCTCCAGGGGATCTTCCCAACCCAGAGATTGAACTCAGGCCTCCAGCACTGCAGGCAGATTATCAGCTGAGCCACCAGGGAACATTTTGGTGTAGACCTTCCCTTAGAAGCAGACTTAGAGAATCACCCTCATGTATCACTACCAAATCTTCTGCCTGTGTAAATCTGTGCCTTCAGGCTGCCTTCCCTTCCATAATTTGGATGAATTATTCCTAGTATTTTTTTTTTTAAGTCAAGCATCATAATTTTGTTCTAGTACACGTCCCATTTTACCTACTTAAAACTCCTCTTCAGCAATTATCAGCTCTTTGGTATCCCAGTTTTCCATCTCTCTGATCAGCACATATACATTCATTAAGTGAAGTGAAAGTGAAGTCAGTCAGTCATGTCGGACTCTTTGCAACCCCATGGACTGTAGCCTACCAGGCTCCTCTGTTCATGGGATTTTCCAGGCAATAGTACTGGAGTGGATTGCCATTTCCTTCTCCAGGGGATCTTCCCAACCCAGGGCTTGAACCTGGGTCTCCCGCATTGTAGACAGACGCTTTACTGTCTGAGCCACCAGGGAAGTCCATTACATTCATATCACCCAATTCAAAAGCAATATCGCCTCAGTCCTCTCCAGTTTTACCCACCCAAGTTTCTGCTTTTACAGTGAAATTTAGAATTTTCTCCTTACTTCTTGTTTTCTTGTTTACTCATTCCAAACAAGCATTTGCTTCATCACTGTTGATTCACACACAAAGTTACCAGTGACCAACATGTTGCCACTTTTCTGTCCTTGTTGTGGTTCTTTCTCAAGAACTAATTCTACAACTTCCTCTTTGGAACTCCTGTTTTTAAACTGGTTCTTACAGCAGCATCACCTTCTGGTTTTCTTCCCTCCTCATTGGCCACTCCTTACCTCTTCTGCAGTTTTTCATCCTCTATCCAACTTCTCTGACTGTCACTGTGTACCAAGTCTTCATCTGGGCCAGCCCTCTCCTCTACCTCTAGTCTTTCTATAGGTAATGGCTTGCAGACCCAAGGCTTTCAGAACTACCTACATGCTCAGGAATTCCAGATTTATCACTCCAGCCTGGACCTTTGAAGTCCTGACTCAAATATCTAGCTATTGCCTTATTAGTTCCACTTGGATATCTACTAGGCATCTCAATTTGATGATCTCAAAACAGAACTCTTAAATCTACTCCCAAAGTCTACTATTCTCCCATAAATCTGCTATTCCTGTTGTCTTCATCTCAAAGTTATCAGGGTCTATCAAGTTGCCCAGGTCAAAAACTCACTATAATCCCAATTTCTCTTTTTACCTTATACCATATACCATCAGTTTAGTTCAGCTCAGTCACTCAGTCATGTCAGGGTGACAATATACAGCCTTGACATACTCCTTTTCCTATTTGGAACCAGTCTGTTGTTCCATGTCCAGTTCTAACTGTTGCTTCCTGACCTGCATACGGATTTCTTAAGAGGCAGGTCAGCTGGTCTGGTATTCCCATCTCTTTCAGAATTTCCAACAGTTTATTGTGATCCACACAGTCAAAGGCTTTGGCATAGTCAATAAAGCAGAAATAGATGTTTTTCTGGAACTCTCTTGCTTTTTCCATGATCCAGCAGATGTTGGCAATCTGATCTCTGGTTCCTCTGCCTTTTCTAAAACCAGCTTGAACATCTGAAAGTTCATAGTTCACGTATTGTTGAAGCCTGGCTTGGAGAATTTTGAGCGTTATTTACTAGCGTGTGACATGAGTGCAATTGTGCAGTAGTTTGAGCATACTTTGGCATTGCCTTTCTTTGGGATTGGAATGGAAACTGACCTTTTCCAGTCCTGTGGCCACTGCTGAGTTTTCCAAATTTGCTGGCATATTGAGTGCAGCACTTTCACAGCATCATCTTTCAGGATTTGAAAGAGCTCCACTGGAATTCCATCACCTCCACTAGCTTTGATCATAGTGATGCTTCCTAAGGGCCACTTGACTTCACATTCCAGGATGTCTGGCTCTAGGTGAGTGATCAAATAATCCTGATTATCTGGTATTACCCTATAACATAGGGAACTATATTCAGTATCTTGCAATAACCTATTAATAAAAAATAATATGACATACATACATATATATGTAACTGAATCACTTTGCTGTATACCTGGAACTAACACAATATTAATTAACCCCAAAAAATGTGGGCTTTCAAGCTAGACTGCCTAGATTCAAATTCTACCTCTACCAGTTAATAAACTATATGACCTTGAACAAGTTATTTAATGCCCCATCTGCAGATAGTAGCTCCTTCCCTACAGAGTTGTGAGGATTACATGAATTAATACAGGTGAAGTCCCTAGGCCAGTACCTGGCATATAATTAGTGGTCAATAGGTGTTAACTCTTATTTTCATTATCTATCTTCTTTCTCAAAGTTCTATTATATTTTACATTCAGTAGAACACATGATATCCTGCATTTGTCTTAGTCATGGACTTTGACCATTTCCTCACACCAGTTAATGCACTTCTGCATGTGTAATAAATATTCTTGAAACGCCACCTGCCTTGGTGTGAAGAAGGTACACTGTGAAACTTTAGGAGGTGAAAGAATTCAAAATCAGTGTAAAATAAATTAGATTTGAGTATAACATTAAAAATCCAGGCTCTTTAATCCAGGCTCTGCTGCGCTGCAACAATAGCCAGGAACAGCATGGTGTGGCGGCTTCTTGCCTCGAGCAGCTGAGGAACAAGGCTTGTGACATTCTGGCCATTGATAAGTCCCTGGCACCAGTCACCCTGCCTGGCAGACGATGTCACTATAGCAGATGACAATGATTACTTCCTGTGTCTTCCTACCAATACTAAGTTTGTGGCTTGGCTGGGAATGAGAAGTGGACACACAATTCAGATGGAGGTACAGCTTGGATTACCCAAGAATCCTTCAACAGAGGTGAAACAGACAGCAGGGCAGGGTTGAAGTGGAAGAACGTGGCCAGGCAGCTGAAGGAAGACCTATCCAGCATCATCCTGCCGTCTGAGGAGGAGCTCCAGATGCTCATTAATGTTCTGTGTTTGGAGCTGGCTCAGGAACTCGGCCAAAGTCATGTGGCCGTCCAGGGGCTCCAGTAGGTGCTTGACCAGAAAGAGGAAGCCCGTCAGTCCAGGCAACTCCTGGGACTTTACCTCTGGGCTTTGGAGAAGGAAGGTAGCATCTTATTGAAGCAGCAAGAGTCCAGAGCTGACCTCAGGGACAAGAGGGACACTGTTGACACGACTGTTAGAGAGCTCCTCCAAAGTTACACCTGCGAGCCAGATCCTCTTGGTGCTAAAGGAGAAACCTGCCCCAGAGCTGAGTTTGTCTAGTGAGGATGTGGAGGTGGGCGAGCACCAGGGACCCTGACCTTTGCAGGGAGACACTTGTACCGGGTTTTTTTCACCTCTGCAAACCCTGAATCATAGCTGCCAATTTGCCTATTATTACATGCAAAACTTCCCTTGTAGCTGAGTTGGTCAAGAATCTGCCTACAATGCAGGATATCCGGGTTCAATTCCTGGGTTAAAAAGATCCCCTGGAGAAGGAAATGGCAATCCACTCCAATATTCTTGCCTGGAGAATCCCATGAACTGTAGTCTGTCAGGCTTCTCTGTCCATGGGGTCGCAAGAGCTGGACATGACTTAGCAACTAAGCCACCACCGTAACATTAAAAATAAAGATCATTATTTGGGCACAGAGTGAATTTGTGAGCTATTCCTCTTTACTGATAAATATGCTTGTCTCCCTTGGATGGTCACTTGACAAAGCAAATTCTTTTCTCTCCCCCTTTGCTTCCCCTCTTCCTGACTCTGTCGATATGAGTTTGTCTTCCTTTCTCTCTCTTTCTCTCTCTTGTCCCCAGACTGATATGCATGCATTTAGAAAGACTAATGGAAAGAATTCAATCAAATTTAGGAATGAATCAAATCTTGGTGAATAAAATGGTCTCTCGCACATGGATTGATCTGGGAAGGACTGCTGAGCTAATTTTTAGCCACTGTTGTCTGGAATGAATGCCAGCTCCCTAATTAGTACAAGAATTTATCCTTCTCCCACGTCTTGTCTGTCGGTAATATCTTTTTTTTTTAATTTTTTTTATTTTTAAACTTTACATAATTGTATTAGTTTTGCCAAATATCAAAATGAATCTGCCACAGGTATACATGTGTTCCCCACCCTGAACCCCCCTCCCTCCTCCCTCCCCACACCATCCCTCTGGGTCGTCCCAGTGCACCAGCCCCAAGCATCCAGTATCGTGCATCGAACCTGGACTGGCAACTCGTTTCATACATGATATTTTACATGTTTCAATGCCATTCTCCCAAATCTTCCCACCCTCTCCCTCTCCCACAGAGTCCATAAGACTGTTCTATACATCAGTGTCTCTTTTGCTGTCTCGTACACAGGGTTATTGTTACCATCTTTCTAAATTCCATATATATGCGTTAGTATACTGTATTGGTGTTTTTCTTTCTGGCTTACTTCACTCTGTATAATAGGTTCCAGTTTCATCCACCTCATTAGAACTGATTCAAATGTATTCTTTTTAATGGCTGAGTAGTACTGCATTGTGTATATGTACCACAGCTTTCTTATCCATTCATCTGCTGATGGACATCTAGGTTGCTTCCATGTCCTGGCTATTATAAACAGTGCTGCGATGAACATTGGGGTACAAGTGTCTCTTTCCCTTCTGGTTTCCTCAGTGTGTATGCCCAGCAGTGGGATTGCTGGATCATAAGGTGGTTCTATTTCCAGTTTTTTAAGGAATCTCCACACTGTTCTCCATAGTGGCTGTACTAGTTTGCATTCCCACCAACAGTGTAAGAGGGTTCCCTTTTCTCCACACCCTCTCCAGCATTTATTGCTTGTAGACTTTTGGATCGCAGCCATTCTGACTGGTGTGAAATGGTACCTCATAGTGGTTTTGATTTGCATTTCTCTGATAATGAGTGATGTTGAGCATCTTTTCATGTGTTTGTTAGCCATCTGTATGTCTTCTTTGGAGAAATGTCTATTTAGTTCTTTGGCCCATTTTTTGATTGGGTCATTTATTTTTCTGGAGTTGAGCTGTAGGAGTTGCTTGTATATTTTTGAGATTAGTTGTTTGTCAGTTGCTTCATTTGCTATTATTTTCTCCCATTCTGAAGGCTGTCTTTTCACCTTGCTAATAGTTTCCTTTGATGTGCAGAAGCTTTTAAGGTTAATTAGGTCCCATTTGTTTATTTTTGCTTTTATTTCCAATATTCTGGGAGGTGGGTCATAGAGGATCCTGCTGTGATGTATGTCAGAGAGTGTTTTGCCTATGTTCTCCTCTAGGAGTTTTATAGTTTCTGGTCTTGTCGGTAACATCTTAACACTGTCTCCTCCAAGACAAGTTGAAACAGCCTGCAAAAGAAACCACAAGGTTCATGGTTCATCTTACTACTGTGTGAAGGTAGATGAAAGACTATAAATCTTCTAAGAAGTGGCCCAATGCCTACGCCTTAAACCTGTTACTTTGTACATCTGCTTACTCACATTCCTAGATGTTCACTTTCCTTAGCTACTGTGAAATCAACACACATTCCGTAGAAAATATCTTTCTACAACTGAAATGCCATTTTACCTGGAATGTACGTGGTGAAGAAAGCTCCTTAGATGATTTAGAAGACAGAGGATATAATCAGGTAGAGTTTCTAAACACAGAATTCAAAGCAATCACATACAATCTGTTTGCCTATATTAAACACTGCAGAGGCCAATACCAGGTGGCTCTGGAATACTTAGAACAAGCAGAGGAGTTTATCATGCACAGACAGGATCACCAAGGCAAAATTGGACATCTGGTCACCTGGGGAAGCTATGCCTGGGTCTGCTATCACCTGGGCAGGCTTCTAGAAGCACACACTTACATCTGTGCACACGTGCATGGTAAGTCACTTCAGTCGTGTCTGACTCTTTGTGACCCTATGGACTGTAGCACACCAGGCTCCTCTGTCCAAGGGATTCTCCAGGCAAGAATACTGGAGACACTTACATCCACAGGGTGGGAAATCTTTGCAAGAAGTGTACAAATTCCTATAGAATTGAATGCCCTGAGATTGACTGTGAAGAGGGAAGGACACTTCTAAAATGGGGAGAAAAGTACTATGAACAGGCTATGCAGTGTTTTGAGAGGCTCTGGAAAAGAAACCCACCAGCCCAGAATTCTCCCTGGGACTGCCCACACACTCTACTGTCTGCATGACAAAGCACCAACAGAGAATACCATTCATCTTCTGAGGCAGGCCACCAAGTCAGAGCCAGATAACGGGCACATTAACATTCTCCTGGCTCTGACTCTTCAACCGATCAAGAAAGAAGCAGAAGGAGACAAGCTAGTAGATGAAAACACCAAGTCCAACAGATGTACTCTGCGGTGCAGCCAAATATTACTGAAATAAAGGTACTCTGGACACAGTTATAGAATCATTGATACCTAAAAAGGCTTTAGAATCAGTGCCAAACAACATTGACTAACATCCCGAGGTTGGATGCTGTCTACAGAGCAAAAATCAGATGAATACAGAAACCAAATAAATGTTCAACGAATAAGGATGGAGAACTACAGGAAATTATGAAAGGCGCTGTTCAGTTGAATATTAACCCCCCTGTACCTGTTCAGACCTTGCCTGCCTCTACACATCAGATCGGTATGGTGAGGCAGAGTATTGCTTCTAGAAAGAATCCAGTAAGGATCTCTCTCCAGTGGAGAGACAAGTGCTCAGCTGCACTATGACCACTCTCAGAGGCCAGCAGATGTGCAAAGACCACACCACCTGCCATTACCCAGAGGGCTACACCACTACAGCAAGTTAAAACTGAGAAGGAAAAACCGATCCTAGACCTAAGAAGAATTGCCAGACTCTGAAAATGTCTCAGACATTGTGGTTGGCGAGTCTCCAGATTCCTTCCTGAAGTGACTAGGAAAGGCCACCCAAGAGCTGATGGCCGTTGGCCCATCCAGCCTCCAACCCTGGCAGATTTGTCCCCTCCTCGTCTCTGGCTGAGAAGGGCAGTAAGGAAATGGTAGAGGGTGCAGGTGGGCCCACGACTCAGAAAAGCAGGAAGCCCTAGAGAGGCCATAAGCAGGCCTCTGGGCTTCAGAGAGAGAGTGGGGAGAGGAAGAGAGGCCTGGTGTGGTGGTCACGAAGGGGAGGTTAATGGGGGAGAGAGAGAATCTGAAACCTCACAGGAGTGTGGCTGAAAGGTGGGGCATTTCATTTTGCTGTTGCTTTTTCCTGCTTCTGAAAATTCTCTCATCCAAATCTGGAAATTCAGAATCACATTTCCTCTGCTATATAGATATTTGGGGGGCTTCTCTGGTGGCTCAGAAGATAGAAAATCTGCCTGCAATGTGGGAGACCCAGGTTCAATCCCTGGGTCTTGAAGATCCCATGGAGAAGGGAATAGCAACCCATCCCAGCACTCTTTCCTGGAGAATTCCATGAACAGAGGAGCCTGGCTGGCTATAGTTCATAGGGGTACAAAGAGTTGGACATGACTGAGCAAGTAACACTTTCACTTTCACAGATATTTTGAACAAATGCTGCTTTGAGGGAAAGGACTTGCTTTGGGACTATATGATCCTGGCTTATTCTCAGTTTGCGTCGTCCAGATTTCCCAGCTCTCACTCACCCAGTGACTTGCACACGGCCTGACACACAGCATACACTCAACATTCGCTGAGTGAATTAGTGACTAGAACGTCACTCCAGGGTGGTCCTCTTTCCTCACTCCTTAAACTCCAAAATAAATTCCATGTACGTCAAAGTTTTAAATGTTTAAAAAGTAGAAATCATAAAATTACTACCGAAGTGTTGAGATGTTTGTAGTCATGGGGTCTAGAAGGTATAAGTATGAAAAAACACAAAAGGGCATAAAATATTAATACATATACATTAAAAACATATTTTATAGAAGAGATACCTTCAGAAAGTCAAAAGATAAATGACAAAAATACTATCTCAACACATTACTAGGTAAAGGACTAATTTCCTTAATGCTGAAATAGTTTCTGTTAATCAATAAGGGAAAAAGAAACTCCGTGGGAAAATGGACAAAGGTCAGGAACAGACAGGAAATGAGGAAAGCTTGTAAACATGTAAAATGACATCAGTGTCACTTTTGTTAAGAGCAAAGTACACCAACACTACAAGGGAGACTGGCTCAGGTCAACAAAGAAAATGCCCTTCCTAAGTGTATACTAAAAAGGACTTCGATACAGGCTGTATCATGCACTGCCATTGAGATTAGAAATTGTATAGCTGGAGGGAACTTGTTGATGGTTATTAAGTGTTTGTGAATCTTTCCCCAGCAATTTCACTCACTAATTTACTCTGTATTTGCATATGTGTGCAAAGATGTGTACATGGATGTTCATGAAGCTTTGTTTATAATAACAAAGGACTGAAAACAACTCAAAGATCCATCATTAGGGGCCTTGCTGCTTTTGCTGTTGCTAAATCGCTTCAGTCGTGTCCGACTCTGTGCGGCCCCATAGACGGCAGCCCACCAGGCTCCCCCGTCCCTGGGATTCTCCAGGCAAGAACACTGGAGTGGGTTGCCATTTCCTTCTCCAATGCATGAAAGTGAAAAGGGAAAGTGAAGTCGCTCAGTCGTGTCTGACTCTTAGCGACCCCATGGACCGCAGCCCACCAGGCTCCTCCGTCCTTGGGATTTTCCAGGCAAGAGTACTGGAGTGGGGTGCCATTGCCTTCTCCGATTAGGGGCCTTATTTATTCAATAGTAACATTTCATAGCATGAAACAGCATGTCCATGTTTTTAAGAAAAGAGTTCTAAATGTAATAATACAGAACATTATAGCTAAGATACATTTAAAAAATAAGAAAGTGAAAGTGCAGAAAAGTGTGTACAGAATGCTAACGTTATTTCCCAATATTAGGTTTGTCCATCCCATGTGTTCTTCGGTTTTGAAGGGTTCACCTCTCTGTCACCAGATGTGTGAAAGTTTAATCTTGCAATCAGATTGTAAACTCTAGAAAGGCAGGAACCAGGCTTTTTACTTCATAGTGATACTTACCTTCCCTGACTTTGAAGGGCAATCTTAGCTGGTATTGCTTGGGCCTCGCATGAATCTTGGGGTCTCTGCCTACAGCGTTGTAGTAAGCATAAAAGGAGTCTAAAAGCAGGTGCACAGATGGGCTGGAATCTGTGAAGTACCCTTGAAGCTTTGTGCAGACTGGGGGAGGCAGCTGAGGAGAGAGGTGGAACTGCTCCTACCACTAATTTCAAAAACTTTCTTCAAGCATTCATATCCACGCAGAGAACACTCAATCCACCCATTTCCTCTGACTACTCTCGCTGTCTCTTGTATCTTTAAGTGGTCTCTTTCATCTCTCTTTTACCTACCAATGCTTCCATGAGATTATATATTTTTCAAATTCTCTTATGCTCAGAACCAAACATTGACAAATATCTGAGGCATTCTTTGAGAGTATTAATATTTTGGATAAATGTTCTCCTTAGAATGCTATCAACAAAAGTTTTATGTGAGTATAGGAGCCTCTGGGACCAACAAAGTGAAAACAGAACCCCTAGGTCAGGCAGGAGAGGTGATAATAACAGAGAAAATGAATGAACTCCCAGAGGTTGGAGTCAGGGATATGGAGAACAATGGCAGAATTGTTCCCATCAGAGAGCAGAATCAGGATCTAACTAAGAAACTTCCACCACTGCCAGGATAGAGGATCTTCAGAATGCCTACCCATCAGAATGTCATCATTGCCACAGACTTCCGCCTTCTGATGTTTCTCCATGTTCCCTTTTTTTCAACTGAGAGTACTTATTACAGTTATCATGCCCCACCGTTACATGTGGTACACATGAGTTATCTAATCTTATCTAGTCTTTTAGGTTTTGTAATCATCAGACTGAAAGGAGTCACGCCCAGATCATTGGCAACAGATCCCTGATCATGAGCTGGGTGCAATGACTGCCCTGATTCCCAAGGGCTGACTCCCTTGGAAAGGTTCGAGTATGTTTGGAAAGAAGGATACATCGTGGGTATTTAGGACCAGAGCAAGGTACTCATGGCCCACCCAAATTAGTGCTCCCACTTGCACAGTATGAAGTTGTCATTGGTAAAAGCAGTCCCCAGTTTGAAACTACATTTTCCAGGCTTCCCTTACATCTAATTGGTCCCCGAATTGCTGGTCCATGAATTCCACCTGAGAATTTCTGATTCATTTGGTCTGGACTGGAGCCTGAGAATTCGCATTTCTAGCAGGGCCCCAGGTGATGCTGATACGGCTGGTGGTTCAGACTAAGGCGTTACACCACTTTGTAGCTGATGCAGCCCCTGAAGGTGGCTTTCCTCATTCTTGGGAACAGCAAATCAGGACTCTCCCTTAGTCTATACTGAGACAGGGGCAGCCCTAGGCTTATATTTTAGGACACAGAACCATAAATATTGGTAATGAGCTGAGTAACCAGAACTCTCACTGTCTCACTTTTTTCAAAACAGAAATACTGCTAGAGGTGAACTGATTTTCCTCACAGTTTCTGTTTTGCAATCACTCAGTGAGTTCTCGAATTAACCCAGCTGCCAGCTCAGCTGATGCATTCCTATCGTGAAAGCATTATACACAGGCACTGGCCACACAGATTTCTAAAGAATAAACCAGCACCTCTACACACTTTGAAACACAGTGAACATGTTCTTTCTCTGTGCCCCTCCCCAACCAGGACCTTTATTAACAAGACTTACACATTTCTATCCTATAGTTTTCTTGAATGCAAATTCCAAAAACCAAAACAAAAGCCACGGTGTTCTAGTTCCCTGATCAGCATTTCTTGTACATCTGACCTGCATTTCTATAAATACATCACAGAACTTGTACATAGAACTAGAACTTGTAACTCTTGAGTGAGACCTACAAGTAAGGGTTACCAGCTTAGCTGTAATCCTAATGAAATGGTAGGGAATTTCCAAGAAGCATAGGTTCTGCTTTTACCTTGCCCTAGGCAGAAAAATCCACCGTAAATAATGCTTTCCCCAAAACTGAATAACCTGCCTCAGCAACCTCGGTTTTACTGGGAATGTTCCACCTGTTCTCTGTGTAATTTCCTGACCTCAAAGACAGTTGGCGTGATTACCTTTTCCCTCTTGGGTCTACGTACATTGTAATTCCTTTATGATCAGGGATATGCATAAGGATAAAGCACATTCCCTCTGTTATAAGAAACCACTCTGGCTGCAAATTGTAGTGTGCAGATGCTAAATTGTAAGATGACCCACAGGGATTCAAACTGCGGAGCTCAGGAGAGCCAAGAATGTGTAGAGATGCTAAGAATTGTTGTTCTTTGGTTAAGATTCATTCCATGATGGATCGTGGAATGTCAAACCGAGGCTCTGGAAAAGGTAAACATTAGAAGTTTCCTTGCTGATCTCTTTGGTTAATGATTTTAGTTATTAATTATAATAAACACTGACACTTATTATGTTCCAGGCATTATTCTAATGTATGAAGCCATTCGATCCTCACAACAAACACCACAAGATAGTGGCAGTGTCTTCATTTCACAGGAGAAGAAACTAAAACACAGAGACATTCAGTAATTTCCACATATAAATGGAGCCTGGTTTCCAATGCAAACAGAATGACATCAGAGCCCACAGTTCCAATCACATATTCATTCATTCAGCTACTACTTTGTGAATGCCTGCCATGTGCCAGGAGGCATGACTTCAGGAACTGGAGATTCAATACTGAGTAAAATAGAAGAAACCCCCCCTGCCCTGTGGAAGTTACATAACTGTTCATCACAGGGCCAGCAGGACTTCCCAAGTGGCGCTAGCGGTAAAGAACCCTCCTGCCAATGCAGGAGACATAAGAGATGTGGGTTTGGTCCCTGGGTCGGGAAGGTCCCCTGGAGGAGGGCATGGCAACCCACTCCAGTATTCTTGCCTGAAGAATCCCCATAGACAGAGGAGCCTGGTGGGCTACAGTCCATAGGGTTGGAAAGAGTCGGCTGAAATGACTTAGCACACATTCAGCATGCACAGGGGCCAGCAGGTCATCTTGCTGTTAATAGTGGACAGAGTGAAGATGGGTTAACATTCCAATAATGAGGCAGCTGCTAAGTCACTTCAGTCCTGTCTGACTCTGTGCAACCCCCATAGACGGCAGCCCACCAGGCTCCCCCGTCCCTGGGATTCTCCAGGCAAGAACACTGGAGTGGGTTGCCATTTCCTTCTCCAATGATGAAAGTGAAAAGTGAAAGCGAAGCCACTCAGTCGTGTCCAACTCGCAGTGACCCCAGGGACTGCAGCACCAGGCTCCTCCATCCATGGGATTTTCCAGGCAAGAGTACTGGAGTGGGGTGCCATTGCCTTCTCCAATAATGAGGCAGAGTACTTGGTAAATGTATCCTTCCCGGAGCTGGCAGCTTCCGTTGATGGCAGCTGATGTTACAACATCAAAACAATTCACAAAGAACTTCTGACTAACTGTAGGGGGAGGGGGAGGAAGGCACCCTATCAGTTTGGCTCTCACTTAGCACCCAAGATTCATTTCCTCTTAGAGTCTTGTCAATTTCAGTTTCCAGTTTCATTTTCTCTTTCCTAAAGTCTATTTTGGCAAAGGAATCTGGTGATGCATTCATATATAGGTCTCTTAACATTCCACTGAAGCAGAGGAGGAAGATTTCTGAAGAGCGCAGAAGCCCGAACTGCAGTCTTTCAGAACAGCTGAGAAGTGCACGGCAATCATGAGGTAAAAGACTCTCTCTTCTCTGATTGTGGTGAAAATGCCTAATCCTTCTTGTTGTGGAAGCTGAATTGTCAATAGCCATGCTCCTAAAAGGCAAATTTCTAGGTTGTTTTGCTTTAGTATTTGATTATAGCCTTACGACTCATCTATCTTCTGTAGGTCTTTAGGGTGTTGGCTTGTTTACTCCTAAGTTATTTCTGACTCACACTGTCAAGTTTCCTGTAGGGATCTCTCACCGGGAAGCTGAGAATTGAGGCTGGAGAACAGGGAGGCAGGAAGGGAGGGGCAGAAGGAGAGAGATTAAAGCAGGCAGGTGCTTCACTTAAAGATCCATCTAGAGAAATTGCTCCTGTAGACTGCCCTGTGTTTCTTATCCAAAGGAATAAGTGAGGGGCTTTTAATAAGATTGTTTTTTAATGATCTAAATGTTTTTCATTTTTTAAAATACAACTTTGTTTCATAAAAATGAATATTTTTAATGATAAAAGGTACACTTCACAAAGAAGATAGATAGTCATAAACCATTAGATACCTAACAACAAAGAAACAAAGATACGTGAAGCAAAAATCAGAAGAAATATAAGGGAAAAGAAAACATATATATAACCACAGTGAGACATGTCTCTTTTTAGCAGATACTGTTAAAAATGTACTCAGAGTAGCAACCTCACTTCATGCTAAGGTGGAACATTTTTAATGTATTCATGCATCTCAGATTTGCATTAAGGCTGGCAAAACAACAAATATTTTCACCCCAAAATGCTACTGACTGGCTAGCATCCTCCTACCTGACATAAGAATTGGAGATAAACTGCTTGGAGAAAACAGTCCCCACCTCTAAAATCTTCTCATATTTCAGAAACATCAGATTTCCCTGGGGAGGAAGAGTTCACACAGTGAGTAGGAAGAAAGCTTTCTATTCTATTTTCTCCAGTTCAAGGGTCAAGAAGTCAGACTGGATAGCTAAGCCTCAGTCCTAGGAGCTCCAGAATCTAGGGATACCAGCCCTGGTACTTACTTCCTAGAGGAAACATATTTTTTCTGCTAGTTTGCACCTCTGCCTGATAGGAAGAAAATAATAGTTTGAGATACTTCCAGATGTCAGTTTCTATAGTAATTCAGAATTTTTAGAAACTTTCTTCCTGTTTCTTAGAATTTTAGCATGTCCTTCTCTTAGAATCTTTCCCATAATAATACTGACCCATCAGTTCATCTTCTCATTTCCTTTGATTCTTTAGCTACAGGGATTGTTATTGGGCATTGCTCCTGTGCTCTAAGAGAATGTGTAAGGCTCAAATTTGAGCCTGTGTAAGATTCACAGAAAGCTTGTTAAAGACTGATACTTGAGCTCAAATACTAACCTCCCCAAACCCCAAGACTCTGATTTGGTAGGTCTGGCTTGGGATCCAAGCCTGTGCATTTCTAATAGGCTCCCCCACCCCCAACCCCACCCTGGTGGTGCTGGTACTGCTCCAAGACAACGTGGGGGCAGCACAGGCTCTGAGCCTGGCAGACAGTGGGACTGTGGCGCTCATCCAGACAGGAAGCAAGGGGAGAAATTGTTTGCTGTGTAAATACTTGGAATTTCTAGGGGCATCAGGGGCACAAATCTCACAAGTCTGAGTTCAGGATGCAAGGATCTGGGACCAGGTTCTGATTTACCAGTAGAAATAAAAACTCAAAACCACACAATAAAATTGGATGCCTTTTGAATGACTACTCAAAAGAATTTAACATACATGTATATATTAAATGTATTTATCTTGTAAGTGTCGAGTTGACTATATGTATTGTATGTGAGAGATAATCTCAACTGTATTCACTCTCTCTGCTCCTGTACACAATGAGAAAGGAGCTAAAGAACCCATGTGCTAAGTAAGAGAATCTTCCCATAACCTCACTAAGAAGGAAGAGACCAGATTGGACATAAACTTTGCAAGGAGAGGCTGGTGTCATTACGAGGTCAGATAGCAAGTGAGGCTCTCTCCTGGCTCACATTCCCTGTGTTACATCAAAAGCCTCAGACAACCCTGATCTTCACTACGATCTTCCTGATCCCTGGTTCAAGAAGATCCCCTGGAGGAGGGCATGGCAACCTACTCCAGTGTTCTTGCCTGGAGAACCCCGTGGACAGAAGGCTTTGAAAAGACAAGAGTTTTTCCCTAAGCAGTAACTCCTACCCATTTTCCCTCCTAGTTTTTGTTTATTCTGCTTGGGTAATTATAGCTCCATTTGTTACAAGTAACAGAAATGAGCAGGAACTGATTTAAAGTTCCTAGAATGGCCCAGAGAACCCATGCACAGGATCTAATGACCCCAGGAGGACTAGAATAGGACACTGGTGAGCTTGGGGGACCCAGTCACTGAGTCTTCTCCATGTGTATCTGGGGCATTCTCTCTACAGCAGGTTGAACGGAACATGTCCACCACCAAACCCCAGCATGCACAGAGCTCTTCTTAATGTATGGAGACTCACTGACTCCCTCTCAGTTCCATTTCCAGCTTCCACTTGAATCTGGGTACCTGGCCCTGGTCTAATCAAACTGAGGGGAGGCATAAAAAGTGAAAGAGAGTAGGAAAAAATGAAGGAATATAATCTTCCATTTAGACGATTATTTCAAAAGTGATCCTTGCCACATAACAAGACTTCCCAGATTTCTATTGGTTGTCTATGTCAGAATTCATAATATATAGAATATCAGCTTCTGATATGAGAACTGATTAATGTATATCATGAAAAAAATTTTAAGTGAGAATAAACAACATTTCAGGGACCCTAATACATAGACAACATTGAAAACAATTTTAGGTAATGAATGATTTTTAACCTACTCTTTTCCAAATTTACTCAAGATAGGGGCTTTATTTGATTGCTGTTTCTGTTGGTTGGTTTTTGCTTATTTATTTACTTGTTTGTTTATTTAGTGGAGTAACACAAAGGAATAAAAGTTGAGTTGCAGAAGACTTCTGCAACTCCAGAAGAGTTGCAAAGGCACCCTCAAGGAGAAAGAACATTTCCCATAATGAAACATGTTAGCTGCCCATGAACTCCTGTAGCCCCCTGCTTGCTCTTTTACGAAAGTATGTGTTTGTGCATGGTTGCTTCAGGAGTGCCTGACTCTTTGCGACCCTATGGACTATAACCCACCAGGCTCCTCTGTACATGATGGGATTCTCCAAGCAAGAATATCGGAGTGAGTTCCCATGCTCTTATTCAGGGGATCTTCCTGACCCAGGGATCGAACCTGTGTCTCTTATGTCTCCTGCACTGAATCTACTGGGTCTTGATTGCTTTCCACTCAAAACAGTCCACTTGCCAAAATGGCACATTTTGGGAAGACTTGGTCTAAACTCCTTCAAAAGCAAACCATAGGAGGGTCAAAGTTAAATTTCAAAGGAAAATTAAAACAAGTACAAAATTATTAATAGATCAAATCAGTGAAACATTTTAAGAAAAGGAATTGCCAAAGAAGTAACACATTGAATGGCTCTTTGTTTCTGTATTTCCTTCTTACCTAGCATTTACTTTGAAATTTCAACTGTATAGTTTTATACTTTTTTATTGTTTTAATAAGGACATCCTTATCGTGCTTCTGAACTTCAACTCTATTTTCTCTTCGATGTTTTAAATTCTTTAGTTCTCCCTACTTTGTCTTTTTTTATTTTTATTACTTCATGTTTCCTGTCTAATTATGTGAGCTTGTTGTAAATCCTTAACTGATTTTCTCTGTCTAGCCAAACTTTTGGAGCTTTTATCAGATTGGTTTTGTTTGGTTCTTTTATTATTTTGACAGTCTATATTCTCTTTTTTTCTGAAGTTTTCTATGTTGACTATTACTTCTTTAAAACTATATAAAATCAAACCTGAAATCAGTTACCAAGGATTTGGCTGCTCCTGTAGAGACCCTCGGGCTTCCCAGATGTCACTAGTGGTAAAGAAAGAACCTGCCTGCCAATGCAAGAGATGTAAGAGATGCAGGTTCAATCCCTGGGTCGGGAAGATCCCCTGGAGGAGGGCATGGCAACCGACTCTGGTTTCTTCCCTGGAGAATCCCATGGACAGAGAAGTCTGGTGAGCTACAGTCCATAGGGTAACAAAGAGTAAAAGTGACTTAGCATGCACACATGCATGTAGAGACCCTCGCAGAAAGCCAAGAGCCAGCATTCCTAATAAAAATTCCCTTATTCAGGAAAGACTAGCCTCAGGCTCAGATTCCTGCCCACTGCCCTCTCCCTAATTCTTTTTTTTTTTTTAATATTTATTCATTTTACTGTTGACTGTGTTGGTAGGGCTCTTCGTGCAGCACACAGGCTTCTCTCTACTTGTGACCTGAGGGCTCTGTGTTGCCCCAGGGCACATGGGCTCTTAGTTCCCTGACCAGGGATCAAGCCTGTGTCCCCTGCATTGGAAGGCAGATTCTTTTTTTTTTTTTTTTTAATTTAAATTTATTTATTTTAATTGGAGGCTAATTACTTTACAATATTGTATTGGTTTTGCCATACATCAACATAAATGAATCCGCCACGGGTGTACACGTGTTCCCCATCCTGAATCCCCCTCCCACCTCCCTCCCCATACCATGGGTCATCCCAGTGCACCAGCCCCAAGCATCCTGTATCCTGCATTGAACCTGGATAGGCGATTCGCTTCTTATATGATATTATGCATGTTTCAATGTGGAAGGCAGGTTCTTAACCACTGGACCCCCGGGGAAGTCCCTTCCTAATTTTTCTGCTGCCTGTGATCACCCCATTTCTGCTTCCTTGTGTATTTAACACATATACCAAGACGGGAAAAAAAAAAAAAAGGAAAGGATATTCTTTTTTTTTTTTTTCTTTTTTGGCTGCACTATGCACAACATGGGATTAGTTCCCTGACCAGGGATCAGGCTGCAGATGCCCCCTGAAGTAGAAGTGTGGAGGCTTACCACTGGACCATCAGTGAAGTCCAAGGAAAGGATATTCTTCTTTTTTATTGGCGTTAACACTGTTAAGGAGAAGGAGAATCCTATCTGTCATGCTCCCCTTTTCTCATGGGTGAATCTGTGCTATGTCTTAAAATGTTCATTTCTGTTTTTCCTTCACAGTGAGACCACAAAGAACTCCTTGGAGCATAGTCTACAGCAGCTCAAGAGCCATTTCACCTGGAACTTGGTAGAGGGAGAACATTCTTTGGATGATTTTGAAGACAGAGTGTGTAACCAGACTGAGTTTCAGAACAGCGAATTCAAAGCCACGATGTGCAACATACAGGCTTACATAAAACACTGCAGAGGCCAGCATGAGGCAGCCCTGGAATGCTTGCGGCAAGCCGAAGAGTTCATCCAGCGAGAGCACGCTGACCAGGCGGAGGTCAGAAGCCTGGTCACCTGGGGAAACCACGCCTGGGTCTACTATCATCTGGGAAGGTTCGCAGACGCTCAGCTTTATGTAGACAAAGTGAAACGAGTCTGCCAGAAGTTTTCCAGCCCCTACAGAATTGAGAGTCCTGAGCTGGACTGTGAGGAAGGGTGGACACGGTTAAAGTGTGGAAGAAACCAAAATGAAAGGGCCAAGGTGTGTTTTGAGAAGGCTCTGGAGAAGAACCCCAAGAACCCAGAGTTCGCCTCTGGACTGGCCATCGCGAGCTACCGGCTGGATAACCAGCCACCATCTCAGAACCCCATTAACCCTTTGAGGCAAGCCATTCGGCTGAATCCTGACAACCAGTATGTCAAAGTCCTCCTGGCCCTGAAACTTCAAAAGATGAATAAAAAAGATGAAGGAGAGAGATTAGTTGAAGAAGCTCTGGAAAAAGCCCCATTGGCCACAGATGTGATTCGAGGGGCAGCAAAGCTGTATCGAAGAAAAGGTGACTTGGACCAAGCTATAGAACTCCTGAGAAAGGCTCTAAAATGCATGCCCAACAACATCTACCTGCATTGCCATATTGGGTGCTGCTATAGGGCCAAAGTCCTGGAAGTAGAGAAAATGGGCAGGGAGAGAGAGGAATTACAGAAACTAGTAAGACATGCTATAGATCATTTAAAGAGAGCTGATGAGAGTAATGGAAATTTCTTCCGTATCGGCTCCTATCTCGCCTGCCTCCATGCACAAGTCGGTCAGTATGAAGAAGCAGAGTATTACTTTCAAAAAGAATTCAGCAAAGAACTTCCTCCTGTAGCCAAACAAGTGCTCCACCTGCGATATGGCAACTTTCAGCTGTACCAGAGGAAGTGTGAAGACAAGGCCATCCACCATTTCATAGAGGGTGTGAAAATAAACCAGGGATCAAAGGAGGGAGAAAAAATGAAAAACAAACTGCAAAGATTAGCCAATATCAAGCTCTCGAAAAACAGAGCGGATCCTAAGGCTTTGCATCTCTTGGCATTTCTTCAGGAACTGAATGAAGACAGGCAGCCAGCAGAGGAAAACCCTGAGAGGTGTTTGGACTCTGGAAACCTCATCCCTTTAGCATCTTTAGCTGAGGAATGAGGAAGTGGAATGTGGTACCCACAGGGCTACTGCTAGAGAGATCTGAAATCCCTCCACCAAGTTGGTATTCAAAATATTTAAGAATTGGCACAGGCGTGGACTTAGACCCTGGCCACACAGTACTTGATCAAGGTTAGGGAGGAACTCTGCTGGGCCAGTGTTAACATCTGAATTGGGTTCTGGGAGGGGGACTGGACTAGGGGCAGGTCCGGGGGCTCAGTAAAGGGGCTATTTCCCAACTGACCTCTTGGGAACATTGGCATTCCCTCTGTGGGGTGATGTCATGGCTATGTTTCTATAAAGTAGTCAGATGTCTCACACCTATAACACTGTGGTCGCTTTCAGCAATGTTTTTCTGTCTTTGGAGTCATTTTAGATCCTGTACAGATTGGTCCTGTGATACATTTCAGGGCAGGCTTCCCTCAAATATGCCAAAATGGAATATTGATTATTTTGAAGTTATTACTTGAGAAAACTCTGACCCTTCTCTCAGAGCAGGAAATAAATCTCCCATGAGAAAGGTACCTTCACTGTGCCAGGAGGCAGAGAGACATCCTGGCGGTAGGGAATTGAGGGCTGGGAAGGCTACATAAATCAGCTCTGCTTAGACTCTCCACTAATTAGTACCCAAGCCCAAGTTTCTTTGCCTTGCCAGTTTCTCATGAATTTATTATTTCTTTGTCTAAAAGGTATAAAAGCTGCCAGCTTTGGTCACTTCTTAGGCTGTATACTAGGAGACCTCCATATGTATGAAATTAACTTAGATTTTCTCCTGTTAATTTGTCTTGCATCGATTTAATTATTAGATCAGCCAGAAGAACCCTGAAGGGTAAGCAGAAATTTCCCCTTCCCAACACCCTGCACAGACACTAGAGTGCTGTGTCCATCCAAAGGCTGGGGGATGGAAGCCTAGGGAGGCCTGGGGGGTCCTCTCTCCCTTCTTTCTGCCTTCTGCCTCGCCTCCCCAGACAAGTCTTAATCTAGGACTGTTTATACGAACTCTATACAACACGAGTTCAAGCGTCCCATTAACTGAAGGGAGGAAAGAGTTGTTTGTTTGTTTGTTTGTTTTTTAAAAAGAGAGAGCAAAGAACAGGTCAAATCTGGAAGGAATATAGCTAGAAGAAGTGGGGTCAGGTGACCACAGTACGAGTGTTTCAGGAAGCAGGCAGGGAGGTTTCACCTCTTCTCTGTCCTCCCTGTAACCACAGCACAGCAAATGAGGGTAAAAAGGTAGATTCTGTACAATATGCTAGAAACCAAAATAATGCTTTTCTTTAAAATATCTTGAATTGGTTTATAGTGCTCTTCAGGTCTACTATATGCTTCTACTTCTCTGTATATTGAATCTTTTAATTTTTGAGAATTTGATATTGACACTCCAACTAAAAAATCTTATCTGCTTGAAAAATAATTGTAATATATAGTGGAACTATATGTAATCTTGTTCTATATTTTCCAAGTCTCCTATAGATGTGTTATAATCTTTCATAATTAAAAAAATAAAAAAGAGAAAAAATTCTGACTCTTAAATTTGCCCATGGAGGTTTGAATAAAAAGAAAGGGGGAAAAAAATGTGTATGGAAAGATGTCTTACCAGTAGGGGGAGGGAAAGAGTAGGCAAAAGGGAAGGAGAGAAGAATGCTGCTTTGTCATTGTAGATTATAATCATATGGAGAAAATTTCTTTGCAACACAAAGACTTGCTTTAATGAACTCAGCTGCTTTGATGAGCCCAGATTCAAAACGATAGGGGAGCAGCAGGACAGGGGGTTATTTGGTGATTGAGGACCTAGTGCACGTTTCTGGGACATGTCATCAATAATGGAGGTTCCCCCATTAGAAAGGTTGTGTATTAGGTGATATAAAACTCCATTTAATCCTGAAAGTCTTCAGGGAAACCATGAAAGTCATGGTATGCCTGGGGCAATTGGGATTTTCTGGGTAAATACTGAATGACCAGGGACAGACATCAAGGTTGGTGTGAACCAAAACAGGTGACCCAGCAAGAGACCATCAATCACCCTCTGGGTTACAAAATGATTGCCTGTTGGAATTAAATTTATATGGTAGTTACCAAGGCCTGGGATGTGGGGGAATAGGCGAGATGTAGTTTAAAGGTATAAACTTACAACAAGTAGATAAATAAGTCTTGGAGATTTTATGCACTGTATACTGAATATCTTTTGTATTAAAAATAGTGTAGTGTGCACTTGAGATCATCAGTATACAAAGCGTGGATGCCTGAAAAATCATGAATTAATAAATAACTTAGATGTGATCAAACATAAAGGTGTGTTCTGGTTTTTCTGAAATTTTGCTGTACCTTAAATCTTCCAGACTCAGCTACTGAGAAATGCAATGTTACACTGGGCATGAACTGGTTCCAACTAACACAGACTGGTCTAACATTGAGGGGATAACAGGCAGGAAGGACAGAGGTCCCCAAGTGGCAGGAGGAAATAAACTGCAAGCTGCGGATGGTTTTTTCCTTCTCTACACACACACACACACACACACACACACACACACACACACAAGGCCTCTTTTAATTCTGTGTTGACAACACGTGGTTCCGCTTTGAGCTAACCAATGCGTTTTTCTTATGGAAAGGTTTTTCTTAAACTATGTTAATGAAACCATGTATTTGTTTTGGAATTTGCCTTTCTGCAAAATGGTTCCACCTAAGACTACCTTTTTTTCTCTTCTCACACCTTGGGCTGATGATAGCTTAACAAACCAGTATTCCTGTCAATTTTTTTACGGCCAGGGGATACACACGTTGTGCCATCCTATCTCAAAATGCATATTGTGGGCGAGGGGCCTGGTGAAACTCCCTCAGCCTTGAGGTGTCTCTCTTATCTGATTAATAGTTTTCTAACAGACATAAAACACCTTGCTAAAAACTAGCAAAGGGGCACTCTTTCTTTCCCCTTCTGATGTCTATGTCAGAAGCTTTTCCTATCTCTATTATATTTTAATAAAACTTGGCTACACAAAAAAGCTCCAAGTAGTCAAGCCTCATCTCTGACCCCAGATCGAAATCCTCTGGAGGTCACGAATCCCAGAGTAACACATAGCTCGCTGCAGCAACCTTTCAACAACCTTTTCACTGAATATCAGAACAAACATTTTTCCCTACAGCTTTTCGAGTCCAGGGCTTTATCTTACATCCTGACACCACCATGAGGTACCTTTGTGTACATAAACACCCTACCCTGCCCTCCACAGAAGCAGATCTTGTTACATCTTGTGCATCCATCCATGTTCTCTCTCCTTTTCTGATGTCCATTAGGAGAAATGAGGAAGTATCTCCAGTTCTGTTTTAGGCCCCATCCTGGAGGCAATCTAAACACATGTGGGAGAATTTTTCCTGTTAAGTAAAGAATAGAAAGAAACATGAAGTGGTGAAATCTTTGTTTGTCAAAAGGCTTCTGATGGAAAATACAATTCACATCAGCTGCAAAGGTAAACTCATTCCATTGGACTGACTGGACAAGTAACCATTTCAAAAGGTTTTAGCTTACTTGGCCTGAGTAACTTATTATCAGGGGCACCCCACTCCAGTACTCTTGCCTGGAAAATCCCATGGACGGAGGAGCCTGGTAGGCTGCAGTCCACGCGGTCGCACAGAGTCGGACACAACTGAGCGACTTCACTTTCACTTTTCACTTTCATGCATTGGAGAAGGAAATGGCAACCCACTCCAGTGTTCTTGCCTGGAGAATCCCAGGGACGGGGGAGCCTGGTGGGCTGCCGTCTATGGGGTTGCACAGAGTCGGACATGACTGAAGCGACTTAGCAACAGCAGCAGCAGCAGCATGGTGCCTGGGGAGAAAAACTGGGAGTGTTCTTAGTGGAAGGTAAGACGGGCAGGCACACTGACCTTGAGAGAGGAACCCTGGCACCTGTATAGTGCTAAAGAAGGCACACCGGGTATCTGTAACCTCGTCCTTGCAAGTCATGCCACCAAAACCTTTGCTACAGCAGAAGCCCCAAAAGAAAAAAGGAAGGAAGGGTAGAGAAGAGATGTATGTCATGTTACACTTAATATTTATTTGAGGACTTAAAGCTGAAAGAAATGATCGGAAAACAATCAACAAAATTACATATATAATTCATGTTTCTTGAAATCTCACTATCCAGGAATAACAAACAGAAACACATTAATTGGAATTACTTTAATTATACTCCAATACCAAGGACTGAGGAGAATGTCTCTTATCCTGGTCTGGGTTCTTAGTAATGCCAATTACTTCTCAGCATAAGATTTATCAGCCTTGGTCCCCAGCCCCCTTTTTCACAGAGCTTTCCTCTTTCTTTCCCCATCACGTCCACTGACCTGCACAATTGTGCACAATGTATGTCTGGTGCAACTGGAAGCGTGGAAGTGTGAGAATCCTGAAGATAAAAAGGACTGTGTCAGGATCCCTACTATATGCACAGTCAACCTGGGATGCCAACCTGAAAAATGCGGGTTCCAACCAGAGACCATATGCTCCTGTCTTCTCCCTTCCTCCACCACTTCTCCCATCATCTCTTTTGGGAAAGGAGGTAACTTGATTTGTCTAACTGCAAATTTTCCTTATGATTTACAGCACAGCTGCCTCATTGCTGGTAGTCTACACCTTCTTAGGAGGCAACAAAGAGGGAGACTGACTAAAAGCTTTACTGTAAAAATGGTGCAGTGCCTTTGGAAAAACAGTTCAGTAGTCCCTCAGTTGGTTAAACACAGAGTTACCACATGACCTAGCCATTTTATTCCTAGGTATACAAAGAGAAATGCAAACATACATTCATACATAAACCTGAACATGAATGTTTATATCAATGTTATTCACCACAGCCAAAAGGTGGATCCATCAGCTGATGAACTGATGTATTAAAGTATATCTTTACAGTGAAATATTATTCATCAATAAAAAAATAAAGTACTGTACATGCTACAGCATAGATGAAATTAGAAAATGAAAGAAGCTGTTCACAAAAGGTCACATATTGTATGATTCTATTTATATGAAATGTCCAGAGTCGGCAAATTTATAAGAGATAGAAAGTAGCTTAGTGAAGAGATAGAAGTAGATTGTCTAGGGCTAGGAGGACCGGTTGCTGTGCTTTGTCTCTCAGTCATGTCTGACTCTTTGTGACCCCATGGACTGGAGCCTACCAGTCTCCTCTGTCCATGGAAATTCTCCAGGCAAGAAAACAAGAATGCCCTCCTCCAGGGGGTCTTCCCAACCCGGGGATTGAACCCAGGTCTCCCGCATTGCAGGTGGAGTCTTTACCATCTGAGCTATCAGGGAAGCCCAGGAAGACTGGAGGGGAGAGCAATGAAGCGTAGGTCTCCTTTTGCGGGTAATGAGAATGCTCTAAAATTGACTATGGTGATGGTTGTACAGCTCTGTGAAATACTGAATTGTATAGTTTCAGTTCAGTCTCTCAGTCGTGTCCGTCTTTGCAACCCCATGAGACGGCAGCACACCAGGCCTCCCTGTCCATCACCAACTCCCAGAGTCTACTCAAACTCATGTCCATTGAGTCGGTGATGCTATCCAGTCATCTTATCCTCTGAGGTTCCTTTCTCCTCCTGCCTTTGGTCTTTCCCAGAATGAGGGTCTTTTCCAATGAGTCAGTTCTTCGCATCAGGTGGCCAAAGTATTGGAGTTTCAGCTTCAACATCAGTCCTTCCAATGAATATTCAGGACTGATTTCCTTTAGGATGGACTGGTTGGATCTCCTTGCAGTTCAAGGGACTGTTAAGAGTCTTCTCCAAAATGGGTGAATTGTATGGTATGTGAATTATGTTTCAATATGACTGTTTAAAAAAAGAATGAGTATTCTTGTTGTTAGTCGCTCAGCCGTGTTCAATTCTTTTCTGACCCCATGGACTACAGCCCGCCAGGTTCCTCTGTCCATGGGATTCTCCAGGCAAGAATACTGGAGTAGGTAACCATTCCCTTCTCCAGGGGATTTTCCCAAACCAAGGACTGAACTCGAGTCTCCTGCGTTGCAGGCAGATCCTTTTACCATCTGAGCCACTAGAGAAGCCATCCTTGTTATAAATGTACATAAAGAAGGCAAGCTTTTCTTTCAACATCTTCTATTTTTAACCTCTAAATTTGTTGGCACTGTGTCGTGCCCTTCTTATTATTCGAATTTTAACTACCATCATTACTTTTGCACTCAAGAGACATGTTGGAGAAATTCTATATTCTATTTTCTGGATAGGGTGTGGGTATGAAAATCTGATCCCACTTGATTTTATTTTTAAACATCCATTCTCAGGAACCATTCATCAGCAAGTTGGCACCAAGGAAGAGTTTAAAGGCAGAAGAAAATATGACTCAATGCGTAAGTCTAAATCTACAGGTGTACAAGTCTAAGTACACTATGAATTTCTTAACAGGCATAATATTATTTAACTACCATATGCAGCTGTTGCAAATACCATGCTTATTCATGAGCACTTCATAAGCCAGGGATAAGAACAAGAAGAGGAACAAGAAATGGGCAGCTGGTACAACTACCCTGGAAAATAACTTCATACTGTAAGATTGCAGTTGGGATGAGAGGATGCCTTCGGCCAGTTCAATAAATTTGCCTTTTCTCTGATCTAACGACTTCTGATCACTTCTATCATTCAAAATAGTGTCTATCCCTAAAATCAGCACCCTCACAACACAGAAACCTTCATGACACAACTTCCTTTCTCTCTGAGCAAAGAAGGCAAAGATAGAGACACATTTTCCCTGGGCTGGATGTTTAGGGTTTCATGTCTGGCTATGCCAGGATTAAGCACCAGGTTCTCAGTAACAGAGACGCCATGAGTTATTTTTGAAATGTACATTTTGTTGGGAATTCCCTGGCGGTCCAGTTGTGTGGTGCAGTCAAAAAAGCAAATAAATGAAAATGTACTTTTTATGTGTCCGTGGTGTGTGGGGCCCTCTAAAGCATGGGGCCAAAGGCAGGAGCCCCTTCTACCTGGGTGACACTGTAAAGATATAAAGGTACATTACTTAATCACTACCAGCGTAACATATTGTTAAGTAAGACAACCAACAAAATTACATACTTTCCCAGGTGCAGGTTACTTTGGCTGGACATAATACAGTCTCTGAACTTGAAGTATTCTTCAAGTTTAAAGGAAAAAACAAACAAATGTCAGTCTTGTTACACAAGAACCTCTGCTTTCTGCAGCTTCAGAATAGAGGGAGTCTTTCTCCTAGGCAACTGACATTCCTTGATCTTCAAATCAGCCTTGAGAACTATCCTCCCTCTTTTTTCATGGATATTTACATCATAGGAAATTCTATTTTTAAAAAAATCTCTCAGGGTATTTTCACTCCTTCAGAGCTCAAAGCATATATACCTAAATTTATCAGCTAGGCAGCTCACCCAACAATACTGCATGTGTTACTATTTCCCAGTTTATAGCTTGGAAAACCGAATGATTGCTTTGGATGTCAGAGACCCTAAGTGCCCAGGGTTTATTCCAGGGCTTGGCTTCTTATAGTTAGCATGGGTTGGGGGGCCGGGGAGGGGGGACTCAGGCTCAGTGATTTGATTCATGGATAATCCCAGAGATAGTAAATAACACACTGAATTAAATCCAGGTGGCTCAGATGATAAAGAATTTGCATGCAATGCAGGAGATCTGGGTTCCATCCAGGGGTGGGGAAAATCCCCTGGAGAAGGGAATGGCAACCCACTCTAGTATTCTTGCCTGGAGAATTCTCATGGACAGAGGAGTCTGGTGGGCTATGGTTCATGGGGTCACAAAGAGCCGAACACGACTGAGAGACTAAGCATAGAGGCGCCTGAGCCACATACATCAAGGTGCAAATTGTCTCCTACAAGTAAGATGACTTGTCTAAGCTACTTTTTACAACAGTATTTCTTGAGCAGTCTTTCACATCATGTGCTCCCAGAAACCCTTACATAAGAATCTCCTGAAAAAAAAAAAAAAGTGAAAGTATTAATCACTCAGTCCTGTCCCACTCTTTGCAACTCCATGAACTGTAGCCTGCCAGGCTCCTTTGTCCACGGAATTCTCCAGGCAAGAATACTGGAGTGGGTTGCCATTCCCTTCTCCAGGGGATCTTCCTGACCCAAGAATGAAGCCGGAGTCTCCTGCATTGCTGGCGGATTGTTTACCAGCTGAGCTACCAAGGATGCCTTTCCTTCTCCTGCTGCTGCTGCTGCTGCTGCTGCTGCTGCTAAGTCGCTTCAATCATATCCGACTCCTACATACTATTAAAAAATGCAGTTTCCTGGGACGCACCCTAGCATTAAGGTTAGATTCCTGAAATCGCGATTTTTGTTTATTTGCCGCTACACACCTCTTGTGAGGTCTTAGGTCCCCCACCGGGTATGGAACCTGCACCACCCCAAACCCCACCCCCACGATGCTCCCCTCCCCCAAGTGGAAGGGGGAGTCTTAACCACCGGACTGCCAGGAAAGTTCTCAGAGTCATGATTTTAAAGGATTTGTTTCTTCTGAGTCATGATAGATTTCAACCTTGTTTCCTTTTCCTCCCCTTGATTTTAACACAGCTTCACTTTCCATTTCTTCTTCTGTTTCATAAAGGCAATCACTCAGAAACTGAGAGAAAGCATCAGCTGACACATTCTCCCCACCCCATGTCCCTTTTAATAGCTCCTTCAGTCTTTACTTGAGGCAGACTCGGAAGAGTTCTGAAGAGCAAACCAGCTTGGACCCCAGCTATTCAGAACAGCAGAGAGCAGATCGCCATAATGAGGTGAGTTAAGATGCAGGCAGCCTCAATCTTGAATGCAAATTGTAAGCCGAGCTTCTCGAGTGCAGGCAAGTTCCGGAGTTTGTCCTGTGCTTGTGGACTAAAGTTCCTGTATCAGTATGGGCACATTTTATTTCTGTGACTTTTTCTGGTGTGTGCACTCACACTCTCTAAGCTTCACGGGGAGGAGCTGGGAGCGGGGAGCTGGATGAGAGGGAGGTTTGGCAGGAGTGATTAAATCCAATCAGGCACTAAGTTTGCAAATTCAAATTTAGATCTAAGCAAATTACTCTTTGGGGGCTTTTCTGTTGTTTCCTTTAAAAGAACTAAGAGGCTTTCTTTTTGTCATTCTAAAAGGAAGCATTTCTTTTCAGCAGATGTTATTAAAGATGAAGTTGGTAGTACAAAGCCAAAGTCGTGTTGGGAATTCTGCCCTGAAAATTTGATCACTTCAAGATGGGAAATGGAAAAAACAATCCTTACAAACGGACATTTTTTTTTCCATTTCTTATACGAAAACAAACCCGAAGCTTAGAGTTTATTTTTATTGCTGTAATGAGAGCTTGTGAGCAACAGAAAATAATTTTTCTTCAAAACTTAAGGACGTAATTGCTTTCCTGTGTCTGTGCTTAGTTACTCAGTTGTGTCCAACTCTTTGTGACCCCATGGACTGTAGGCCGCCAGGCTCCTCTGTCCATGGGGATTCTCCAGGCAAGAATACTAAAGTGGGTTGCCATGTCCTCCTCCAGGGCCTCTTCCCAACTCAGGGATCAAACCCAGGTATCCCAATTTCTTTCCTAGTACTGATCTAATTTCTAATGAATGAAAGCAGAGCAGTGATTGCCTGGGGATGGTGGAGGGTGGGATTGGGCTTGACTAGCAGGGCACACCAGGGATGATACAAATAATCTACAAGAAGGTGGTGGTGGTGGTTACATGGGTATATCCATTTGTCAGAATTCATCAAACTATACTTTAAGTGGGTACTTTTTAGTATATGTAAAGTATAATCTTGGTAAACTTGATTTTAAAAGATGTCCATAGATCTGCTTGAGTTCTACCATCAGATAGAGCCTCAGGAAAGACACAGCCAAAAAAAAGGAAAACTTTCCCATCAAACAACAATGGGAAGGAATTGAGAAGCTGATTGATTGGGGAGGGTCACTCTAGTGATCATTTAGAGTGAGTACAAGGAGCCCCAAGGGCTCCCAGATGCTCTGCAGGCTTGTATCTGGGGATGGGTGGTTAGAGGAATTTACCGCCAAATGCCTCAGATCGGCTTTCCTATATAATGCGCTCCCGGTTATGAATATGTGAACTGTGTCTGCATAAGTGAGTTGACCAGAAAAACCTAGCCCTGCCCAGTGTCTTGGTATCCCGTCTGCCTGAGAAGTTTGGTAGTGACCTTTGCTTGGGTATGTCCAAAGCCACTGGCCCAAGGAAGTCTGAGAGAGGCTCTCTGGACTATGGTGGACTGAAGCCCACATCAAGTTGCCTATTCCCAGTTGTTTAATCGCTCAGTCATGTCTGACTCTTTTGCGACCCATGGACTGTAGACTATAGCCTATCAGACTCCTCTGTCCGTGAAATTTTCCCAGGCAAGAATACTGGAGTGGGTTGCCATTTTCTTCTCCAGGGGATATTCCAGACCCAAGGATGGAACAGGAGTCTCTTGCTTGGCAGGTGGGTTCTTTACCACTGAGCCACCAGGGAAGCCCTGTTCCCAGAGGCTGTGCTAAAAATTACCAAACAGGGAAGCCACCTGGGGAAACATCTCACACCTGCGGGCTGAGTGATGCGTGCCTTCCTCTGCCCAATCCACTGTGGAATTCTGTTGGCCCCCTTGCACACTCAGAATTCACTTAAAATGATAACACTGATACGCCAGTGACCATGGCAGTAACAGTTTTCATGTGATCAGTAGTCGCTAAGAGGTCTACATGCCTTGTATCATCCTACCAATAGCCCCAGGAAGGCAACCCTATTATTTTTTACTAGCCTCATTTTGTAGATGAGAAAAATGGGTCTCAGAGGGCAAATTACTTGGCCAAGAGGTCATATAAAAAGTAGGTGTCAGAGCATGGTCATTATTCAGGAGCCACACTCCAGTGCCAAGCATCTTTTGGCTCTGGTCAATAGGGCAAAATGTCTTCATTATGCTTATGTTAGAGAGGAAGGGCAGGAACTGGAAGGTCTAGGCCCTTGGGGTCCCTAGTTGGAGAGGGAGGACTATTCCTTAGAGTGTTCAGAACCATGCCTTAGATAAGGGTAAAAGTGTACCCCCTAGGGCATGGTCTCCTATCATTTGGTTGTTAAGAAAAAAAAAGGTAATTTAGAAGATATCTTCTAAAATGGCCTGGAATAAATTATAATTTTGCTGATTCGGTGTTTGCTAATAGATTAAATATGTATTTCATGATTTGATCATAAATCTACCTTACCAGTTCATCATGCCTTTGCATTTCCATGGCTCTTTCTGATCTACAGAGTCAGGTGCTGAGAACGTCCTCCCAGAAGAGCCAGCATCTGGTAGCTGGGAAGGGATGGGAGCTGAGGAAATGAGGCTAAGTGATGTGATTCAAGAACTTTCCCAGAGGCTGGTCAAAGAGAAAACGGAAATCCAGGATTTCTGGGGTTATTTTCCTCTCTTCCAGATTGTCTGACTCGCTGATACATTACATGATCTCTCATAAGTAAATGGAAAACTTTTCAAAATACCTCCAGGGACTTCTCTGGTGGTCCAGTGGGTAAGACTCCACACTTCCACTGCAGGGAGCATGGGTGTGATCTCCTGGTCAAGGAACTAAGATCCCACAGGCTACACAGCCAAAAACACCAAACCAAAACAAAATAAGGGAGCTCCAGGACTATGCTCCTCAAAATGTGATACAGGGGCTCCTACAACAGAATTTCCAGGATGCCTGTTAAAATGCAGACTTGCTGAGCCCAGGTCCACCTCCAGGCTGCATCTGAGTCTCTGGGAAGAGAGCCTGTAATATGCACAGCACCCACAATGCCTTCTTTCAAACTCACAAGCAGTTACAGGAGCTGTGTAGAAGGGTACTCCCAGCGGGGAACTGAGTTCAGCTCTGCACGTTCAGTTTCAGTTTCTCCTCAGCAGGAATCTCACTAGCACTGCCTCAGTTTTTTCCTTTTCTGTTTTATAAAAGCACAGACCTAGCAGCTAGCATCCTGAGTGGGAACCTCCTCTGCATTTGCTTGTGATCCACAAACAGAAAATAAAATCTGCCTGAACCCCAGCTTTTCAGAATGGCAGGCAAACAGCCATCATGAGGTAAATATTCTCTGCTTCTCTGATAGGAAGTTGAGAATCTCGTCCAAATCTTGTTCGTGAGTGTGATGTCCTGAAGTATGCTGATCCAGTGTTTGCTAATAGATTACAGATGCATTGCACTCATTCGATCGTAAATCTGTTATTGACTCACACACTTTTATTTCTGTGGCTCGTCTTGTACAGAGTCAGGCGCTAAGAACTTCCTCCCAGCAGAGCTGGCAGCCGGTGGCTGGAAGGAATGGAGGCTGTTAAGACAGCCTAGGAAGGCGTGCTCAGATCCCTTTAGCAGCAAAATCTAGTGCGTGGGAGCTGGGGCCTGGAGGAAACTTGCTAGGGGGATCCTGTTCTTTTGTTTCTTATATTTGAAAGGACTAAATCAGAGGTTTGTGTGTTTTGTTGTGGCTATCCTGGTCATTTTTAAAGCATTTCCTTCTCAGCAAATGTGCTAAGGATTAGTTCAGTGCTGTAAAACTTCATGACGAGACTATTTTTGCCTTGAAATCTGCCCTTTCAGGACTGGAGAATATGTCTCTCTGAGCGGTCTTCTTACTGACCTGCTAGACAGGGAATAAGTGTCTCAGAGACATGACTTAACGACTAAAAAACAACAACAACTCTCTCTCTCTCTCTATATGTGTGTGTGTGTGTATATATATATATACATATATATATAGAGAGAGAAAGTATTTAAAGCAACTTGCAAAAATACATGAGCTAAATTAGTAACTGAGGATACTTTGGCAAATGGAGTATTGGTTTTTGAAAAGACAACAGTATTTTTTTTTATTAAATCAGAATTATCTTCAAGTATTTTATTTTGATCTACTCAAATATGTTAACATCTTCATAAACATCAATTACATATGACACATGTAAACATATCAACTAACATACAGTTAATAGGTAATAAAAATACAAAAGGTTTTGGGGGGAACTGAGTATTTCATGTACCTAAACTATATAGAAGTGACCAGATTGTCTAAGATAATTCTTTTTTAAAATGTTTATAATTGATATATAAAACTGTAAGATATTGAAAGTGCACACTGTGGTGATTTGATATATGTATATGTTGTGAAAGGATTCCCCCATCTCGTTACTTAACATATCCATCACCTCATATATTTTTTTTGGGGGGTGAGACCATTTAAATTCTACTCTCTAAGCAGATTTCAGTTATACAACAGTGTTATCAAGTGGGCTCACCAAGTTTCACATTAGCTCCTCCAACCATATTCATCTTATAACTGAAAGTTTGTATTCTTTCACAAACCTCTCATTTCCCCCTATTTCTTTTGTACATTTATCATAAATTTTTGCTTTGTGGTTACCGTGAGGCTTTTTACAAAACATCTTATAATAGTCTATTTTAAGCTGATAACAAGTTCAAACACATACTAAAACTCTACCTTTTTAACTCTCTCCTCCTCCCATAGTTTATATTTTTGTTGGCACAATTTGTATATTTTTACCTGGTGTGTACATTAACAAATTACTGTAGTTATAGTTATTTTTAAAACTTTTTCCTTTCAATCACTAGATTCACAAATGGTTCACCCACTAAGGCAACAGTATTTTAATGCTAACGCCTGGATACTGGCTCTGGGTTTCATGTTGTTTCTTCTTATCCAGATCTCAGGACTCCCAACCCAGTATACTCTGCTCTAAATCATACTTCCAGGGGAGATCAGGTATCAAGTATCTAAGCAATCTGGCAACCTAGGGTGGAAGGCTTAGGGAAAATCAACAGACCTGATTTCTAACATTCAATAGGTTTTGTAATCATGAAGCCACATACATAGCTGGCTATCCTCCTGAATAAACTCTTCAGCGTTACCACACATTTCTTAACATGGCCAGCTTCAGCATTGGTGAACTGGTGGTATGGATGGAATGTCCCCAGGAGCTCCATACTCCAGGCTCTCTCACAGGTTTAGGAATGTTGGGTGAGCTTTTCTGCTTGCCCTACTTTCTTAAGCAATTGAGATCTTCTGAAGTTTATGAGAAGATTGGAATATGTTTCATCTTGGAAGAAGAATATCAATAAGTGCTTTTAAATTTGATGTGCAAAGATCCCTCTGGTTCATTGATACGTCAAGGCCTGCTGTCTGCCCCGACAACGCACCCCTACTACTACCCTTGGGGGGAAAAAGTGTTATCAGACTGGCAAGGTGATTTCTGGTTCTGCTGAAATGAAAACATCCAAGGTCACCTGTCTTTCTGCAGACTCACTGAGAAGTTGGATGTATATTCTCTATTAATCCTTAGAGTATTTAGCTGTTGTTCTCAGGTACCTAGATAACGCCTACAAATCTGCAGACACATTTTATTGACCTGAAACTCATGCTTTTTTTTCCTCTAAACTTCCTAATTGGGCAGTTAGCAAAGTTAACATGTGTTGAAACACTGAAATGCCTTTCTAATGCTTTAGTTGCATAACAGCTACAGACAGATTTGTCCAGTGATTATCTTTATAACTTATATCATCTAGTACTTATGTTCTAATATTGCTACACTTGATCAATACTGCTAACCTGAGTTTTGACCTACTGTCCTTCATACGGGCAGCTAGAATCCCCAGCAGAAGCCAAATTGAAAAAGCCTAAGTGGAGAGGGAAGATTTTAGTACTACGGTGCTCTAGCAAAGGACCAAGAGAGTGAAAAGGACTGCCAAGAAAAGAGGCACACACATAAAGGGATATCTGCATAGACAACACTCCTCTCTTGCCTTGCTGCTGCTGCTAAGTCACTTCAGTTGTGTCCGACTCTGTGTGACCCCATAGACAGCAGCCCACCAGGCTCCCCCATCCCTGGGATTCTCCAGGCAAGAATACTGGAGTGGGTTGCCATTTCCTTCTCCAAGGCATGAAAGTGAAGTTGCTCAGTCGTGTCCGACTCTTAGCGACCCCGTGGACTGCAGCCCACCAGGCTCCTCCGTCCATGGGATTTGCCAGGCAAGAGTCCTGGAGTGGGCTGCCATTGTTGATTCCCTTGCCTCTGCATCTCTCACTGTAAAGCATCCCACATGCAGTCACACTGCATCACGAATGGCTTAGGTGAACATTGCGGGAGAGAGACAGGAAGGTGAGCAGAGCACTGGCAGCAGTGGGGTGTGGGCCACTGCTGAAAAGTGAAAGTAAAAGTCGCTCAGTCGTGTCGGACTCTTCACGACCCCATGAACTATACAGTCCATGCAATTCTCCAGGCCAGAATACTGGAGTGGGTAGCCTTTCACTTCTCTAGGGGATCTTCCCAACCCAGGGTTTGAACCCAGGTCTCTCACATTGGGCTTCTCTGGTAGCTCAGCTGGTAAAGAATCTGCCTGAAATGCAGGAGACCCCAGTTCAGTTCCTGGGTTGGGAAGATCCCCTGGAGAAGGGAAAGGCTACCCACTGCAGTATTCTGGCCTGGAGAATTCCATGACTGTGTAAGTCCATGGGGTCACAAAGAGTCAGACACAACTGAGCAACTTTCACTGCAAGGGCCAGTGCTGGGCCACGGTTAAAGTGCCAAATACAGTCAGTGGCTCCTCTTACAGAAAAATGTGTTTGACAATTTAAAGAGCTTTCCTTTATTCGGAGGTTATAGTCTCACTTCTTCGGTGATAATAAAAGTGCTTCCTTTCTCTCTTTTTCTCTTATTTAAATAAACTGTTAGCAAACATAGATGGTTGGTTCCTTTCGATGAATTTTCTCCCCATGTCAGTGTTGCCAAAAAGTTGGCAGCCCTGTTTGCTTCAACAATTTTCTGAAACTGTGCCAGTCTGTGAAATCCAAAATTGTGGACAATGGTGGGTTTAATGATTCTGAAGGTTCTTTCCAATTTTATGGTGCCAAGAATCTACTGAGAAAAAAGGAAGAGTACAAAATCCATAAACTATACCCCAAGCCCCAGGAAAATATAGACATGAGAACACATTTTGAGAATTTAGGTAATTTATTTAACTAATTAAGGCAAGTGATTTCCCTTGGTATCTTCCAACTACAAAACACAAATATGTCCATTTTGTTTGTCATTTTCAAAATAAATGTATCCTCTCTGGGGATCTGGCCTATTTAGAGTGACTGCTTCAATTAAACTGAAACCAGGCCTTCATGGGTCTTTGTGTCACTGCAGGGAGGTGTGGAAAAGAACAAAATCATGTAACACAGTGGCAGACATCCCTGGGCTTTCGTTTCTTTCTTTACGTGGTTCCTAACCAGACTGTGAGTTCTGAGGGTCAGAGATTACCTTTATTTTTCTCGGCATCCCTAAACACTAGCAAAGTGACACAAAGAGGTAGCCTTGTGAAGGGCCACTGGATGGCTAAATAAAGCTGACGTCATAACGGAAACAGGCGAGAGACCTCGGTCCTTCCAACTGTGGCGCTCTCCTCTTACCCCTTAACCTTACTTCCTGCACAGCTGCTCACACGGTACAAGGGGTGGGCTCTCCTCTTACCCCTTAACCTTACTTCCTGCACAGCTGCTCACACGGTACAAGGGGTGGGCTCTCCTCTTACCCCTTAACCTTACTTCCTGCATAGCTGCTCACAAGGTACAAGGGGTGGGCTCTCCTCTTACCCCTTAATCTTACTTCCTGCATAGCTGCTCACAAGGTACAAGGGGTGGGCTCTCCTCTTACCCCTTAATCTTACTTCCTGCATAGCTGCTCACAAGGTACAAGGGGTGGGCTCTCCTCTTACCCCTTAACCTTACTTCCTGCATAGCTGCTCACAAGGTACAAGGGGTGGGCTTTGTGGGCTTCCTGCATAGACCGTAGATGTAGAAAGGTAAATCTAGGAAGCAAGAGAAAGTACCGTCTCCTCTGTCTTGGAAAACTTAGAGGTATGTATTGGTGAGAGCTACACACACACACACACACACACTGCAGGTTGCTGTCAGCCCCAACTCATGAAGGCTGGACGTAGGCAAAAGGCATTTGCTAAATGCTGTTGTTCCAGGCTCTCCCATGTGTTTGCTGGCCAAGAAGTAAACTATTTTGAGCACTGCAGTGGTGGGAATCCATTCAGCCAGGGATAAAGGTGAAGGTCCATTCTGGTTTCACTGCTGAAAACATACAGAATAACATAGGAAAACCAGTTGAGATCAAATATGTAAGCCCATTCCTGGTACCTTCCCACTTGAGCTCTGAGGAAAGCTGATGACCGCAAGGCAAGGCAAAGCTGGTAGGTGGGCAGCCAAGAATTCTCCATCCCAGGAATCCATCCTACATTAAGGATGTAAAAGCTAAAGAAGACTTTAGTGAATTTTGAGCTCAAAACTGGTTTTTCTATGTTATTCTGTATGTTTTTCAGCAGTGAAACCAAAATGGATCTTCAGCTTTATCCCTGTTGCTTGTAAGGGAAGAACTTTTATATAATTGGACACATTTTGGTTTACCCTCACTGAGAATTTTAACCTGTTTTTGTACGACTGCTACAATAATTTTTTAAAACTTTTATTTATTTACGGCTGTGCTGATCCTCGCTGCTGTGGAGGCTTTTCTCTAGTTGCCGTGAGTGGGGGCTACTTTCTAGTTTGTGGTGCTCGGGCTTCTCAGAGCGTTGGCTGCTCTTGTTGAGGAGCATGGGCTCTGGAGCACGTGGGCTTTAGCGGCTGTGGCTCCTGGGGTCTACAGCACAGGGTCAGTAGTTGTGGTGCGGGGCTTAGGTGCTCCACGGCCTGTGGGATCTTCCCGGATGAAGGATAGAACCCGTGTCTCCTGCATTAAGAGCCAATGCACTGAGCCACCGGGGAAGCCCAGTAATTTTTAAACATATTTATTTTACCAGCTTAAAGCATGAGGGCAACAGGGAGAGAGATTCACTCTAAGGAACTGGCTCAAGTGCTTCTGAAGGCTGAGACAGTCCACGATCCCCTGCCTGTGAGCTGCAGACCCCAGGAAGCCAGTGGCATAAATCCAGGCTTGAGTCCAAAGACCTGAAAACTGGAGGGCTGACGGTTTAAGTCACAGTCAGAAGGGAGGAGAAGACCAAAGTCCCAGCTTGTGCAGACAGGCAGAGAGACCAAAGTGACCCTTCCTGTGCCTTTTTGTTCTACTCAGGCTTCCAACAGACTGGACGATGTCCAGCCACACTGGGGAGGGCAATCTGCTTTACTCAGCCAACTGATTCAAATGCTCTTCTCTTCTGGGAACATCCTGGCAGACACGACCAGAACTGACGTTTAACTGGATGGGCTGGACACCCCGGGGCGCAGTCGGGTTGACACACAAAATCACCCGTACTTGCATCCCAGGGCGCCATGATGGGCAGGCGCACACCACACTGACTATGTTTCCTTTCTCCACAGTGAGGACAAGAATTCTCTGGAGCAAATCCTTCCACAGCTGAGATGCCACTTCACGTGGAACTTATTTAAGAAAGGAAGTGTCTCTCATGACCTCGAAGACAGAGTGTGTAATCAGACTGAATTTTTAAACTCTGAGTTCAAAGCTACAAAGTACAACTTGTTGGCCTACATAAAACACTTGAAGGGTCAAAACGAAGCAGCCCTGGAATGCTTGCGGCAAGCCGAAGAGTGGATCCAGCGAGAGCACGCTGACCAGGCGGAGGTCAGGAGCCTGGTGACCTGGGGGAACTACGCCTGGGTCTACTACCACCTGGGAAGGTTCGCAGATGCTCAGCTTTATGCGGACAAGGTGAAACGAGTCTGCCAGAAGTTCGCAAATCCTTACAGTATTGAATGTCCTGAGCTGGACTGTGAGGAAGGGTGGACACTGGTAAAGTGCGGTGGGAAAAAAATTGAAAGGGCAAAGGTGTATTTTCAGAAGGCTCTGGAAGAGAAACCCAACAACCCAGAATTCTCCTCGGGGCTGGCCATCGCGATGTACTACCTAGATGACAGGCCAGAGCAGCAGTCCTCTGTGGAAATTCTGAAGCAGGCCGTTAAGCTGAGTCCTGACAATCAGTACATCAAAGTTCTCCTGGCCCTGACGCTACAGAAGACAAATGAACAAGATGAAGGGGAACAGCTGGTTGTAGAGGCTCTGGAAAAAGCTCCTTGTCAAACAGATGTTCTTCGCAGTGCAGCCAAATTTTACCGAGGAAAAGGTGATCTAGACAAAGCAATTGGACTGTTGCTAAGGGCACTGGAATCCATACCAAACAATCCCTACCTCTATCACCAGATAGCATGCTGCTACAGGGCAAAAGTCAAGCAAATTCAACGTACAGGAGAATCTGAAGCTAGCGCAAAAGGAGAGAAGATTGAAGAACTGAGGGAACGTGCTAGAAACTATGTGAGTAAAGCGATTGAGAAGGGACTAAATCCTCTGCATGCATGTTCTGATGAGTTCCTGGAAAATGAAGAATGTTATCAGACAGCTTTCAGTAAGGAGCTCCCCAGCACCAAGGGACAAGAGCTCCATCAGCATGATTGCAATCCTCAGGAGGATCGTGAGATATCCGAACACACTGCAGTCCAATGTTCTTTAGACGGTTTATCCATAAGCACAGAATCAACTGAGAAAGAAAAGATGAAATTCCAGCTACAGAATGTAGCTAATAACCAGCTACCACAGAATGTACTATATTCTTGGTCTCTCCAAGGCTTAATTCACAAGATGAATGGAGACCTGCTGCAGGCGGCTGAATGCTATGAGAAGGCTCTGGATCACCTCCTAAAGAACAGCCCTTCGGGCATAGGCAGCATTTTCCTGCCAGCAACTGAGCATGAAGAAGGCAGTGAGGAAATGGAGCAGGATGCAGACAGCTCTATACTCAGAGAGCTTCCTGACCCCTGAGCTGAGACAGAGAGGAAGAAAAGGAACAGAGAGTCAGGGAGCAAGCCTGGCATTGTAGGGGAGAAGGCTGGGAAAGCAGATCCCCAGTCTGAGCTTACTGAGCAAGATGGTCCTGCTTATCGCTTTAAGGCATGTTTCTAGAGAGTGGCTTGCTCACGACTGTTTTCCCTGTCCATACCAGCTACACACAGTTCTTTGGTCTGCAGGTCTTAAACTGCCAGCAGAAACAGTGCTTCAGGCCTGCATGAGGCATTCCGTTCTCCAGACAGCCCTGTGTCTGCCCCTCTTGCCAGGGTCGTAACTGGCGACTATCAGCAGAATCTCATGTCCTTCATCCCATTATTATCCAGGCTTCTGGGCCCCCTGGAAGACTAGCTTTTGACCAACCCCGGAATGTTCCTTATGTCTTGCTTTTGGCTTCAGCTATATATTATTTTTGTTAGTGAAAGTACAATAAATATGTATTCTTGATTTGTTGTTGTTATTTAGTTGCCATGTCCAACTCTTTTGTGAGCCCATGGACTGCAGCCCCATCAGGCTCCTCAGTGCATGGGATTTCCCAGGCAAGAGTACTGGAGTGGGTTGCCATTTCCTCCTCCAGGGGAATCTTTCCAACCCAGGGATAGAACCCATGTCTCCTGCATTGCAGGTGGATTCTTTACCACTGAGTCACCTAAGAAACCCATATTCTTGATAGTAACACTATAATAAATTTTTGTGATAGATTTAATAGTATGGCGTGTGTGTGTGTGTGTGTGTGTGACTAAGAGTGACATCAATTCTCAAACTTTCTCTTTCAATGGATGGTAAGTAATCACCACAGGCATACCAGACTATTCTCAACACACCCATTTTAGCTTCTCCTTGGCACTAATATCCTCACCCTGTAGCCAGTCCATCTGTGGCTCTGGGAACCGTGACTCTCATTCCAGCCCAGGGGCCTCAGCTGAGCCCAGTGCCCAGTTAACATCTGCTGCTGTTGACCAAGGTGCGCCAGAGTGTAAAGGGTACCAAGACTAGGCTGGCCAAAGATATTTAACCTCCAGGGTGAATAAAAACATTCAAGTATTCTCCTCTCAGCTGGGAAATCCACAAGGGTTGTTTGCTTTGTGCAACCAAGTGATGGACCAAGAGCCCTATCAACCTCCGCTCAACCGACTAAAAGGCTGGCACTCATAAACTTTTCCAGTGATATCCTCTGATCGACTGCATGCAGAGGAAAATTGTTAAATTAATATACCAGATCCCAGAGAAGACAGAAGAACTGGCATTCCCACTTGGACTGTGAGTAGAAAGCCAGAAAGTTGAATCTTTGTCATGCAGCAGAGGAATCCTGAAAAGCTATTTAGTCAGCTACACTGGCTGTAGGAGCAGCAGACTTCAGTGAGGGTACCCCCCACCCCTGAGTTATCTGCTGGCTCCAGCAAGGCTGGGGAGCCATTAGGTGTCCAGCAGTGAATTCTTGACTCCAGGCCAGCCTTGACCTTGAGCAGCACTGTCTCGTGTGACCAGTTCCAGAGAGGACACTGGGCCCCTATGAGGGATATGACCATGGAGACTAACACTGAAAGCCTGATTGAGGCAGAAGAGTGATTTGGGATGAAGGCAGGGACTGGCTATTTCTTACCCTCAAAGACAGCTAGAGCTCTGGGGTAGGTGAGTAATTACCTATCTTTATGCCAACACATATACTCAAGGACACAAAGAGTTTGGATACTCAGGGGAAATTGGAGGCTTTCTGCACAGCTACTCCAACAGGGGTACCTAGTCCCATGCTCAGACTATATAGGTAGCTGACTCACAGAATGATCATGAACACTGCCCAACGCTGTCCCTCTGCACTCGGAGGGAGTCTCATTCACCCTCCAGATGGTGCTGAGGCTTCCCAGAAAATGCAGCTGACTGGTCCTGACCTACAAACTGGGCTGTGATTTATTTTTCGCCTGGATAATGTTATTGAAAAGATGCCTGCACAGCGACAACCTACCTTTGTCCAAGAACACATCCCCAACCCTCATTTCCTGGTGCGTGACTCTGATCTCACAGATCTTTGCCTCTGGAGACGCAGAAGGAGTCACATGAACTGCCGGTGTTCACTGTCATCTGCTCCTTCATACTACCTGGGGCCATACTCAGTGTTACCAAAGTAGTACCCAGTGGGGACTTCCAGATCAATTCCATTTTACCTCCACCCTGACTGTCACAAATATCTGTATGGCAGGTTTGACTTGCTATCACATAGCATGTCCCAGGAGCTTCTAAGATTGTCCACAAAAAGACAGTTGGAGGAGTGGGGTAAATCTCCACAAAGGCAATCACGGACCTCTCCCCTTAAGTGTGTCAGACCAAGGAGGCAGGGACTCCATCTCCTTTGCTCACAACTGTGTGTGCATCCCCCAAAATAATGCCTGGAATGAATTAGGCTCTTAAAAATTTTTGATGAATGAAGGAATGGGTGTGCATGCTCAGTTGGTTCAGTTATGTCCGACTCTTTGCAACCCTATGGACTGTAGCCGGCCAGGCTCCTCTGTCCATGGGATTTCCCGGGTAATAATACTGGAGTGGGTTGCCATTACCTTCTGCAGGGGATCTTCCAACCCAGGAATTGAACCTGCATCTCCTATACTGGCAGGAGGGTTCTTTACCACTGAGCCCCCAGGGAAGCCCTCTAAGCTCATTGCCAGCACCTAAAACCGGTAGGGAAGTTATGAGGCTCAAAAAGGTTTAGTAACCTAACTGAAGCCACACGGGAACAGAACTGGCAAAAAATGATTAAATAAAGGAGGAACAGTGGGCGATGGCCTTGCAAATTGCCTTCTTTTCTGAAGATGTGATATAAAAGGCTTGAGAGTTTACACTACTATTAATTTTTTTAAAGATGCATTTTTCTCTAAATGTTAGAGAACTGATATCCTCAATATCACCACAGTAATACCATTACCATATGCAAATGCTTAATATGCAGACTTCAAGGCTCCCAGGTCTCCATGAATTTGACTTTAGAATGTGTTTCTATAAAGACAAGAGAGATCACTCGGGTAAGAGAATGGTCTCCGGTGTCAAGTTCCAGCATGACTGATCAAGGATGTCTTGATGTTTTCCTCCTCTTTTCCCTGGCCTACTGAATGCAACTGCACCAATTCCAAGCATCTTCCTCTCTGCAAAAGAGGATATTCATGACATTTTCTGGAAAAGGGACAGTTTAACTGAAGTATATTTCTATATTAACAGCAGGCATGGCTGCCTCCCACCACCCCTTTTCTTGTCATTTCAAATCAAGCATCTAGCAAGTCAAGAAAAAGGACTCGAAGGTAGCCATCTGCCAGTGAAGTGACAGTCAGATCTACTCCCTGACCCTGAGGATCTCTTTACTTGATTCAGTTTCAGAGTTTTTACAGCATCAGTACCTGGGTCCCTAAAATTGTTCCTGGCTTTCAATCATTGACTAACCTGGTCCTGACAGTTGTCCAAAAGAAAACAGTATGTCAGAAATAAAATTCCTGGGTAAAAGCAAGCAAAGTTGCTTTCCTAATGACTCCTGTATTCTGTATATATTCTGGACCCAGCATCCCATCTTCTCAAACCTTAAACTGATAATGGCTCAGCAAACCAGTACATCTTACCCATGGAAATGTTTTTCTTCAACTATGTTAATGAAACTATGCATTTGCTTGGAAATCTGCTCTTCTTCAGGATTCATGTCAATTGTGTTATGGCCTGAGATGACTCCCCTTGTGCCATTCTATCTCAAAATGCATGTTGTGGGAGAGGGGCCTGGTGCAACTCTCTCAGTCTTGAGGTGTTTCTTTTATCTGATTAGCAGCTTGCTAACAGGTATAAAACACCTTGCTAAAAACTAGCAAGGGGGCACTCTTTCTGTCCCCTTCTGATGTCTATGTCAAAAGCTTTCTCTATCTCTTTTTATACTTTAATAAAACTCTGCTACACAAAAGCTCCGAATGATCAAGGCTTGTCTCTGGCCCCAGATCGAATTCCTCTACTATGGAGGCCACGAATCCTGGGGTCATTCACGGCTCTCAGCTACAGCCTTTCACAGAGGTGGGGAGGACACTGAAACCAGCTATTAGCTGGAGCTAATTCCTAACATCCAGGAGCAGTTAGGAATTCAACCACTGGATGATGCCTTTACAATCTTATCATAAGAAAAAGCACTGATATACTTTGCTTCCCTGTGATTGGCTTAAGGGCAGGTGAGCAGCAGAAAATATTTTGCCCTGGAAAGTGTACTGACCTGAAAAAATCATCAAAGGACACAGGAGAAGAAATGAAAGGTGTGAAGGTAGGGACCGTGATAATAAGCTCCAACAGCGCAATGAGGAGAGATGAGATGAGTCAGGGAATAGGTAGGGAACTTGCCATTAACAAAGGGGTCAGATTGGAGAGCAGGGCCTGACCCCTAGGTCATCCCAGTTGCTCTGTGATGCAAGCATTCAAGTATCATTCAGTGAATTTCATTAAGATTTTGGAAAGTGCCCTGGTGTTGGCTCTAGACCTATTTGAGTCTCATCTCCAATCTGCAGTGCTGGGAAAAAGTATTTTGACTTCTGTGATTCTAAAATATCCCAAAATAAAACCTGGAAATAATAATTATCCCTCCCAGTGTTTCATAAAGATTAAATGGTTTCTTTACAAGTATTAAGGTAGACCAGATATACAAAGAATAAAGCCTATATAACACAATAAAAAGATCTGAGTAGTATGCAAAACGTATCTTTATAAATGCCTAGCTGCTCTGGAAAGGGACTAGAGAATTCCAGGAAGTCCAGAAATAACAAGAAAGAGAATGCACATGAATAAGAACTCACTAGCTCTGTTGAGTTCCTGCTGTGGTTGAAACCATTAGTTTTAACAGACCGTTATCAAGGAAATGACAAAGCCTGGGACCCACACATGGGAGGTTACAACATAGAGCCTACGTTAAACCTGGGTCCACGCAGAGGATGAACTAGAAAAACAGACCTGGATGTTGGGGAGACACCTACTTTTTCTAGTTTTGACCCTAGCTGGAGAAGAAAAAAGTCTTTCCTCCCTAAGTGAAGGGAGTTGACTCCATGCTCAACACAAGCACCATACCCCAGACTGGGGAGATCTGGGCTGGAACTCAGAATGGGGAAGTGGTGAGGGAGAGTGTTATGGAGGAACTTATCAGAGCATTACTCAGCAGCCAGGCTCAAGAAATGACTACATCTGTTTTTTTTTTCCCCTGGGAACTGATTTAACCTTTTCTTCCTCCTAAATAGCAATACAGACTTTTACTACTTTTGGTCAACCCAAACTCAGCTTTAGGAATGTTTCAGCACTTTTTCCTTCCACTTGCAGGAGGGAATTAAAGCCTAAGGAAGTGCCCTGCCAGCATGTTTTTCCCCTCACTCTAGCCAGCTGGGCCTAAAGAAGCCAGAGAATCCACAAGCCAACTCTGTTGGGGCTGGATTTATCATTTTCAAATTCCACAGGTAACTGTTATCTCTTACCAACAGACAGGAGGTCAGCTGCAATTTTAGGCAATTAGAGGAAGGTAAAGAGCTTTTCCTATACCTACTGACTCTCAATTGTCTTTAGCTCAAAAGTAATCCATATGCTGAAGAAGCATATTTTAGGGTGGCACATTTTGGTATCCTTCAATAACACTGTAATAGAAGATCAATAAATTTGCAGGAAAAGAATAAAATAAATTTGCAGAAAAATAATGAGACAAAGGCAAAGGGTTTTATGTTCTTAGGGGCAGTCAACTGTGGGCAGGTAAATATAGGGGAAAACTAACAGAAGATAGGGTTTCCCAGGTGGTGCAGTGGTAGAGAATCCACATGCCAATGTAGGAGACACCAGAGATGGGGGTTCAATCCCTAGATTGGGAAGAAGCCCTAAAGCAGAAAACAGCAGCCTGCTCTAGTATTCTTGCCTGTGAAATCCCATGGACAAAGAAGTCTGGCGGGCTACAGTCTGTAGGGTCACCAAGAATTGGCCACAAATGGACGACTGAGCACACAACGCAGTGGAAGAAGATAAGGGTTACTTTAGCAGGGTTTGTCTGCATAGACTCTCTGAATGCCATCTAATCTCTGGTAATAAGGTTGCAACCTTTTTCTCGGTACAGGAAATAGGAAGGCAAAGAGCTTTTCTTGTGTTTGCTGCCTTTTAACTGATTTCAGCTCCAAATAATCTTTATGCTTGACTGACATATTTTGGAGTAGGATACTCTGACCCTCTTCAACAACAAAAGGATACAAAGCAAAATCAGCAAGAGAAAGGCACGTGAAGAAAACCAAGTACGATTTTCCAAGAATCTTGTCCCAGTTGGAGTCACACAAGATGTGCTTAATTTCTGCTGCATCAAATTATGACAACACATGTAAAGTTCCTGTCTACCAGAAAAGCTCACTAGAGACCTAGCACCCAAGGCTTCTCAAGGAGGTTGGCCAGATAGGCACCATCTATCCAGTATGCACCCAAATTTCAGACTCTCAGGAGGATAGCACGAAGTTGCCATAAACCATAGTGTTTGTACAGTTTAGGCACAGTGAAAGCTGTTTGTATCAGAAAATAGTGTTCCCAGAAACCAACTATCAGGTAGGCTTTTCTAAAAACAGTCTCAAGCCTGTTAACTCTTTTCTGCACAGACGTGTATCTCCAAGGAGATAGTTGAGTTGAAGTACTTAGAGCTTAATTTCAAATTCCCCAGGGAAGGGGCAGCCAGATGATCAAGACCTACTCAGAGCTTATTAGAAATCTACATGAATGTGGAGTAGTTGGACAGACAACAACTAAGATGCCATCACTAATACAAGTCTAGTTCCCAGCTGAAGCCCTAGCATGAACAAGTCTCTCTCCTTTTCATCACATACATTAGGAATTGGGCCCCACAGCAGAAGGTGAGCAGCTCACCATCACTTGCATTACCACCTGAACCATCCTGCCCCCTCCATCCATGGAAAACTTTTCTTCCACTGGTCTCTGGTGCCAAAAGATTGAGGGCCACTGACATGCATTATAAACTTTGTGACAGAACGGTATTTGGGGATCTGGGAAATTTTTCTGTAATCATTCTCCAAAAGTCAAGGTATTCAGTAACTACAGATTATATACACACTGTTTAAATGCAGAGAAAACATATATGATTAAAAATGAAAATATTAACTGATTTGATAAAAATGGCATTTTTTGTTCAAAGCATAGAATGGGTGCTTTACTTATGTTTAAGTTTTTGATGAGAAATGGAGTATTTCCTGCCATATCAGTAAACAAGTTATGTCACAGTCATCAGTGGTACCTGCCCTCAAAATGTAAATTTCTGAGCCCTAGGCACAATCAGGAAGAAGAACAATACCTGCCCAATATGGCAGCCATCAGGCTGCAGCCACTCCCTATGGTGAGCACTGAGGAACTCAGGCTGTAAAAAGAAAACACAGGAAACTGGCCCCAGATAGCTGAGATGCATATGAAAGGAGTAATTTCAGTGAGCCCAGACTCCTGCATCTTCCCATACATAGAAAAGCACTAAATTCCCTAACTTGAGCTATCTAAAAGTGAAAGTATTAGTCACTCAGTTGTGTCTCTTTGTGACCCCATGGACTGTAACCCACCAGGCTCCTCTGACCATGGGATTCTCCAGGCAAAAATACTGGAGTGGGTTGCCATTTCCTTCTCCAGGGGATCTTCCCTACCCAGGGATTAAACCTGGGTCTTGCACACTGCAGGGAGACTCTTTACCAACTGAGTCACCAGGGAGCCTGATCTAGCTGGTTTTCCTTAATTAACAATAATCTTTTGATGTTCAGACTACTTGCCCCTTTGTTGCAAACTTCTATATAACCGGACTCCCCACCCCTGCCTCCCTGAGCAGTACTCTCAGGGTTACTTGAGATGCTGTCTCCCAGTCTTGACATCCTAAAAATTCCTACCGAATAAAACATAACTCAACTTTTAGGTTGTGATTATCTTTTAAGTTGACACTGAAGACAAAGAGTTTAGAATCATATGTGTGATCTTTAATAAAAGAAGAGGCTCTTAAGTCTGGCAGGAACTCTTGTATGTTATCCAACAGGTTAAGCCAACAGGTTAAGGGGCTGAGGCTTAGCCAGTTTTCTCAAGCAGAGATGAGGATCAGTGGGTCATTAGGCAACTGAAACTGTTCTAATGAAAGAGGAAATTTTAGCTCTTCTTGAGTAAGAAACACTAGGAAATAAGAAAAAAAGCACATGAAGACAGGTTCATATTTGTAGAAGAACACAGGCACTGCTGTATATGCACCGTCTCTTCCTAAAGAAGAGGACAGAGGTATTGTCCATGCTCTTGATGGGGGCAAAAAAGGCCAAAGAAAATGAAGTTTCCAAAGCAAGGCCTTTCAGAATCAGGGCTACAAATATGGTTCCAGGTTATATTTTCAGGAATTGTAAGCTCTAAAGGATCATGAAATTTCCCCTAATAACCTCTTTTGTTACAGTGATAGGAAACTGAGGCCCAGAGGATGAGAGTAAGTGGGTCACCAAATAGCCTATTTGCACAGGCCACCTAGCTCTAGGTCCAGTCCTCATTCCACAGTGCTGCATATTCTAAGTTCCAGTGCTGTTCTGATAGGCCACTTTTATCCCACAGAGAGGTAGTATGAAAAAGCTGCAACTCACAACTTCCCTCTCAGAGAGTTTAAAGTTTCAGTTTAATTTCCTTCAAATTGGCATCTCCCTGGCATATTTGTTTCCTTTTTTGCTTACAATATTCCTGCAGTTGTTATAGGTCTTTTCCCCATCAGATCAATCAAATCTGACACCAACTCTACATCTCTCAGATTCTCTGAATACCAACTGGTTGTCCAACAATTCTACTCTGTTCCAATGCTAACTACCTGGAGTTAGCATGAGTCCCCACAAGTCTAGGGTGTAATCCAATTAGATTGTCCTCTCTTTAGTTACCACTTACAAGTAGTTGGTCCCCAAGTTATTTTTACTTCTGTCTGACTTAGCTACACATTCAGGAGTTCCCATAAACCCTTCCTCAGTTTTGATAATTCACTAGAACCACTCACAGAACCCAGGAAAGTGTTTTACTTATGACTGCCAGTTTGTTATAAAGGATGCAGCTCAGGAAAACCGAAATGGAAAAGATGCACAGGACAATGTGTGGGGCAGCGTGGCACGGAGACTGCACACTCTCTCCTGGTGTACCATCTTCCCATATTGCCAAACATCTACATTACACAGGCATGACTGATTATATGAGATCACTTATATGTGGGATCTACAAAATAGTACAAATGAACTTATTTACAAAACCAAAACACTAACAGACATATAAAACAAACTTATGGTTACCAAAGGGGCAGGAGGGTGGGATAAATTGGGAATATGGGATTAACAGATACACACTACCACATAAAATTGATAAATAACAAGAATTTACTGTGCAGCTCAGGGAACTATAATTCAATATTTTGTAATAAACTATAATGGAAAAGAATTTTAAAAAGAATATAGCTATTTACATGGAAAAAATATATACATAATTGAATAAATTTGCTATATACCTGAAATTAACACAAATTGTAAATCAACTATACTTCATTTAAAAAAACAGAATATGCAGAGGCACATTTCTTTTTTCTTTTTTTTAATTGTAGTTGATCTACAATGTTGTGCCAATGTCTTCTATACAGCACAGTGACTCAGTTATACATATAGATATATATACACTCTTTTTTTATATTCTTTTCCATTATGGTTTATCATAGGATATTCAACATAGTTCCCTATTCTATGCAGTAGGACTTAGTTGTTAATCCATTCTGAATGTAATATTTTGTATCTACCAACCCCCAAATCCCAGTCCATCCCTCTTCCTCCGCTCCCCCACCCTTGGCAACACCATTTCAACCTTGTGGATACTAAACAGAGCAGATTTATTAGATTTAGACAGAAGAAAACTACTGGAGCAGGAATACCATCTTTTCCTTGTAAACAAGGTCCAACTAAGTTAAAACAATACATATGCTGAAATGTTTTATCAATTAATCATACTGATTATCTTCTTACACAACAACAAAATAAGATAAATTGATTGGTAGATCCAGAAGTTGATAGCTGAATACGTGACAAAGCAAACATAGCAAAATGTTAACTGTAGAATCTAGATGGTGAGTACATTAGCATTTGTTGGAAAATTCTCTGAACTCTATGTTTAATGATGTTCATAATGTTAGGATAAAAAAGTAAAAAAAAAAAAGAAGTATTTAAAGTAAATCGAAACAAGGAAAATGAATATATATATATATATATATGGGATAAAGGCTAAAACCACATACAGAAGTATTCCAAGTGATTTTTTTTAACACATTGTAATTCAACTTTTTAAAAGGATATATCTTGTGGACAAAAGAACAGCAAATAAGCAGTCATTTTGAATTGTTTTGTTATTCTGAGACTTCTTAGTGTATTGTGGAATAGAACATATGTACACTGGTATCACTTAGAAATGAGATAGTCAATTCAGGAGAAAAGAAACAGAGATGTAGGATCAATTAGGTTAAGTAAAATTTTGGTAAATTTGAATTTGTAAGATGAAATCACAATATATTCTATCTTTAAAATATACATGGGGCTTTCCGGGTAGTTCAAATGGTAAAGAATCTGTGGGAGACCTGGGTTTGATCCCTGTGTTGGGAAGATCACCCAGAGAAGGGAATGACAACCCACTCCAGTATCTTGCCTGGAGAATTCCACGGACAGAGGAGCCTGGTGGGCTAGAGTCCATGGGGTCACAAAGAGTCAGACATGACTGACTGACTAACTCTTAACAAGGGATACTGAGCTAGGCTTCTAACAGACCCCCATGTAGTTTTCTGAGACTTCCCAAAGTAACTTTCAGGAGCATCGCCCATGACCGTACCTCCCTCTTTAAAATATACACACAGCACCAATATCATTTTCCTGGTTTTGATACTGTACTACAGTTACACAAGATGCTGCTATTGGTGAAGGGTGGGGGGTAGTCAGGGGCTGGTGGCTCAAGACTTCCTACAACTCCCTGTGAATCTGTTCAAGAGAAGCCTGAAATGTAAAGGAGGAAATGGTACAAGTTCAGTTTGTACTTGACTGTGTTGCAACAAGCCAAACTGCAGGTCAAGGAGGGCTGAGTGGACCCCTGAAAACCTATAAGTATGTAAACATCTGGAGAAGGCAATGGCACCCCACTCCAGTACTCTTGCCTGGAAAATCCTATGGACGGAGGAGCCTGGTAGGCTGCAGTCCATGGGGTCACTGAGAGTCAGACACAACTGAGTGACTTCACTTTCACTTTTCACTTTCATGCATTGGAGAAGGAAATGGCAACCCACTCCAGTGTTCTTGCCCGGAGAATTCCAGGGACGGGGGAGCCTGGTGGGCTGCCGTCTATGGGGTCGCACAGAGTCGGACACGACTGAAGTGACTTAGCATAGCATAGCATGTGAAAATCATCAGAACATTCACAAGAGACTTCTGATGTCTCTGAGTTCTTCACCATGGATGTAAGGAGAAGTATTTAGAAATAATCTCAAAAGCCAGGAACATACTCTTTTTGTTGGTTTATCACATTATATAAGTTTTATATGTACAACACTATATTTCAACTTCTATACACACGACAGTGCACTAACCACCAAATGTTTAGTTTCCACCTGTCGCCAGAGTTGACCCCCTTAACCATTTTGCCCTCTCCCATCCCTGTTTCCCTCTGGTAGAGGTCAAACATTCAGAATCCCATTCTTCTTCCATGCCATCCTGTGAATCAGGAGGAAACTGAGGACTTCATTGCCCACCATGCAGGTGGGGAAACAAGGCACAGAGTCACGAAGAGACTGAACCTGGGCCTCACAGAAAGGGAAGGAGGCTCAGGGACTGAGTCCCACGTCACTCAGTCAAAGAATTTCTGTCATACAATAGACAGCAGGACCTTGTTCTAGCCCAGGCATACATCAAAATCAGCTGGGCATTTCCTTTTAATACTGAGATGGGGAGGGGGGCATTCCCAGGGATGTCTTCAATTGGTCCCAGATGAGGCCGAATTAGCATTATTCTGAAGCCTCCCTAGATGATTCTTGTGTGCTATGACGACTGAAATTCAATAATCTATTCCCAATCACTTTTGCATCAGTTGAGGAAACTGAGGCTCATAGAGCTGAAGTAGTTTATCACAGCTGCCCAGTCACTCAGGGAGCCATCTGATCCTACTATACTCCTGGGAATGGACTTATAGCATAGCACTGAAATTCCATTTCTGTAAGTCTCATTTTCTCCAGTTCTTGTTTTCTTTTCCTAGCTGTAAGTGCACTCTTGGACACACACATACACAGACTTTTTGGGGGGTTGTTTTCCTCTCTACTGCTCTGTCTTGTGTTGCTCAAAGATCTATTTACTCCACAGAGACACTGGGCAAGATTCCGAATATCTAATCAGTCCAAGCCACAGTCCCATCGACCCAGGACTGCTGCCAAATTCATGGCAATGGTGCGATAAACGTTTTGTGTGCGTCTCTGCGTTCTATCTAGTGTGCTAGAAAATTACAAACCCAACTGTTTTTCTTCACAAGAATTCCAAAGACACCTCACTCCCCTGCAAAGAGAGGTTGGCTCTCTAATTAATTTATTTTGGCATCTGCTTATTGCCTGAACATTTATTAGAATACAATTTATTCAGAAATTTTTATTTGTGTAGAACTTTGTAACTAATTCAGGATGACATGGCAGATGAGCTGGGTGGGAGGGATTAAGCAGGAATGGTTTAGATTCGGCAGTGTGTTTAAGTGTTTCTAAGAGGAACACAGTCTTATAGTTCCTCCTTTTCTGATTCTTATTTAAAAGAAAGAATATGTTTGTTTTTTTTTACAGAAAGCACTATTTAAACTTGATGACAGAAAAAACCACCACTACTACTATTACCATCATCAATTGTCACCTTTTATTTGCAAGCTGTTATGTGCCAAGTAGTTGCTAAGTACTGGATTGGCCAAAAATTCATTCAGGTTTTTCCATTATATCACCACTTACTCTTCTCAGCCTCTTACCACAAGCACCATGACTATGTAAGATTACACAGGCGAGGTTGAGGCAGGCCAAAAGTGGATGCCATGGGCACCAAGAGGATAATACTCTTACACAGATATGATAATCATGTCTAGTGAATACGAACACTTTAGATAGCTACAACAGAGAGCATTACAAATAAGGAAATATTTTCATTCAGGCCCGACATGTTTTATTTGAAGTCTCAAGATTCTAGCAGATTTTCTTGGTTCCCATGAATAAAGAAGGAGTTTTAGGACTCTTTTTTTAAATCACTGATCATTCTCCAGAAAGAAGGGTATGCAAAGGCACAAAATAATTAGTAAGACTGATCTCTCAGAGAATAGGAACAAATTTGAGTTAAGGCTCCGGTTTACTGACTTGCAGAATTTTATACCATATAAAGAACAAAGTCTGTTTCCAGATGAGCAAAGGCACAGATTGAGGGCATGACTTTGGCAAGTTCACAGAGCCAATTTTCACAGGACTCCCTGGCTCTAGGTTCAGTGGACTCTACATTACTGGCATCTCTTAGTTCCTGGGTTTCTAAAAGGCCTTACAAAGTCTGAGAGGAATTTGTTGTCGTTCAGTCGCTCAGTCATGTCTGACTCTTTGGGACCCCATCAACTATAGCCCCCCAGGCTTCCCTGTCCTTCTCCATCTGCAGGAGCTTGCTCCCAGAGCTTGCTAATTCCTGAAGAGAGGAATCAGTACATCAAAAAGCTGCTTTCCACCAGCCTTTTCTCAATCCATTTTCAAAACAGAACAAAGGAAGCATTAGCTGTTTAAGTTTCATTTTCTGCAATTCTGCCTACTTTAATTTCACTTTCTACTTTCGGTTTCCAACTTATCGTTGCAAAAAACACACCCACAAGTTACATCATTAGCTGCAGTTCATCTCCCTTATATAGCCCTGACCTGGGGCATAAATTTATCTGAAAATCCGTAAGACGGACAGAACAGACCTCAGAGAAGACCATCCAGCTAGACAAAACATTGCAGAACTGCTGCCTAATTCACAGCAACCATGAGGTAAGCATTTCCTCTTTCTCTGCCTTTCTGTATAAAGCTTCTGGAAAAAATTTTAACCATACTATATCAACAAACTTAGTCTCAGTGATGCCATTTCCTTACTTTTCTATTTGACCAACTGTTTCAGACTGAACGTATATGTGAGTGTGCGCTCACACACATGCACATTCATACATGCCCATAAACTGTTTTATCAGTTCATTTTCCTTTTTTGTTAGCATCTTCCTGAGGAATTTGCTGAAACCCAAAGAAAGGGAGGGAAACAGGAAGGGTGGAAGGAGAAAACAATCCCAGTCTCTGAAACAATTTTCCACCAATCTCACTTCTGTCTGACCTAGCGGGGGAATGGACAGTTAATCTGGATACAGATGTTACTTTCTGGCTCCTCGACAGGAGGAAAAAAGTAGAATGCACACAGCTGTGTGAGCCACAGCAGTGGCGTCTCTCAGCTATCTTGAGAGAAATATTGTGGTGGATGAGGAAGAGATGCTCACTGCTTAGAGAACAAGACCTTTCTCTGCTGGCATCTGGTCTCACTATCTGCACTGCCGGGCTCCTATGTCAGGCTTTGTCAATCTGCCTGGATCTAAGATTTGCAGGTTAACTGTCCTCTGGGGCAGCCAAGTGGCCTGCGATCCTTGACAGCCTCCTGTCCACAGGGCTTGGCTCGAGTTCTGTGCTTGGGAACCCCCAATCTTCCTTAGCTAAAGGGCCTAATGTAAACTGTATTATCTAAACTGAATCTTGATTCAAAGAACCCTGGATCTTATCAGATCAAAAAAACATTAATATTGGCCTGCAAATTTGCCCTCAGTGTTCCAGTGTACAAAATTTTGAAGGGGCAACATTTTCAGAAAATGCATAATTACAGACCTATTGTCAACCCTTCTCCCCTCCTTTGGTTCACAGACAAATAAGAGTGGATTATCACTGATAAGAAAATAATAACAACAGCAACAAAAATCATCATCATCATAATAGAAAAGTAGATATCATGTCCTGGATGCTTATCAAGTGCCAGCCTGGCTTCCAAAGTATTATGTAAATTATTACATTTACATTATTACATTTACAAAAGAAACTTATGAGGCAAGTACTCGTATACTTTTTTTTGCCAATAACGAATTTTAAATTAAAACGTTAAGACTACACAGATAATAAGTGATAGAGCTAGACATGAACCAGAGTCTCTATTCAATGATACCTTATTTAATCTTTAAACTGATGTTTCTTAAAAGGTACCAATGGAGGTTCATGAGATCATTTCAGATGGCATAGTAATTAGCTTTTATATTTTAGAGGAAGATCCCCTAGAGGAGGGTATGGCAACCCACTCCAGTATTTTTGCCTGGAGAATCCCACGGACAGAGGAGCCTGGTGGGCTATAGTCCATGGGGTTGCAAAGAGTCAGACACAACTGAAGCAACTCAGCATGCACGCATGCATATTTACATAATTTGCAGAATTTCTACTCAGGCTAGTAACATGAATTTTTATAGTGATAAAATACATGTATGATAAAATTTACCATTTTAACTGTTTTCAGCTCAGCTGAGTTCAGTTATTTAGTTGTGTCCAACTCTTTGCAACCCCAAGGACTGCAGCATGCCAGGCTTCCCTGTCCATCACCAACTCCTGGAGCTTGTTCAAACTCTCGGTCATCAAGTCAGTGAGCCATCCAACCATCTTATCCTCTGTCGTCCCCTTCTCCTCCCGCCTTCAATCTTTCCCAGCATCAGGGTCTTTTCCAATGAGTCAGTTCTCCGCATCAGGTAGCCAAAGTATTGGAGTTTAAGCTTCAGCATCAGTCCTTCCAATGAATATTCAGGACTGATTTCTTTTACAAGTGACTGGTTTGATCTCCTTGTCTTCTCCAACACCACAGTTAAAAAGCATCAATTCTTTGGCGCTCAGCTTTCTTTATAGTCCAACTCTCACAACCATACATGACTACTGGAAAAACTATAGCTTTAACTATTTTAAGTATACAATTTTGCAGTATTTAGTACAATGTAGGGCAACCATCACCACTATCTAGTTTAAGAAAAATTCATCACTCTGAGCAGTCACTCACCTCTCATCCTTCACTCCAGGACCTGGTAATCATTAATCTACTTTCTGTCTCTATAGTGGATACTTCATATATATGGAAGCATACAACACACGGCCTTTTGTGACTAACTGATTTAACTTAACATAATGCCTTCATGGTTCATCCATACTGAAGCATGTGTCAGAATGTACTTCCATTTTAAAGCTGAATAATATTCCATTGTATGTACTGACTACATTTTGCTTATCCATTCATCCACTGGAGAACACTCGGGTTTCTCCCACTGTGAATAATGCTGCTATGAATATAAGTATACAAATATCTATTCAAGTCTTTGCTTTATTTTGGGTATCTACCAGAAGTGGAATTGATGAAGTAAAGGATAATTCGATATTTAATTTTTTGAGGAATCATCCTTTTCCACAGCAGCTGCCCCATTTTACATTCTCCCGAGCAATGCACAAGGGTTCTAATTTCTCTACATCCTTGACAACATTTGGTATTTTCTGTGTTTTTGATAAATAGCCATCCTAATGGATGTGTAGAGGTATTTTATTATGGTTTTGATTCACATTTCATTAATGACTGGTGATGTTGAACATCTTTTCATGTACTTACTGGCCATCTGTATATTTTCTTTAGGGAAATGTGTATGCATGTCCTTTGCCCATTCTTTTAATCAGTTATTTGTTTTTCTGTTGTTAAGTTGCAGGAGCTGTTTATTAGTCTAAATATTAATCCCTTATCAGGTACATGATTTGCAAACATTTTCTCCCATTCTGTGGGATGTCTTTTCATTCTATTGATACTGCCCTTTGATGCACAAAACTTTTTAGTTTTGCTAAAGCTCAACTTGTTTATTTTTACTTTTGTTACCTTTGTTTTTAGCATATCCAAGAAATTGTTGCTAAATCCAATGTCATGGAGCTTTTTCCCTGTTTTGTTTCTAGATTTTTACAGCTTTAGATGTTACATTTAGATCTTTGACACATTTTGAATTCATTTTTTGTATATGGCATAAGGAACAGGTCCAACTTCAATCTTTTGTATATGGATATTCCTCTTTTCTGCATATATCCCAGACTGAGTGCTGGAGAAGTCAGAAACCTAGAAACACTGGTAGGCATGAATAGAAAAGTCCCATGAAAAACCTGCTCTCTCTAGCCAAAGGACGCAAAAAGGAGACAGTCTAGCGAAACAAAAAATTTATAAACAACCACTACTCTAGCCAAATACCACAGAAAAAGTCAAAGACTAAGGCCCCATTCCCAACTCTGCTAGTAAAGGCTGAGTGGGTAGCCAAGACTTCTATTCTCACCAGGCTATGAGCTAGGTATCTGGACTCTTCCACTCCCTCCCCAATGATGTCAGAGAAGGCCAAGTGGAATGCAAAGACTTTCGTCCCCACTTGGGTGGTAACAAGGGTCCCTCTCTTTGCAGTGGGGGAGTAAAGACCATAAAGGCAATGTGGATATCAGTCCCCACCTAGTGGTAATGAGGTGCCTTCCCACTCCCCACTGAGATGGCAACAGAGAGGGCTAGTGGAGTTTAGTATTTTCACCAGTACTCCTGCCTGGAAAATCCCATGGACGGAGGAGCCTGGAAGGCTGCAGTTCATGGGGTTGCTGAGGGCCGGACACAACTGAGTGACTTCACTTTCACTTTTCACTTTCATGCACTGGAGAAGGAAATGGCAACCCACTCCAGTGTTCTTGCCTGGAGAATCCCAGGGACGGGGGAGCCTGGTGGGCTGCTGTCTATAGGGTTGCACAGAGTCGGACACGACTGAAGTGACTTAGCAGCAGCAGCAAAGAGGTAATAAGGCCACTCTCCCCAACTCACCTCACACATACGTGTACTTAAGTGTAAACCTAACATAACATGCATAGGACTTGAATGCCTAAAACTACAAATGCTAATGAAAGAAATCAAAGAATATCTACATAAATAGATAGAGCATGTTCATGGATTAGAAGATTCAGCAGAGTAAAAATGTCTATTTTCCACAATTGACAAAAACCTTCCTATCAAACTCCAGCAAGACTTTTATAGACTCAGGAAATATTAATCAAAAATTTATATGGAAATGCAAGGGAACTAGAAAAACAATTTTGAAAAAAAGAAGAGAGAGGAATTTTCAGACTGTTTATATACAGTAAGCAAGATGGTTGGTATTGGTGGAAGAATAAACACAGAGATCAGTGGAATGGAATAAGGAACCCAGAAATAATCCCACACAAGCACAGCCAACTGATTTTTGACAAAGTTGCAAATGCAATTCAATGGAGGATGAACAGGCTTCAACAAATGGTGCTGGAACAACTGGGTATCCACAGGCTGAAAAATGAGCCACTGATCTAATCTCCATACATTACACAAAAGCAACTCAAAATGGATCACAGATTTAAATGTAAAATGATCGAACTTGTAAAAGAAAACACAGGAGAAAACCTTCAGGACTTAGGGCCTGGTGAAGAGTTCCTAGACATGATACCAAACACATGATCCATTAAGAGAAAAAAAAATCAATAAATTATATCTCATCAAAAGTAGAAACTTTGGGGACTTCCCTGGTGGTCCAGTGGTTAAGACTCTGCACTTCCAATTGAGAGAGTAGCATTGAAACATATATATTACCATATGTAAAACAGATAGTCGAATTTGCATACCAAATGCAAATATATGACTAGGGAGCTCACACCCAGACAACCTAGAGGAGTGGGATGCAGTGGTAGATGCAAGATTCAGGAGGGAGGGGACATACATATACCTATGGCTGATTTATGTTGACATACAGCAGAAACCAATACAATATTGTAAAGCAATTTTTCCTTTAATTAAAAATAATTTTTAATTAATTAATTTATTTGGCTGCCAGGTCTTGGTTGTATCATGAGAGATCTTTAGTTGTGGTATGCAAACCACATGTGGGATCTAGTTCCCTGACCAGTGATTAAACCCAGGCCCCCTACATTGGGAGCTCAGAGTCTTAGCCACTGGAGCAACAGGGAAGTCTCAAAAATAATTAAAAAAAAAAAAGGATGAAAAAAAAGCTAGAGAGCCAGTGGGAATATGCTATATTAATATGCTATATTATGCAAGGAGCTCAAATCTGGTACTCTATAACAACCTAGAGGGGTGGGGTGGGAGGTGGGAGGGAAGCTCAAGAGAGAGGGGACATATATACACCCATGGCTGATTCATGTTGATGTATGGCAGAAACCAATACAATATTATAAACCAATTATCATCCAATTAAAAATAAGTAATATGTTTTTTAAAAAAGGGAAAAAAAAGATTCTGTGTTTCCAATGAAGGAGGTGCAGGTTTGATCCCTGGTCAGGAAACCAAGACCCCACATGCCGTTCTCAGGACCAAAAAAAAAATTTTTTTAAAGTAAAAACTTTTGCTCTTCAAGTGAAAGTGAAGTTGCTAAGTCGCGTCCAACTCTTTGTGACACCATGGACTGTGGCCTACCAGGTTCCACCGTCCATGGAAGTTTCCAGGCAAGAATACTGGAGTGGGTTGCCATTTCCTTCTCCAGGAGATCTTCCCAACCCAGGGATTGAACCTGGGTCTCCCGCATTGTAGACAGATGCTTTGCTCTTGAAGAGACCTTATTAAAGGAAAAAAAGACAAGTCACACATTGTGAGAAAATATTTGAAAACCACATGCCTCACCAATGATTCATATCTAGAACCTATAAAGAATTCTTGCAATCCAACAATAAAAAACAATCTCATTAGAAAAGAGGAAAAGGATATGAAGAGATATTTCACCAAAGAGGATATATGGATGGCAAATAAACACACAAAAAGATGTTCAATATCACTGCTGCTGCTACTGCTAAGTTACTTTAGTCGTGTCTGACTCTGTGCGACCCCATAAATGGCAGACCACCAGGCTCCCCCATCCCTGGGATTCTCCAGGCAAGAACAATGGAGTGGGTTGCCATTTCCTTCTCCAATGCATGAAAGCAAAAAGTGAAAGTGAAGTTGTTCAGTCAAGTCCGACTCTTAGCGATCCCATGGACTGCAGCCCACCAGGCTCCTCCGTCCATGGGATTTTCCAGACAAGAGTACTGGAGTGGGGTGCCATTGCCTTCTCTAGTTCAACATCACTAGCATTAGGGAAATGCAAATTAAGACCACGAAGAGCTACCTCTACATCTATTAAAAGAGCTAATAACATTTTTTTTAAAAAAAGTGGAAATATCAAATTCTGGTAAGAATACAAAGAACTAGATCATTTATACATTACTCTGTATGTGTGTTAGTTACTCAGTTGTTTCTGATTCTTTGCTACTCCATGGACTGTAGCCTGCCAGGCTCCACCGTTCATGGAATTTTCCAGGCAAGAATACTGGAGTGGATTGCCATTCCCTTCTCCAGGGGATCTTCCCAATCAAGGGATTGAACCTGGGTCTCCAGCACTGCAAGCGAATTCTTTACCGTTTGAGCATATGTTACCAAGGGAAGCATATGTTACTAGTAGGAATGACAAATGAACAGTGTGCATATTGTACCACTGTCAGTTTCCTAGTTTTGATGTTGTACTATAGTTGGATAAAATATAATCTTCGGGAGAAACTGGGTGTAGGATACACTGCCTTATGTTCTATCTTTGCAAATTTCTGTGAATATATATAAATAAATAAATATTTCCCACAAATAAATCCAACTAAAATAAATGGGTCAAATATGATCACATTTAGATAGTCTTAATTTGTTACATAATCTGCAGACTAAGGTCGTGATGTCAATAATATTTCCTAAGGCTCTGCGTTTCTTACTGGTCTCTACCTTAAATACAGCAATAGGAAAACAGAAAACTCTTATATAGCATGAAATATGCATGTTCTAAGTGTTTTACATAGATAGGCTTATTAATTCTCACCAAATCCAGTGTGCTAAGTTTATCTTCTGTGCTTTACAAAGGAGGTTCTGAAGCACAGAGAAGTTTCATGGCTAGAAAATGCTGGAGTCAGTGTATGGAGCCAAGCAAACTGCATTCAGAGGCCAAATGGATCTTAGAAATACAGGAACTCGATGGAAGATCAAAGCAGGCAGGCCCTTTTCAAGGCTAGGCTCTAATAGGAGGTGTTTTACGTGGCTTACTTCTACTGGTTGTTTGTCACCTAACAAAGAAAATCTGCTTTTGTTTTTACAGTTATAAAGCTGATGAGGATCAGCTCAACGATAAGCTGCAACAGTTGAGATGTCACTTTACATGGGATTTGATCATTGCAGAGACAGAAATACCGGATTTAGAAAACAGGGTCTTGGAGGAGATTACGTTCCTGGACATCAAATACAATGTGGGAATATACAACTTACTGGCCTATGTGAAACACCTGAGAGGCCAGAATGAAGAAGCCCTGAAGAGTTTACAAAAAGCTGAAGACTTAACCCAGCAAGAACATGCCAACCAACCACAAGTGAGAAGTCTGGTTACCTGGGGCAACTATGCCTGGCTGCATTACCATATGGGCCAACAAGCAGAAGCCCAGATTTACCTGGACAAGGTGAAGAACACTTGCAGAAAACTTGGGAATTCCTCCAGCTATAGAATGGCGTGTCCTCAGATGGACTGTGAGGAAGGATGGGCCTTGCTGAAATGTGGAGGAAAGAATTATGAACGGGCCAAAGTCTGCTTTGAAAAGGCTCTGGAAGTGGACCCTGAAAACCCTGAATTCAGCACTGGGTATGCAATCGTTGTCTATCGCCTGGAGGGCTTTAACAAAGCACAGATTAGTGCGGAATTTTGTCTGAACACCCTAAAACAGGCTGTCAGGCTAAATCCAAATGATGCATACATTAAGGCTCTTCTTGGCCTGAAGCTTCAAGATGTAGAACAAGAAGCTGAAGGAGAAAAGTACATCAAAGAAGCACTGACCAATGCATCCTCAAAGGCTTATGTCTTTCGGTATGCTGCCAAGTTTTACCGAAGAAAAGGCGTTCTGGATGAAGCTCTTCGGCTCTCAAAATTGGCCTTGGAAGAAACCCCCTCTTCTGCTTTCCTGCATCACCAGACAGGGCTTTGCTACAAGTCACAAATAATCGAAATAAAGTTGGCTACAAACTGTCAGCCTAAAGGACAGGATAAAGAGAACATCAACAGAATAATACCATTAGCCATACATCATTTGGAACGTGCTGTGCAACTAAAGCCCACATTTGAGTTAGCTTATACAAGCCTGGCAGAAATGTACGCAGAAGCAGGTGACCACAGAAAAGCTAATGATACTTTTCAAAAAGTGCTCAGCATGAAAGCACTCGACAAAGAAGTGCTGCAACACATACATCTCCACTACGGCCGATTTCTGGAATTTCACAAAAAATCTGAAGTCGATGCAATTAGCCATTATTTAAAAGCAATAAAAATAGAAAACCCATCAACAGATAGGGATAAAAGCATCCATTCTTTGACGAAATTGGCTTCAAAGAAACTCCGGAGAAATCCATCAGATATAGAAAGCTTGAGTATCCTTGGGTTCATCCACAAAGTAAAAGGAGAAATGAATGAAGCCGTGGAGTATTACGAGCGGGCCCTGAGGCTGGCTCCTGGCTTGGAGAACTCTGCTGTGACCCCCAGGCACTGAAATACGGACCACGGTCACAATATATACCAATCATCTTCTCTGCTTGCGACTTTCAGAAACGCATTATGTAACTCACCACAATGCCGTAATCGTTGAACAATTACTCAAACCTGATAAAACATTAGTTGTATTCAGAAAATAGGCAAACAGCCTTCAGGAGCGATTGTGCGATCAGATCCATCTAAGATGGCGACTGCAGAACCGGAAACCACCCCTATTCCCAATCCCCCGGCTGCAGAAGAGAAGACAGAATCTAATCAGGAGGTTGCTAACCCAGAACACTGTATTAAATAAACACCCTTTACAGAACAGATGGGCACTCTGGTTTTTTAAAAATGATAAAAGCAAAACTTGGCAAGCAAACCTTCGATTGATCTCTAAGTTTGACACTGTTGAAGACTTCTGGGCTCTGTACAACCATATCCAGTTATCCAGTAATTCGATGACTGGCTGTGACTACTCACTTTTTAAGGATGGTTTTGAGCCTATGTGGGAAGATGAGAAAAACAAACGAGGACAATGGCTAATTACACTGAACAAACAGCAGAGACGAAGTGACCTCGATGTTTTTTGGCTCGAGACACTTCTGAGCCTTATTGGAGAATCTTTTAATGACTACAGTGATGATGTATGTGCAGCTGTTGTTAATGTTAGAGCTAAAGGTGATAAGACATGGACACGAGTTTGAGTAAACTCTGCAAGTTGGTGATGGACAGGGAGGCCTGGCGTGCTGCAGTCCATGGTGTTGCAAAGAGTGGGCCCGACTAAGCGACTGAACTGAACTGAAAGGTGATAAAATAGCAATATGGACTACTGAATGTGAAAACAGAGAAACTGTTACACATTTAGGGAGGGTATACAAGGAAAAGTTAGGACTTCCTCCAAAAATAGTAACTGGTTATCAGTCCCATGCAGACACAGCTACTAAGCAGCTCCACCACTAAAAATATGTTTGTTGTTTAAGAAGACACCCTCTGAGTATTCTCATAGGCAACTGCCTCAAGCAATCAAGATTTGGGAGCTGAAGGAAAGCCTCTTCAAAAGCAGAATGCACTGCATTTAAATTTGAGTTCCATCTAAATGTTGCTAAGATATAAGGAAGTTTCATTAGCCTTTGTCTTGTACTTCTGTATTCATATTTTCTTTTTTTTTTAGCTAGTGTCCTTTATCCCAATCAAAGTATTACAGTACACATCATATCATCCCCAGAATCCATACATGTGTTCCTGGCCCACTTTGTAATAGCTTAATAGAATTAACCATTACAAAAACATTTGACCCATCTACAATATTAAAAAAAAGAACTTGCATTTCTATACCTTACAAGAGAATGATTTTGTTTACATTCCATTATAAGAAGGAGCGTATTTTACTGGTTTGAAAGAGTATGATGCATAGTTTTCTGGCAATTTTCTTTGTTTCTTTTTACAGCATTATCTGTGCTGTACTCTTGCTGATGGCTGCTAGATTTTATTTGTTTCCCTACTTGATAACATTAGTGATTCTGATTTCAGTTTTTCATGTGTTTTGGTTTAGTTTTTCTTTCTCATGTAACATTGGTGAAGAATCTAGGAATATGACATACAGGTAGAATAAACATTAGTTTTGTGCATTCTTTGGTAATTTTTTTTGTAACTACAATGCTTTGCTACAAATTTATGCTTTTCATTCAAATCACTGATCTATGTTTGTGTGATTTCCTAAACTTAATTGTGTATTATAAAAAATATAGTATCATAATTACATTCCTAATTAGAATTAGTACGTCTGTTTTTGTATCTTTATGCTGTACTTTAACACTTTGTATTACTTAGGTTATTTTGCTTTAAAAATTGGCTCAAGTAGAAAAGCGATCCCACTTATATTAAGACAGTGTACAAAACTGTAAATAAAATGTGTACAGTGAATTGTCTTAAAAAAAAAAAAAAAAGTCAATCAGAACATACATGCGAGAGAGAGAGGAAAGAAGAACCATTTCTCTGTGACTGTTATAGAGTAGGGAAAAAAAGGAAAAAATAGTTTGTTGAGTAGATTTAATGCAAAAACAACAACAACAACACTGGAGTTACATAAAATAAAATGTTAAATTCATTCATTTTATCAATAAATAGCTTTCAGTGCTAGATACCAAAAGTACTAGGGTGAAGGAGCGAAGGGAAGGTTCTTTCGCCTCTACCCATCTTAGGTTTATTGGCTACAGCCTTAAATTAAACTGACAAAAGACAGATTAACAAGAGAAAAACCAGTTTATTAACACATGCATCAGGCATATACATGAGTACCCAGTGATGAGTAACTCAAAGGGGTGACCAGAATGTGGGCTTATATAGCATCCTAACAACCAAATGATACATTTTTAGAGAAATGATAAGGCAAAGGCAAAGAACTTCAAATTTCTAAGTCGCAAATTGTATGAAGGCAAATATCTGGGGGAAACTAATGGAAAGTAAGAGTTTGCCTATAAGGTTTGTTACATGTGTCTTTCTGTCAGTGTCTCTGGGCTGTTTAGGGACTAGAGCTGTCTCAGGTGGTTAATTTCTGTCCTTCCTGGTAGAGAGAGGAGAGACATAATTTTCCAGGCAGATGGGGGAGAACAGAGAGCTTTTCTTATATCTGCATCTTTTCAATTGCCTTCAGCTCAAAATAATCCTTATGGCAAGGTGGCATATTTGGGGATGGCATATTCTGCTACCCCTCAGTGAACAAAGCAGACATTTTCCTCCAAACCTCAAGCAGCTTACCATCTAGTGAGAGAGACAGACAGGAAAACAAGTACATAGTCCATTAAAGGTCAGTTTTCTACATGAAGATGTTTGAAATTTAATTCATTGTCAAATTGTTCCAAGCAATTTCTATTGCTTTATGCCATTTTGCTTGAAGCACTATTGATTCAGTCATTTGCTAGCACTGATTTAGTTAGATGAATAAATAGGAAAAGGATGCTAAAGAGTCTGAGAGACCATCTGTAGTAATCACCTTTGATTATAACATTTTGTTAAAAGACAATGCCCTACAAATAACATTTTTAAAAGGAAAATTAAGGAAACAATGTCATTGTTTTTTCATTCTTGTATGTCTTTGGGGGGAAGATGTATGCATTTCCTATTGTGGCTCTCTAATAAATTACCATGAACTGGGTGGCTTAAAATCACACTCATTTATTATCTTACAGTTCTAGAGGCTAGAAGCCTGAAATGGGTTTCACTGGCCTGAAATCAAGGTGTTGGCACATCCAAATCCCTTCTGGAGGCCCTAGGAGACAATTCTTTTAGTACCTTTCCCACATTCTGGAGGCTGCCTGTGTTTCCTGGTGGGAATCCTAAATCCACAGAAAAGACAAGTCCCCAAGGAATTCACAGAACTACTGGACAAGGCTTTGGATTTCTACTGAAATTCTATAGGAACTGAAGTGAGTAAGGTTTGTATCAGGAGCAGGCATGAGAGTTACACAGAAGCAATCTTCACAATTTCCATATCACTAAAACAAAAGGTTTATTAGATTAACAAAAACATGACTTAAAGCGCTTGTGTTTGAGCAAAGAGGCTGTAAGGTACTAAAATAAGTCTAACCACTGCCAACTCCCCCAGGTCAGAAATATGAAAATCAAATAGTTATTGGATAAGTGTCAATTCTTGAATGGCTAACTCTTCTCCAATATTGTTATACATCCTCTGTACCCAGAAAGCAGAGCTCATTAAGGCAAAATAAATCTCTGGATTATGCAATGTGTTTGTGTGATGTGTTTGACAAGCTTCAAAGATCACATTTACTTATTGTGTTTAATAACCTAACCACCATCTCTCTCACCCATCTTTCCCAACTCTGGAAGACATCTCTGCTCTTCGGGGAGTTCAGTAAAACTAAAATGTGGGACAGCCTGGACGTCTGCAGAGGAAAACAAGCAGTGAATCCAGGAAAAGAGATGCTTTCTGGTATTGAAAATACTACTGCCGAATTTACAAATGAGTATCTCCAGGCATTACCAAGAAGTTTTTAAATTGACAGCTGAATCTCAGGAGCTTGTTACTCCCATGTAAATGACTGGCAGAACCTCAGTTATTCACTGTCCTTATTGAGAATTCCCCGAGTGCCAGGGAATGTCTCTCATGTACCCTAAATCAGGCCAAACCTTAGCTCAGGTCATTCACTACTATTATAAGTGCCCCAGCCTAGGTCTTTGATAACCACTGTCTACACACCACCACAGGATCCACCTACTGGGGGACCATCCTGGCCACCAATGTCTCCATTCTCCTGAGGCTGCTAGAACTGGAACTGCATAGGGACTAAGAGCCTCCACCCTACAGCATGCCCCAGCTTGAACTTCCCACCTTCAGGAGGTGTCCATAGCTCTGGACCTTGTCCCCAGTCAGACCCAGCCACCTCTACTTTGGAGCTGGTGCTTAAGGGAGTAAGCCTTCTATGTCATTGTCCTGGATATCAACTCTTTCACCTGGGCCACCTCCTGAACTCCAGTACCACCCCTGACTTTCTGTGATCTGATTTCAACTTTTCCTCTCCGACCTAAAGTCCATCTTCTATCTCTTGCAGCCTGGGCTGTGAAGACTAATTCAAATAAATTAGGTATATACATGAGGGTGTTATATGATTCTCAATTGTGGGGAAGAGAGAAGGATTTTGCCCCGAAGGCAAAAAAAAAAAAAGTTGGGTTTGGCAATCTTTGGAGTTAATTTCGTTTGTCATCACTGCAGGGTGCTACTGACATCTAGTGGATAGATGCAAGATTGCTGCTTAAACATCCTAAAATCCACTGCACGGCTTCCCACAACCCAAATGTCAATAGCACCAAGGTTGAGAAACTCCGGCTTAGATCTGTACCTTGGAAGAGTTACTAAGTTTTCAGTTTCCCAAGCAGATTTTCTATTAGTTGCCATTTTTCATGTTCTACTTCTCTTTTTCTCCAGTTGCTGTGTTTTACAGGTTGATAAGAATAAATTCAGAAGACAATACACTGCTAATTTTCCCAAGAATTCACCCAATCTGACAAATTATGAAAAAAATACTGATATTCAAATTCCATCTAATAAATTCAGCATGTTCAACACGTACTCAACAGCTGGGTCTTTGCTTCTTCTCAATTCTGATAATGCATATTCCTTTAAACTTTTTACAGATCGTTTTAGTCTTTCTGAATCTGAAATCCTAAACAATATAAGCTGATAATCAGCATTTTTTTCCCCTTCTGATTTTTATCATTTACTGTTTAGTGGCTGTTCATTCAAACCTTGATAACCAAAGACTATCTCTTGGCCCTACAGCTAAAAGAAAGGAAAGAAGTAGGAACAAGGAAGAAAAAAACACAATCAACACACTGGAAATATTTTCCAACAGAGCTCTATTAAATATTCTAAATCTTCAGGAAGGAGGAAATTCTGGGCATATCTTTGTACCTACAAATAAGTCATTCAGTACTTTTTCTAAAATGTGGTCTCCCACTTAAAGGCTACCATAGCCTATAGACCCACCACATCCACATTACCTCCCCAATCTCACTTCTTAGGACTTCTTCCCTGCCCTCTCCACTCCAACCACACCATCTGTGCATGCCAAGTATGCGTCCATCTCTAGGCCATTGCAGTTCCTGTTCCCCCAGTCTGGAAGGCTCTTCCCTGACCCCATATCCACAGTGCTCACTTCTTCCCCCACCTCAAACCTTTCCTCCCCAATATATTTGTAACAGCATAACACCAACCTTCTCTCTGCTTTTTCTCCATAGCACAATCTGACATAAAATATTATATTTGTTCTTTACCTTCACCTCTCACACTAGAAATTAACTCTAAACAAACAAGTGTAACAAAATCACAAATGCACAACTACCTACCGTTCTGGACCTACACTGTTAGTCACACTTAACTTAACTCTGAGGGAGCAACAACTGGCGTTAGGCATAAGCCCCCTTTTCTTGCAAAGCCAAAGTCAGCATTATTTAAACTAACAGACACATAGCAAAATCTGTACATTGTTGTCCATTCATTTGAAAAACAAAGTGCCCAGCATGGCATTTTGCCAAGGCATAAAAGTGATAAACTTGTGCCTTTTAAACTTTGTGATGATGAACACTTTTTCTCAAAGTTTGAGAATTATCTCCACCCTGTGCATAATCAGGAACAAAATGCAGAAGACAGTGTGTCGGGGGAGGAGGGAGGAAGGAGGAGGGCTTGTCCCTTGTCTGTTTTATTCCATGCTATACTGACTGGGCCTTGAACAATGTCTAGCTCTTAGCAGTTGTTGAATAAAATGTGTTGAGGGGCCTTCCCTGGTGGCTAAGACTCCGCACTCCTAATGCAGAGGACCCGGGTTCGATCCTTGGTCCGGAAACTAAATCCCACATGCCGCAACTGAGAGTTTGCATCCTGCAACTGAAGATCCTGAATGCTGCAACCAAGACCCAGTGCAGCCAAATAAATATTAAGAAAAAAACAAACAAACAACGTGTTGAAAGAACGAATGAGTGAATTTGAAGGGGGCAAAGTGTACGGGAATTCGATATTTTCTGCTTAGGTTCCAAACCACCCCATCTTTGTGTGTGTGTGTGTGTGTGTGTGTGTGTGTTAGTCGCTCAGTCATGGCCGACTCTTTGTGATCCCATGGACTACAGCCCGCCAAGCTCCTCTGTCCATGGGGATTCTCCAGGCAAGAATACTGCAGTGAGTTGCCATTCCCGTCGCCTGGGGATCCTCCCTACCCAGGAATCGAATCCAGGTCTCCTGTATTGAAGGCAGATTCTTTACCATCTAAGCTACCAGGGGAAACCAACTCAATCATAAAGATGGGACCTTATTATAGGATTATTATTATATTATTATAGGACCTTATTATAGGAAGCTCAGTTGTCAAGGGCATGGAAGGGAAGGGAATGGAATTTTCATAGAATTGTGGGTGGGGTGTAAAAACCTCTTTGCAAAGCGAACCTGGAATAACTACCAAAATTTTGAATATATACACGTTTTGGCCCCCAAATTTCTCTAGGTTTACCCAGTGACAATCACGGCACAAGTGCACGGCACTGCCCTTGTGTTTGTTAACTCAAGACTTGAGTTTTAGCCTAGGATGCACAAAGCTATAAAGAGCATCGGTGCCGCCCAACAAAAATAACGCTGAAATATCTCCAGTCATCTTAGCTAAGGAAAAAAAAAATCCAACAAATAACAACCACCCGCAAAAAGCTAAGGCACGTAGACTCAAAAAGGCAGCTGAGCAGCCAAGACCAAAGTCTCAAGGCCCAGCTGCAAATTCCACCCGGAACGTCCCCGTGCTGCGCAAACCTCTCACAGCGGTTCCTCAGCCCGGCCGGGGGGCGCCCCCACTCAGCTCTTCCAGAAGTTTCTGTTTCCCGGAGCTGGACTCCGCCTAGTCGGGGATCAGATTCACTTTCTAGTTTCCCTTTCCCGCTCCTGTCCGCCCTTTAACAAAGACGGCCGCCCTCGCGCGCGGACCCAGCGCTGCGGTCACCTCGCCCGCTCGCCCGCGCGCCCACGCACACGCACGCGCGCCGCCGCTCAGCCGCAAAGGAGCGGAGGGCTGAGGAGAAAGCCCGAAGGGACCTGCACCTCCCGGAACTGCAGCAGAGCCCAGCCACCATGAGGTAAGGGCTTCTCCCCGCCTCTCCTCCCCAACTCCCTGTGGCCTTTGTTTTACACGCCTTTCTCTCGTGTTCCGTTTGCAGGGCAGCGCCGCGGCCCTTGAAAAGGCCGAGCCCCAGAGCCCGGCCGCCGGGCGTCGGCGTTGGGGGCGCTCCCCTCCTGGGAGCCCGGTCCGGGTCCGGGGCGGCTGAAGGTGGGCCTGCCGGGGAGGGTGGCCGAGTGGACCCTTCCGGCAAGTCCCAGGCATCCGCGATCGGACTCTCGCGCCGAGTCGGGGGGCGGAGGGCGGGGGAGGGGGGGGGGGGTGCAGGGGCGACGCGCCCCGGGGACTTGTCACTTCCCTGCGGCTCCTGTCGCCGCCGCCCCCGGGCCGGTGCGGGAGCTTCTGCAGTGCAGGTCCCCGCAGGCCGTGGTCCCCGCGTTACACGCGTCCGCTTCTGCCATTTTGCCTTTTTGATTCTTGGGTCTGACTTCTCCGCCTCCTTTGTACCGTGGACAGATTGTTCCGGCTCCACCCCATCCCCCGTTTTGTGGGGCTTTCTTTCTCCGTTTCTGAGACTGGCCTGTGGTGGGGGTCCTTGGCTGACTCCTTTTCATCTGGTCCCCTATCCTGCACGGGGATGGTGAACGGCCTGCATTTACGAAGCTGAGGCCTGAGGAGGTTCAGATGGTGGGCTCCTGCAGGCCTTACAGCCTTTTGTTCTAAATCCTGACTCGGACCACCTACTAGTTGGGTGACCCAAAGCAAAGTTTCTTCAACTCGGTGAGGCTGTTTCTTGTCTGTAAAAAGTGATGGCATCCATCTTTTAGGACTGTGGAAGCGGTTGTTGCTGAATGCCCAGCTCAGCTGAATGCCCATCTGCATATATTTGCAGATGTTGACTTTTGTTAGGTTTAAAAATGTTTAATAAATGCCTTACTTCTACCATTTGTAAGAAAGGAAGGAAGTGGGAGGTATAGGGAGGAAAAGGCCGGTGGTGCCCTGCGAGTGCCTGGTGGATGGGATGAAGAGAGGTGAACCCCACTGGGCACTAACTGTCTACCAAGGAAAATGAGATTGCTCCTTCCTGGCAAAAAAACAAACACAATAAAACAACTCCCCACCACACACACACAAAATTGCCTAAAGATAAATGTTGCTTCTTCAGACACAATAGCCTCTCTCTGCCAGCTTCCCAGAGACAAAGTTAAAAAAGTAAGTAGACAGAGTTGAAAAAGTAAAATTTGTCATAGTGCCCAATTGTGCGTAAATTCCATAGAGTGTAGGCAAGACACTTACATGGCTGACTGAATGTCCCCTGGAGATCTTACAACCATGACAATCCCTGGGCAGCCCTCCCTCCTCATCCGCCTTGGGCAGAGGCAGATGTTCATTTCACTCTGTGGATGGGCAGAGGCTGGTAAGCCCATATTGTGGATCTGAGCAGGCTGTTAAGGGCGTGGCATATCTTGCCTATGATTTTGGTGCATTTACACCAGAGAAAGGAACAACTACCAAGGGACAGTCATACCATGTTTCCCAGTCAGGACCTTAGGACCTTAGTCCAAAACCTATTTTCAAAATCTAAACAGAGTGCCAGAGAGCATGCCAAGATGGAAAAACAAATAGGACAGGGAAGACTGAAGTGGCAGAAAGTTTGGAACCAGTAGCAGCATGGAAAGAACTGGCAGGAATTTCCTCATCTGAAATTCAGGTGCTTTTTTTTTTTTTAATGCTAGGCTCATGCCTCTGGGTTGAAAATGCCAGAAGCTACCAGTATATAACTGCATTCATTCATTCACTCTGCAAGTATTTATTATTGAGCTCCTCTTATATACTGAAATCATAGATTCTGGGGACACACAGGTGAAAAAAATCAAACCAGAACAAAGTCCCTATTCTCATTTAAATGGGAGAAATAGACAACCAAAAATAAGTGGGTAAATAATCAACATAAATAACCAAAAATGAATGAATATATAACATAATTCAGAAGGTGGTAAGAGCTATAAGGAAAATAAAATAGTGTAGTGGGCTAAGAGAGTGACCAAGAATGGAGGGGGTTGTTTTAGATACCTTTGCCACAGATGGCCACTTGGATAGGGAATTTTTTGAGCCAAGTTAAAGAAGGAGCTAGTCACACAAGAATTTGGGAGCAGAGCTTCTCAAGTAGAGTAAAAACAAGTGTAAAAGTCTTTGAATTTGATATGTTCAAGATAGGAGAAGGTCAGTATGTCTAAAACATGATAAAGAGGAGGAAAGGAGAGATGGGTGGGTGGGTACACAGATCTAGCATCTTTAGGGACTTGTAAGATGTGGCAAAGGCTAGATTAAGGGTGTTTCGAAGCTATTGGGAGATTTTAAACTGAAAGACTGACATAACCTGGTTTACATTTTCAGAAGTTTACTAATATTATATGGGGACCAAGAGTAAAAACAGGGAGACCAGATTTTTACCCCAGCTCAAAGGAAAGGTAATAGTCTTTTAGACTAGCAAAATTGCAGTGGAAAAGGGGGGAAAAGTGAATGGATTTGATATATCTGGGTGGTAGAATTAACAGAATTTCCCATTGGATTAGATGAGGGGTTTAGAGAAGAGGAATCACGAGATTACTTCTAGGTTATTTGGCCTGTGGGACTAAGAGGTGCCAAAAAAAGGTGGGGAAAACTAAGGTATGAACAGACTCAAGGAACCCAGATTTCTGTAATGAGTATATTTACTTGAGATCCCAACTGAACTTCTAATTGAAAATGTAAACTAAAAACTAGAAGTCTGGAATTCAGGAGGAAGCAGAGATAGAGGACATACATTGGGAGATCATCAGCATATACTATATCTTTAACTGGTTTATGGGAAAAAAAGATGTTTTAATTTTCTTACATTAATAATGATAATATAACTAAGATTTTTAATCTTTCTTCAGATCAGTTTTTACACATTTCTACTCAGATCCTTTATTATTTGAAATAATCAATCCTCTCTGTCACTCCACAGCATGTCCTAGTGAGCTCCATCTCAAAATAATTCCAACAATGTAGAATGCTGTGACTTCAGATTGAGGGCTTATATTTGAAACCATTGTTTTCTTATCCCGAGACTTATAACTGTCTGGCATGTCTTTCTCAATGAGCAGTTATACAACCTCTACCCGCTCTTTAAGCTGCTCTAAAATCTCTGTTTTTCTTTTAAGTCCTTCCCAGGCAAAGTGAATTTTACATACATTAGACATAGCCTGTATTTTAAAGCAAATCATTCTTTAAAAAGAACTCCAATTTTTATATGAAAGATGTTGTATAGCATTATGGTTAAAAGGCATAAGCTTTTGTTTGAATTAGTCAGAAGTAACCTTGAATCTGTGCTTGGCCACTTTATAGTATATAACCTTGGATATGTAATTTAAACTCTATTTCCCAGTCCTCATCCATAAAATTGTAAAAATAATAAGATGTTATAAAAGTAAATATAATTTGTGTAAATTGCTTGGCACTCTGCCTGGCTTGGGTACTGTGGCAAGTGAATGGTTTTGGGGGATGTTTTGGGTTTTTTCTGGCTTTTTTTTTTTGAGCTTTCTTCTGATTCTGGAAGTATATGTTACATGTGTAACATTTGTACTATTGAGTTGGATCTGTAGTGAGCCTAGGTCATATGCATAAAGTTTTCTTCTCAAGTATATCCCTGTTTGCCATTTAATTTAGCTTTTCACCTTGAATAAAACGGGGAAAATTTCAAAAGAGAGGTCTAACCTATTGAGCTTAAGGTTTTCTTATACATTAAGCTCTATAGGCCCAGTCTCTTCAACTGTCCTGTCACATACAGTAACCACTAGTCATGTAATATTTAAATTAACTAAAAGTAAATAAAATATAAAATTCAGTTCAGAGTTGTACTAGCCACCATTTCAAGTCATCAGTGCTCATGTGTGGCTAGTGGCTACCGTACTGTACAGCATAGGTAAGAACATTTCCATCTTGGCAGGAAGTTCTGTTGGAAAGCTCTGGTCTAGAACCTACAATCGCTAAAATGTGGGACCTGTATATATGTGTTTATATGTATACACAGATGATGAAAGAGAATAAATAAGAAAAAAAATTATAAAATTAATAATATAAGTGAACATGTCTACTAAATATCTAAATATATTATTAAGTAAGCTATTAATGTTTAAATTTAGTATTTATAAAAATTGGGAAACATTTCATGAAGTATACTATTAGGTTATACATATGAAGTGATTTTATTTTTCTGATCACTACTACTAATTCTGTTAATTAATCCAGTTCTCTAACTCTTCAGCCACTTTTAGCTATTAGGGCAGCCTCTTTCCAGTTCCTGAAACTCAGCCCAATTCATTTTAAAGCCTCAATCTCATTTGATTCAAAGCCCACTCCCCTTCCTCCCCAGCTCCCAGAAAATATTGATAAAAGTGCCATGAAGAATAGGAAAAGGTGATAGATTAGACTTTAGGATGGCAGGCAAGGTGGAGATGCAGTTTAACCTATGGTGGTCAGGAGTCAACTTCTTTGAAGAGCTGAGATTTGAGCCAAGACCAGAATTATGAGAATAAGTAATTATTAATATCTCCTAGGGCTTCCCTGGTGGCTCAGATGGTAAGGAATCCGCCTGTAGTGCAGGAGACCTGAGTTCGATCCCTGGGTTGAGAAGATCCCTTGGAGGAGGGCATGGCAGCCCACTCCAGTATTCTTAGCTGGAGAATCCCCATGAGAGAGGAGCCTGGCAGGCTACAAGTCCATAGGGTCGCAAAGAGGTGGACACCTCTGAGCAACTAAGCACAGTACTCTCCTAGGGAGAGTTCACAGAGTGAGAGAATAAAAAGTGTATTAAAGTACACCACCACATAATCCCATTACTCTGATTTTTTTCTTAACACTTATTAATATCTGGAATTACGTTGTCCATTGATTTGTTGACATGTTTATTTTCTGTCAACCCCTATTGTTCCTTCCTCTCCTATAATGGAATTACCATGAAGAAAAGGCCTTTTTCTATCTTGCTCATTACTATATCAACTACAACTAGCATATTGCCTGACATGTATGACATGAGGTGATCAATAAATGTTTCTTGATAGAAATATTACTATAGTTCTCATAAACATTTATACAAATATGCATACATACATGTAAAGGAAAGGGTCCTGTGTGCAGCAGAAAGGGAAATAAATACACACACACACTGTTCATCCAATAATTAGAACATTTCCTTCTTCGAGAGAAGCCTTAAGCAGCTTTGTTTGTAAATTTCTTGTGACCCTTAATTATGCCCAGAACTAGATTTAGAAAGTCTTTCCTGACTGCCTTAGCACTACCATAAGCAAAACAAACAAAATTAGGTATATTAATCAGGAATTTGTCAGCTTCAGACAGGAGAAATCCAGTTCATACTGGCTTAAGAAAAGAGAGATTATTTCCTTAAAAAGGTCGAAGTACAGGGATTGACAGGGTGATCCAGGCAATACCTGGTTTCAGGAATTTAGTCAGCATCACAAGCAATCTGTCTTTATTCCCAGGCTCTGCTTTCCTCTGTGTTTGAGTCTCTCTTAGGCAGGCTGTCCCCAAGGGTTTGGAAAGATGGCCACCAGCAACTCCAGCTTGTATTCTACCAGCTTAAAATTTTTGGAAGAGGGAGAGTTCCAGCAAAGCCCCATTTCAGCAAAATTATGTTTTAATTGAATAAATCACTGAGGCCAGGGAATGGCTGGAATATTGTGTGCCTTCACACGCTGGAGGAAGTGTAGGTAGCCTGTCTCAAATCACACGGATTGAGACGAGGGGATGTTGCTCCGCCAAATGAAAGCCACAGATGTCTACAACACTGGACTGTGTGCCCTTCCCGAGTCACTTCCATGGCACTGTATTGGAATGCTGATTTGTAATTGGCTGTGTACTTACAAGCTCTGTATAAGTAGGCCTGTGTCTTATTCACAGTTACACCTCCAGGGTTATTCAGAAGATCTTGCACAAAGAAGCCTATCAGTAATGAGTAAATATTTCCTAACCCCTTCCTCTTCATCTTCCTGGTTTCACAGATGAAACTAGGCCCTGAAGAAATTACACTATGCTTCACAAAGGGAGTTTAACAAATATTTGTGACGTGAACATTAAGGGCAGTAATAGGCGACAGTCTTTATTGTTGCCCACAACCCTAAAGGTCAGAAGGATGTGGCACTTAACATTAAAACCTACTAAGCCTCCTTTTGCCTTTTCCCCATTTTCTCTAAATCTTTGTTATTTCTCAAACGTATGCTTCCTCCCATCTCTTGGTGTACCTGTTCCTATCTGACTGCTTTTTTTCTGTGTGGAGTTCCCTTTCTTTCTCTGCAAAAATTATGTATTCATGTGGCTTCTCTCTCTCCTTCAGTTTTTTCTTTTTCTTATTTTTCACTTTCTCCTCTTTTCCTTCACTATTCATAATACAGAAATAAATTTTTATTTATTGTGTATATATCTATTATTCTTAATTTTCAAAGCTAGTAAATAAAATAATTTAAATTCCCCTCCCTAAAAAGAGGTGTTCCTTGTGGGTTAGTGACTGCCTAAAGGAAATAGATACCTTGTAAGATAGAAAACGCTATTCTCTCTAGAATTGGTTTTGCAATAAATAATGTGAATTTAATGGAATACTTCTAGAATATAACTATATACAGAGGAAACTAGTATAAACTACAGAAGCCTAGGGCTTTAACTGTAAAATCAAGTAGATAAAATAGGTTGTTAAGCAAAGAACTGTATTTAAGATTTAAAAATTTATTATTTTCTTTATTTCTTCAGAAATTAAAAAGTGTTTTTATCTTTAACAGTGAAATTCCTAAGGACTGCTTGAAGACCATTCTTTTGGAGTTAGAATGCCACTTCACATGGAATTTACTTAAGGAAGACATCGATCTGTTTGATGTAGAAGATACTATTGGGCAACAGCTTGAATTTCTTACCACAAAATCCAGACTCACTCTTTATAACCTATTGGCGTATGTGAAACACCTCAAGGGCCAAAATGAAGATGCGCTAAAGTGCTTGAAACAAGCAGAAGAAATCATACAGCGAGAGCACTCGGACAAAGAAGAAGTACGAAGCCTGGTCACTTGGGGAAACTATGCGTGGGTTTACTATTACATGGGTCAGCTTAAAGAAGCCCAGAAGTATATAGACAAGATAGGGGACGTCTGCAAGAAATTGTCTAGTCCTTCTAACTACAAGTTGGAGCGTCCAGAGATTGACTGTGAGAAAGGATGGGCACTCTTGAAATTTGGAGGAAAATATTACCAAAAGGCTAAAGCCGCTTTTGAGAAGGCTCTGGAAGCAGAACCAGACAATCCAGAATTTAACATTGGCTATGCCATCACAGTGTATCGGCTGGATGATTCTGACAGAGAAGGGTCTATAAAAAGCTTTTCTCTGGGCCCCCTGAGGAAAGCTGTCACCCTGAACCCAGATAATTCCTACATTAAGGTTTTTCTCGCACTGAAGCTTCAAGATGTGCATGCAGAAGCTGAGGGGGAAAAGTATATTGAAGAAATCCTGGACCAGATATCAGCCCAACCTTATGTCCTTCGTTATGCAGCCAAATTCTATAGGAGAAAAAATTCCTGGGACAAAGCTCTAGAACTTTTGAAAAAGGCCTTGGAGGTGACGCCAACCTCTTCTTTCTTGCATCACCAAATGGGACTTTGCTATAGGGCACAAATGATCCAAATCAAGAAGGCCACTCGCAACAGACCTAAAGGAAAGGATAAACTGAAAGTTGATGAGCTGATTAACTCGGCTATATCTCATTTCAAAGCAGCCGTGGAGCGAGACTCTATGTTTGCATTTGCCTACACGGACCTGGCCAACATGTATGCTGAGGGAGGCCAGTATAGCAATGCTGAAGACATTTTTCAGAAAGCTCTTCGTCTGGAGAACATAACTGATGATCACAAACATCAGATCCACTACCACTATGGCCGCTTTCAGGAATTTCACCGAAAATCAGAAAATACTGCCATCCACCATTATTTAGAAGCCTTAAAGGTCAAAGACAGGTCATCTCTGCGTCCTAAACTGACAAGTGCTCTAAAGAAATTGGCTACTAAGAGACTTGGGCACAATGCTTCAGATGTGCAGAGTTTAAGTGCCCTAGGGTTTGTTTACAAGCTAGAGGGAGAAAAGAGGCAAGCAGCTGAGTACTATGAAAGGGCGCAAAAGATAGATCCAGAAAATGCAGAATTTCTTACTGCTCTCTGTGAGCTTCGACTTTCCATTTAAGTACGTGCTCTAGGAAATTAGTTCTAAGCTTTTCTCTCCTTTTTGGGTTCTTATATTTTTGTTTATTGCTTTAATCCATTGTTCGTTTAGACCTAACTTTTATTGAATGGTTACTGTGTACCTGGCATCATGCTAAATACTTTATATACATTATGATGAATCTTTTGTTGTTTTTTTAAAAAATTCCATTGAGAAACAGCAAAATTTCAGCTGTTGTAGCTTTTAAAAATCATATGGTCATTATGACTTTATATCCTTTATCTGTGCTATTTATAATTTCTGATTAAGTTTTGTCAAATTTTCCATATTATTTATGCCTAAGTTTAATCCTACACAAGCTTTTGACGCCTAAGTCATGAGCACTCTTTCAGGAGTGCAAAATTATATCAGTTAAGCACTTAACTTGTAGCTTGCAAAGATGGAAACTTCCAAGTTACAGATGTTCTGACTTTGATGAGGAAGCCTGATAGTTATCTAAAGAATCCTCTTTGTTGGAAGAAAAAAGTTTATAATAATAAGTTTGTCATCCCTGATGACTTCAATAAAAGGAGGAAAAATCAGAACATGAGAGAAAAGATCTTCCCAAATACAGAACTTCAGGGACTCATGAGAAATCCAAAGTATTAACTCCCAGAATGTTCATCAAGTAGCTAGAAATAGTGATGAGAAAAAAAAACAAGGATGGGAAAATCATCAGTCTCAGTTTTTTCTAGTTGTTTTAACTGGAAGAATAAACCTAAAGCTAATTAGATGGAATTAATTTAATTCCTTCCCATTAAAATTGCAGTATTTTTAGGGTAAAATCATTGAGGTTAAAAAGCAGACCAATTGAAAATTTGGGAGAAATAATAAACAAATGGGTAAAATAGATATCCCTAACCTGTTTCCTAGATTACCAAGATTTCAGTAATTTAGTTTTGGGTCTGAACTGGGTCATTTCTGGCCTTTGGTTAGCTGTTTTAGTATTCCAGAGTTACTTCTGTGAAGCTTTTCCTTTTGTCTGAAGTTTTCAGATTGACATGTTTTCCTGTAGATCCTCTAGAAACAGTTAAACCCTGTTTTCAGTTTTAATATTCACCTTGAAGGGTCACTGCTTAAGGGCTCTTATCCCAGAGGACTTTTAAAATTGAGATGTTGCTAAAAGTATGCAGTTATATTTACCACCACAGTATTAGTGGGGAAATGTGCCATATGATTTAATTCTCTGTACCTCCAATGAAGCTCTTAAAACTATTGTATATATGTGTGTGTTTTTCACTTTTTCTTACTATGTTTATTTTTTAAATTTCTATTATGGTTTTCATTATTATAAAATTAATAAATTCTCATTGTACAATTTCACAAAATACAGAAGTGTAAGAATTTAAAAATAAGAGCACTGCCTTCACCCTACCCAGTTCCACATGCCCAAAGTAAACTGTTAATAATCTGATATGTATCCTTCCAGATATTTTTTCTATGCATATTCAAACATACCTAAATACTTCAGTGTATCTCATAAATTAAAATTTTTAATGTTTGTTTTATTTATGTCCCTGCTGTTGTTATTTTGCTGTTTTGTTTATTCAAGAAGGAAGAATAGGCAAGGCATGATTTTATGTATTTCAGTAATTTAGGACTGAAGTCCTAACCTATCAGTAGAAGTATTTGGCCTGTTTTGTAGCAAATGTTTTATTTTGCAGTAAGTCAGTTTTCCCATTGAGAATAATACTATGATTAAGGCTGTGTTCCCAAGTGGAGACTTCACAGTGAATAAAATTACAGTTGTGATATCAAAACAAAGATACAACTATAAACCTCTATATCTAAACATTAGACTTTTAGGTCTATTAAATGACTTTAAAATCCACTAGATACAAAAATTTTGAAATATATAAGAAGTATAACATACTAAGAAAATGTAAAATCAGCACAAAATCATATGAAAAATACAACTCTTATTAATCTAAAATTAATTAACTTTAAATTTTGTCAATAATTGTGCTTGCCTACTTAAAATTTATAAGTATGTAGAGATACTTTCATAGACTCTTATTTTTTAAAAAAGACCTCAAACTTCACCTTTATTAATTAACCATCAAATTTTGAATACTGAATTATCTTCCTAAATGATAATTTCATCTTTGAGCCACCAGGGAAGCCCCAATTTCATCTTCAGATAGTCCTTATTCTTTGAAATTTGTTTCTTCCATTTAACAGAAGACATCTAGCCTGTAGTCTACACATTTTGGTCTATAGGGACCTCAGAGATCTAAGCCTTCCTAGAGATGACATTTTGCATTAGTTAAAACTCTTGATTGCAAATCAGAAAACTCCGCTAAAATGACCTAAGCAAAAATGAGAATATAGTGGCCGATGTAATTTAATAGTCCAGGGACAGCACTAATTTCAGAGAAATTTGAAGGGACAAATAAATCACCAAATACATATGGCTATTGTTGGAAGTCAAGTAATGCTGAATAGCCAAAAACCAAATATCTACTACATATATCTTAAAGTAATTGAAGACTATTGCCATGTGTCCCTGAAACTTCTTTAAGTTAAACATGCAGTTTTCTTCCACCCACGCTCATAAGACATATTGAAATCTCTTCTTCATCATGGTTATTTTGAATTCTCTCCAAATTGTCCTTATCCTTTGCCTGGGTTTAACTTCATAACCAAAATGCGGCTTTAGGACTCTGGTAGAATGATCCCTTGTCTGTTTTTTCTAGGGATTATATGTATATTAATTTAGGCAAAATAATATCCACTTACTACCTACTTATGTGTAGTTTTTTCCACACATGCCATTTTAAGACATGTCTTTCATATCCTAACCCTGAGCATTTGGCTTTTGAAAGTGTTCTATGTTACTTGGTAGCATTCAGCACTTCAATTCAGATGATCCATCTCTCTTCAAGAAATTGTTGAGGAAATGTTTGTGTCTAATATGCTATCCATTGCAAATAACAGAACAGATAACAGAAAACCCAGGTTAAGCTGTCTTTAATAAAAACCAGTACATCATGTTTTCAAACAAGGCTTGATCTCAAAACAGTGTGATCAAGACAAAGTCACAGTCTCTCCTCAGTACTGAGTTATCAAATTTGGCTCTATTCTGAGAAAAATAACTCTGATCCTCATATGGGAGACACATGCACTCTTGTCTCTATGCAGTGGAAAATGCGCACCTCCTCCCACAATCATCTGAGAATGCCAGGTTTGCTCTGATAGGGCCATCTTGGCTTACATAACCATTTTCAAATAAGTCATCCTGGCCAAAGAGAGAGAGACAACATTCATTAGTTAGGCATGAGACACAGCTGACCCAGAAGGCCAGGAATGAAGACAAAGTGGACTTCCCTGGAAGCATATGGACTGCAAGTGGTAGGGGTGGAATTACCAAGAAAATCAGGATTGGAACACTGACAGCCAAAAATACCAAAAGTACGTAGATTCAAATTGTGCCTTCTTACCCACTCCATACATTTCTCTGTAGCAAGTAGAGTATTTCAAAAAGGAGCTAGTCATTCAAACTCTAGTCAATAATGAAGGCCCCGGTAAAGTTTATCTGTTGGGATTTTAGTCTGGTCCTCTTATTCCTCTTTATCCCTTCAGATCTGTTCTAAGCATCATTGAAGGCAGCCTGGTAGGGGCAGTAGTGTGTGGAAGGTGAACCAAGGGAACTTATACTTACATTGTAGTAACTGCCACCAACTGTGATTCAGACAACTTCAAGAAACTGGTAGAATAACCAGAGGCATTACAGCTTGTGAGTAAGTACCAGAGATGACTGTGATGACCGAAATAATGACCTGTATTCAACAGAGCTGAGCAGCCCCAGAAGAAGCCTTCACCAGCTTATTCACAGCTGCCATGAGGGCTACAGGCCTTGAACCAGACAAGTCCAAATTCAAAGTGACAAAGGGAGATGATAAAAGTGAGTGTGGGATGACTTAGACATCAAAAGACAGATTACCCATGTGGTCAGCTTGTACAAATATATATGTCTGTACTGGTAGAGGCCCATATCAACATAACTGCTTTGCATTCATTAAAAGGTACTTCAATACGTTACCTTATTTAACCATATCAACGCTGCAAATGAATGGAGCAAGCAACTCCTCAGAAGTCAGTTAAGTAACAATCAGAATCACACAAGGGAGGATCTTACCTTTCCACTCCCCTCTCAGGACCACAGCCTCTTGTTCCTCTGCAGTTGTCTTCTTAGCCAAAGTTCTCTGGATCATTGAGATGTGGTTTCTTTTCCGCCTTAGTTTCATCTTGTCCTGTGATCAAGCCACACATACTTATCCCACGCCAAACAACTCCAACCCTCTCTGGCAGTGTCTTATTTCCTAAGATAAATGTGTTCATAAAGTATTTTATTGTACTTCAAGTGAATTAAAAAACAGATCTAATTACTAGAAACATGCGCAGAAGTGCCATGTATATATTCCTCTATTTGCTCTGAACTTAGGGGTCCTCTATAAGTTATTAACTAGAATCTTCTTCTTAATATCTCCTAGCATGATGGCCTAAGCAGAGTAAGCAGCAGAATAAGGAAGGTGAGACGTGTAGGTTTTGGGAAAGCCATATCTAATGGGAGCACACAGGTTCCTCATGGGTAAACTCTGAAGGACGAGCATGGATTGGTGTCTTTCGGATTGAACACCAAAGACTGAGCACATTGGTTTTTCCTGTCCTTCAGGAAAAGCGACGCCTGTCTAAGCTGCTTCCAACATCAAAGGGTAAAATGGGCTGAGGGTAAAGAGAGAGAGATGAGTACTCCAGAGTTCAGAAGTGAGCCAATAGGTCAGTTTCCTCCAAACATGTCCCTAACACCACCAGACTGGAGCAAAGCCCTGGGAAGGAGAGAATGCTAGTTCAGCCACATATTAGACTCTAGTTGAATAGCCATAGCTAACTCATAACTACATAGAATATAATGTGTACTATGCTGTTCTAAGTGCATTGAATGTATTAAACTTATACAATGTTCACAAAATCCCTATAGATAATCATTTTTGTTATTTCCTTTTGCATGTGAAGACACTGAAATTTGGAGATATTAACAAGCCCAAGGTCATATAGCTAATAAGAGGTAAAAAAAGGATTCAAATCCTGGATGTCTGGTTCTAAAATACAATATACTATACAATATTATCTAGATAGTTCTTAAATTTGGAATGAAGGATGTGGGGAGATAGGACCAATCTTTACAGAAACTTAGGAGAATGCCACAGAGAATGACATGAAAGACAGACGTTCTACAGTCATAGGTCACCCAACACTTTCACAGAGAGTTCCAAACTCCCTGGAAGGAATTGTGAAAGGGACAGGGATTAACAAGTGCTCTGAAACCACTGGAGAGAATGGCCCAAGAAATCAAGGGATTCAATCGTCTTACGAGTTGGATGTTAAAAATCAGAGATTTGGAATAAATTCCTCGAAAAAGAAAGCAAGCCTTGCCTTGAATCTCCTAGCCATGGACCTTGGAAAGTAGTTCTGAGCCCCTAATTCCACTGATTATTCATTTAGCTTAAGAGACACTTCACCTCCCTTCACATCCTTTCCCTCTTCCATACCATTTTAACTCTAGCAACCTTACCCCCAATCTCACCAAAACAAACAACAAACATAAAAACCAAACAAACACTGAAAATGAAAACTGCTTACAGGTCATTTGTATATAAAAGCCTTTTATTGACAAAGTTTAGGAAAGAATCTATAACTTAATAATTTAATATTAGATAAACACTTTTTTAAAGGAAGAGAAAGGAAGAAAAGCATAGAAGGAAAGACGGAGGTGGGAAAAAAGAGGGAGAGAAAGAAAAGATAGAGATGGATTGAAGGGAAACAAGAAAGAAGAAGTAAACACCCTCAACCATTTCTTGATAGTTCCACCTCTTGCCCTGATTCTGGGCTTCACCTCCTTCCCTATCTCTACTGTTCTGAAATAAGAACCAATTCTACTGATTTCCTTAAAAAGAACAATTCAGTTTTCTCTTATTCTCATATACAGACCCACTTATGCATAACCAAATTCAAGTTGCTTAGTTCAACAAAAAGTCCTTAATGCTTATATGATACACTCTCCTTTGAAGGCAATTGTTGCTATAAATAAATAGCAGCCCCTTACAATTTCATAGGAATTACACATTTAAAAATAAATTCAGTCACTAAATCATTACAGCATAATTTGTATACAGTAAAACAAGGATGCTTTATGCTTCCAAATTACACAGAATACACTCCTCTATTCATTTGGTTTCAACATTTCTCAAATTCAACTCTGGTATGTGTTTGAGACTTTGTCTTATACTTTATTTTTTTTTCTTTCTTTATCTTCTACTTTAATTAAATCCTTTATCAACTCACATGAAACCAATTAACACAATAGTAGGGGACCAAAAATGGGAACCAGGACAGCAATCTGAATTCCCAAAAAAGTCCACAAAGGGCTCAAAACACTTTTTCACATTAAATTTTGCCTATGGCACGCTGCAGTCCATGAGGTTGCAGAGTCTGACATGACTGGGCAACTGAACATAACAATCCCTTGTTAGGTCAATTACAATCATCACTTATACTAACTTTGATATGCTACATAGAGAAGTGACCTAGGAAATAAGAATATATACAGAAAAATACAACACAGCATCTTTATCCCTATATTTGTATTGAGACTTGCAAGAGGAAGAGGATAAATGTGGAATGGGTCGCGCGTAGGAAATGAGGGAGGGAAGAGAAGGAAATAACAAATACTAATGTTCGTTGTAAGCCTGGTCTTGTCCAGTTAAGCTGTGATTGGAGGCACCACCAACTTTAGGGACGTGGTCTCAATAATTCCAGCAGATGGCACTGCAGTGCTGCATAACAGGTATTATAGTTATTTAAAAATAAAAACCACCAAAAAAACCTTCTTGAACCTCTGGACCCCTTAAGAAGAAAAAAACATACAAATGATTCCTTTTTAGGGTTGAGACGTAATTATTAAAGTATAACTCCATGCTCTGAAAATCTCTTTTTAATTTGTGAAGTGAACGGGAACGTGTTAGTCACTCAGTCCTGTCAGACTCTTTGTGACCCCATGGACTGTAGCCTGCCAGGCTCCTCTGTCCATTGGATTCTCCAAGCAATACTGGAGTAGGTAGCCATTCCCTTCTCCAGGGGATCTTCCTGAACCCAGGGATCGAACCTGGGTCTCCCGCATCGCAGGCAGATTCTTTACTATCTGAGCCACCAGGAAGTTTTTAATTTAGAGACAGCAAATGCAACCCCAAATCCCAGCAGTCCCCAAAGTTCCAGACACCTCTGTGGATCCCCTCATCAAGGTATTTATTACTGTCAGCTTATGCATGGTTTTGCATTGGCCTCAGGAATTCGCTTCCCTTGTGGCTCAGCTGGTAAAGAATCCCCCTGCAATTCAGGAGACCTGGGTTTGATCCCTGGGTTGGGAAGATCCCCTGGAGAGAGGAAAGGCTACCCACTCCAGTATTCTGGCCTGGAGAATTCCAGGTCACAAAGAGTAGGACACGGCTGAGCTACTTTCACTTCTAGGAATCAACTAGAGCCCCAGGTAGCTGCATAAAGCAGCTTCCCCACATCCTTTCCCCTTACTCCCCAGCTTCTTCCCTTGAAAACAGAAGAGGCTGTTTCCAACCCACTCAGTTCCATACCAGAGTTCCTCAGAATCATCTCAAAATTTTGGCCCTTCATGAATTCTTCCTCTCCTAACCTCCAGCGTATGCAGTGCCCTTAGCCCCAGGTCAGCATTGAAAACCTCTTATGGTTGTTCTCACCTGTGTTCGTTTCAATTTACCGATTAGTCGGTACACCCGAGACCACTGCACAGGGTAGTACGTGTGTTTTGAATTCCCCGCTGTATATAACATGGTGCCAGATTCCAAGGAGGCGCTTAATAAATAGTTGTGGTTGATTAACTCCTCTCACCAACTCTTTAAAGAGTTTGTCAGCATGCCACCTGATTTTCAGTCACACCCGGTGAGTTAGAAGCCAGCCATTGGAGCGGGTTAAGCCTCTAGTGGGGAACTTCTGCTACTGGCTAAATCCTGGTGCAAGGTTTTCGTGTGAAGTAAAAGCAGCTCGTTTGGTCCCTGTAACTGAAACCCCAACTTTTCACACTTGAGGCACATGTGCTCCACTTTTTCCCAACTTTCTAGGGTTTCCTTGCATGGGCAGTGCTCCATGCCTGGGCCTGGCCCTGGGCCTAATTTGAGCACAACACAGTTATTTAATTAAACTAGTCTCAGTTCAACATTGGAGAAGGCAATGGCACCCCACTCCGGTACTCTTGCCTGGAGAATCCCATGGACGGAGGAACCTGGTGGGCTGCAGTCCATGGGGTCGCGAAGAGTTGGACACGACTGAGCGACTTCACTTTCACTTTTCACTTTCATGCATTGGAGAAGGAAATGGCTACCCACTCCAGTGTTCTTGCCTGGAGAATCCCAGGGATGGGGGAGTCTGGTGGGCTGCCGTCTATGGGGTCACACAGAGTTGGAAACGACTGAAGCGACTTAGCAGCAGCAGCAGTTCAACATAGTTGTATCATTTTTACATTCAGGCCTCAATCTAAGTTTTATTTAGTGTATTTCTACCAGCTCTTCTCTTTGCCACTTTTATTCCCTTTCCCAAACCTGCCCCATGATACTCAATGCTCTGGAGGTCCTGCTTCTTATATAGGACACTTCTCACTCATCAGGTGTCCTATTTCGGCCCACTGAATTGGGAACATCCAACATACCCTACCTTGGGGCTTCCCTGGTGGCTCTGATGGTAAAGAATTTTGCTGCAGTGTGGGAGATCCAGGTTTGATCCCTGGGTCAGGAAGATACCCTGGAGAAGGGAATGGCAACCTACTCCAGTATTTTTGCCTGGAGAATCCCACAGACAGAGAAGCCTGGTAGGCTGCAGTCCATGGCGTTGCAAAGAGTAGGACACCACTGAGCGACTAACACTCGCACTGTCAACGTATCCTATGCATTCTGAGTGCGAAACTTCAAGCAAACCTGACCTTCATTAGCGCCACCCTTGCTGCATTATCATTCTCTTTAGTAGCGGCTTCCTTTGTTCATTTTTGTTTGTCCATTTGTTGTTTTCACTCATTCATTCACCAAGTATTTACTGAGTGACTGTGGATTAGGCACTGGACTCTGGCAAGTCAGTCAGTATGATCTCTAGCCCCAGAAAACTTGTGATTTTGTAGAGGTGACATTTAAAAATAAACACACAAATGAATATGGAATTATAATTAAAATATGTTCTCTGGTGGGAAAGAGCAGAGTGCTATGAGAACGTGTCGTGTGGGTGGTGATAGTGTGATAGGCAATTTGTGTGCCTGTGTGCTCAGTCGTGTCCAACACTTTTGGGACCCCATGGACTGTAGACCACTAGGCTCCTTTGCCCATGGGATTCTCCAGGCAAGAATACTGGAGTGGGTTGCCATTTCCTACTCTAGGGACTCTTCCGGCCCTGTGATTGAACCCACGTCTCTTGTGTCTCCTGCAGTGGCAGGCAAATTCTTTACCACTGCATCACCTGGGAAGCCCAATAAGTAATTTAGATGGAGGCAACAGTTCAGGGCAGGGACGTGACATTTATATTGAGGCCCAAAGGGTAAGAGGTGAGTATCCTGAGGGATCGATATATGCGAAACGACCTTGGAAACAGAACAGGGCACTGCAGTGTGGTGAGAACAGTGTAGCCCAGCAGGAGGTTTGGAAGTGAAGCAGAAGCTGACCATGCAGGACATCATGGGCCATATTCCAGTGTGTAACGTCAGTGATTCTGAAACAGGCTTGCCCTGGGACTTCCCTGGCAGTCTAGTGGTTAAGATACCATGCTTCAAAGGCAGGGGAGGGGTGTGTTCTACCCCTGGTTGGGGAACAAAGATACTACATGCCATGTGTTGTGGCCAAAAAATTAAAGGAAAAATAAAAAGGTTTTCCCCCTCCCTGTTTGAACTTTAGAAACTTGAGTCAGATGTCCAAATTCTTCCCCCGTGTTTCCCACCTGATACACATTCAGACTCTGCTTAGGGCCCTGTTGAAAAAACAGGGACTGAGAATATGTCTTCCCTTTTCCTAGAGTCGGGACCACTAACTCATCCATCGTTTCAAGTGCCGGGGGGAAGACGTAACCTGCCATCACAGGAGTAACAGTTTTATGGGAAAACTTTAAAAGGGCTGCACTTTAAAATGCTAATTTTAATGCCTTTTAATGTCAATGAATTTTCAATGCATTACTTTGCCAACAAAGCTCCGTCTAGTCAAAGCGATGGTTTTTCTAGTAGTCAGTTATGGATGTGAGAGTTGGACTTATTAAGGAAGCTGAGCACCGAAGAATTGATGCTTTTGAACTGTGATGCTGGAGAAGACTCGTGAGAGTCCCTTGGACTGCAAGGAGATCCAACCAGTCCATCCTAAAGGAGATCAGTCCTGAATATTCATTGGAAGGACTGATGCTGAAGCTGAAACTCCAATACTTTGGCCACCTGATGCGAAGAACTGACTCATTGGAAAAGACCCTGATGCTGGGAAAGGTTGAAGGCAGGAGGAGAAGGGGACGACAGAAGAAAATATGTTTGGATGGCATCACCGACTTGATGGCCATGAGTTTGAACAAGTTCTGGGAGTTGGTGATTGCTGGCATGCTACAGTCCATGCGGTCACACAGAGTCGGAAACGACTGAGCGACTGAACTGAACTGAATGTCAATGCAAATTTTCAGTGGGACATACACTAACTCCTCAAAAATAGGGAATTCCCTGGCAGTCCAGTAGTTAGGACTCCATGATTTACAAGTGCCTGGGTTCAATCCCTGGTTGTGGAACCTGCAAGCCTCACCATGTGGCCAAAAAACATTTTTAAGGAAAGTATAAAAGTGTTTGTATTTAATTTTAGACCAATCTTAGAGCCTGGATCCCTCAAAGAGGCCTCTGACACTTAAATAATTAACAGTAATGAGTGAGTGAGTGAGTGAAGTCACTCAGTCGTGTCCGACTCTTTGCGACCCTGTGGACTGCAGCCCACCAGGCTCCTCCGTCCATGGGATTCTCCAGGCAAGAATACTGGAGAGGGTTGCCATTTCCTTCCACAGGGGATCTTCCCGACCCAGGTCTCCCACATTGCAGGCAGACGCAAGTTAAAAGTGATCACTCTTTTCCAGAATTCGGAAGCACTTTTCACTTATTTGACACTTCCTTAAGCTTGCTGGTGCTAGTGGTAAAGAATCGCCTGCCAATGCAGGAGATGTAAGAGATTCAGATTCAGTCCCTGGGTAGTGAAGATCCCCTGGAGGAGGGCATGGTTACCCACATGGCTATCCAGTACTCTTGCCTGGAGGATCCCATGGACAGAGGAGCCTGGCGGGCTACAGCCCATAGTGTTGCTAAGAGTCAGACATGACTGCAGAGACTTAGCACATAGGCACGCAAGCTTCAGGTAGCTAGATCACATGGGGGCTAGGAAAGGAAGAGTTTTAGCCTGCAATTCAGACATCTGAAGGAAGTCCACAGCAAGGGGTCCCCATCAGCCTTGTAGGTAATGATGTGGCCCTTTAATATGTGACACTGACCACCCGTACCCTCGACTAGCATGAACAAATGGTTCTTGCAAATTTAGTTATTCCTTGACAACTGAAGGAAGACATGTCCTGTCAACATCTCAGATGGCTTTATCAGGAGTGGAGGCAAAGACATAAAGAACTGTAGATGCTGGGACAATGGGTACTTCAAGTACATTGTACTTTTCTTTCTGGCTTTGTCTATGTTTAGAAAGTTTCATTATTAGTAAAATGTTTTAAACATTTCCTTTTATGTCATTTTTTATTCTTTTCCTCACTGCTCCCACCAAATGTTTCTCTGTGCTAATGGGACAAAACCCCAGTTATCTCTTACCGGGAGCTGCTCTGGCAACAGGTATAAAAATGCATGGTTTGGCAGGGTTAAAAAAAAAACACACAGCTTTGAAGTATAAGAAGAGAAACTCGGATATTTATCTTGAATTCACACTATTTCATGTCAATAAGCAGTTTCTGTGTTAGATCTATTGGGCCCAGGAATGTGAGTGCCAAATAGATATCACCATCTTCATCATCACGGGGCAATGGGATTTCAGAAGGAACACATGGCCTGACTGAGTAAGCATGACTTTGGTTATGCACAGTGTGCTCCCCAACCTTTTCCATGTGCCCCCACACGCAAATGCTCCCAAAGAGGAGTCTGGATCAACAGACAGCAAATTAAACCACTAAGCCTGAAGTAGTGGTCTTAATAGAACCAGACTCTTAGGAAGTCTTGGAAATTTCCAATCCAGGGTCTTCTCATCTGTACTCACTGGAAGACTGGAGCATAATCTAAAGGATTTTATCTGCCCAAGGAAGGGCTTATTTCCAAATGGTGCAGTGACTACTGAGTCAGAAGTCATGGGACCTGATGCCTCAGTTTCCATGTTTATGAAAGGGTGAAAAGATAGGTTATTATGGGGACTAAGTAAGACATTGCATAGGAAGCGCTTAACACAGCAGCTAACACATTGAAGTACTCAATAAATGGTTTTGGCTTTTGTAAATTATTTGATTACTTGCAACATCTTTATATGCCAGTGACATCTTGGCTTGACCCCAGACAGACCCACTCATAATCCAATTCAAACCCCTCGTGCAGGGGAAAAATGTTTTCCAAACATGACTATAAACTCATTTTATTATGCTTTTGAAATAAGAAAATATTATCATAAATATGTGATCTATTAGTGAAGTCACAATCTGAAAAAAAAAGTCAAATGGTACAGTGTATCTGCAGAAGTTACATATTTCTTTTGCTTTTTTAAACTCAATTTCAAAGTAGAACTTGCAGTGATATAAAGAAATGTTTAAGATGTAAAATCATCCCACCACAATTTTGTTCTTGATTCCACAAAACTAACACATCATTCTCATGAATCTGTCCATTTTAAAATAAACAGTATAGGCACATGGAACGTAACAGTAAAATTTTGTATAGATGACAATGGTAACCTCTAAAATCTACATTTTCCTTACTGGTTTTCTAAAAATGCTGCTCCAAAAAGAAAAATAAAATACAAATGTATGCCTGTATAAAATCAGAATATCCCAAATATTTTATACAAATTTTTAAAAGCTCTGATCTCTATGCTCATTTTTCATGAATATTTATAATACTTTAGAGAAATTACATTGCAGAACAAGATAAACATAATTTTACTGTGACCATCATAGGAAAAAACATGTATAAGAATATTTATAACTCTTCGTATTTCAAACAATCTTTAGGTTTGAAGATTTAAGAAATAACATTTAGTATAAAGTGTTATTCCAAACACATACAACTTCATTTTAACTTTGACTGTTTACAGATATTTTCCAAACATTGCTTTTAAATGGCAAATGACAAAGAAAGTGGTTTCACAACTAAATCTTCAAACTAAGTATAAAAATAACAGGAAACATTCAAATTTCTCTTTGGAAAACATCTATGAGATACCAGCTTTCTGCTATCAAATCAAGTCAGCATTTCATTCTGAAAGCACTGTATTAATATGTAATTTTTAAAATAATCCAGTTATAGGCAAAGACTCATGCTGAATATACTTAGTCAACCTGGGTGCCCCTCATGGCTGTGTTTTTGCTTTCAGTACCTGTGTCCAGGCATTTGTGAGACCTCTCTGGGGACAGTGGATTGAATGACCTTCAGGGTCAAAATATTTCCTTGAGGTTCAGACTTAATTTTTTTTTTTTTTTTGGCCATGGGGCTCAGCATGTGGGATCTTAGTTCCCCAACCAGGGATCAAACCTGAGGCCCCTGAATTGGAAGCGTGGAGTCTTAACCACTGCACCTCCAGGGAAGTCCCCAGATTTAAAATTTTTAATTAATTAAAATCTCCTTTCAAATGTATAACTTGCCCCTATTTACAATTGCAGCATGATTTGGATTCAGGATTATAGTTCAGAGGACTTAAAATGGTTAGGGACAGGCTGGGGGTCTGACCTCTCTCTTATCTCCCCATGCCCTCCCCCCTTCAATCTGAAGACCCAAACCATACGGAGATAGGGTACTTGGAAATGAGGGAACTCTTCTAATCCAGTGACTTAAGGTGTGTGAAAGAGTTCTATGAACTATAAAACAACACACCACTAGCCTTCTTAACTTTGTCCTTCCTCTCTCCTGACCAAAGCTATAATTTGTGAGAGGGCCATAGTGCTGAGGTTAACTCCCAAAGCCTTCTCATTCAGCTGAAAAGGACCACCAAGTTTCTAATGATTATCTATAAAGAGATGAAGAGCAGTGGACGCTGGAACAATAATTGACACAGGGAGAAAGGAATCTCACTTTCAGAACATCTCTAGAATAATATTTTTCAGGCAAAACTCTCACCCTGTTTTGGATAATGATGAAGTTAAATGTCTGATCTGAAAAGAAAACTCTCACCAGAGACCTGCTGATTCAAGAATTCAATTCCTGCCCAGCTGGAATGCTGCCAACATTTTCCCATTCCTAACAGGAAAGTCTACGGTTAAAATAAGTGCTTTATTTCTGAAGAAAAAAAGGGAAATGTTAGTGTTAACATTTCTGGTAAGATTTAGGAATCACCCACGTGACTTTGTGTGTTCTATCAATTTAAAGGATCATATGTGATAGCAACAGAGGCGAGCACCTGGCCGGAGGAAATGAGCTTTCAGTGCTGGTGGAGGGTGAGGATGCTAAGTCTTCTTCCTAGTGGAGCTTTCTCATTAGGATGTGAAACAGAATGCTTAAAGAATAGATTCTTCAAACAGCAGTGATTAAAATGGGATGCCCCCTTTTCCAAACAGCATAAAGAAACCACATGTCAATGCTTCTGGCTTACCTTCTGCCTGAAGAAGGAAGGTGGAGGGACAGAGAGTTTGAAACAAAGCTGTTCCAGTGTTATCTGCTTTAGTCATTCATTGAAATTTCTCCTGTTTACAGGAAATTATATCAGTCGTGTCCTAACATTCTCCATGGTGTGATGCTCTTTGAGTTCAATTGTGAATCCCAAATAGGCAAACTCTCAGCCGGTCCAGTTTGCTTTGTTATTTGCTATTTTCCACCCCTCTACAAACATATTAATAAAACAATAAATTTCCTTGAAGGCAATGCTTCTGCCAAAATAAAGTCCTTCAGAAACATATACAATCCGGTGTCCCACCTCTCTCAGCCCTGAAGATTCCTAGGCTCAAGGCCACTGGTCATGTGGGGCTGGAACCAAGCATTGCTAGAGCCACAGATTCCCCATCTCTCTGATCTAATTCTCTTGCTACAGAATAAGCCACCGAGCCATTGGTCCATAGCTGCAGCTTGGGATCTGATTCTTTGGCAAGGAACCGCAGCTGGGTTCTTTTCATCTTCTTTACAACTCTAGCAAAGCCAAGCAACAAAGAACTAAATATCATTGAGAATCCACAGAGAAGGAATGCTGCACTGTAGCTGCCAGTCGTATCCACGAGCCAGCCTGTAACAAGCAACAGCAAAATGATATTGTTGAGGTGAAATTTGACTATTTACTCACTCAAGTCTAATAATCTGTGAGGATAATAACAGTAGATTGCTAGCACCACCCCCTATTATTGACACAAAAAGTAGATCTAAAAGCATTTTGCAACAACTGAAAAATGCATTCTATTTTCTAGAGAAACTTCTAAAACAGATTGTTGTTATTATGTAAAGTGTTTGGAAGTACCACATTCTATACTAAGAATAATATTATTCTTAATACACAATAAATATTAGTTATTATTAATTCCATGAAATATGGTAGAAAAGATAAAAACATCATTCAAATTACAGAGTTTAGGATTACCTCTTTACCTAGAGTGTGAAGAGAATATAATTGTACAGAACCCTAGGAGTAATGTTCCCAGCACCCATATACTGTCTATCTTGAGTAACTGAACATGCTCCTAGATAAAGCAGAATCCAAATTTCCTATTAGATCCAGACATTTTACCCTATCCAGTTTGAAAATCAGATCGTTGGGCCATGTTAAAGTTTCAAATGCAAATTTCAGGAAGCGTAATTCTGTAATCACAGTTTTTTTTTAAATTTATCTGTTGTTGCAACAAATTAACCACAATATCGACTCCTGCTCTAAATTTTGAGGAGAACCAGAGTATATGATATGCAAAATATAAGTCCCAATAATCAGGGACTCAATGGGGTAAAATTAGACATTGGCAGGAAATTATTTTGTAATTAAAAAGGTTTTTAAAGTTCCTCCAAACTTTACTTATGTGCCAAGAAAATCCACCACAGAAGTATACGACTTCTGCTCTCATCTACTTCAACAATTAGTCAAAAATGGCATGCAAAAATTATTAGAAGCCCCATAAAGTTTCCTACAATCCAAAGTGAAAGTGAAGGTTGCTCAGTCATGTCCAACTCTTTGTGACCCCATGGACTATATAGTCCATGGAATTCTCCAGGCCAGAATAATGGAGTGGGTAACCTTCCCTTCTCCAGGGCATCTTCCCAACCCAGGGACTAAACCCAGGTCTCCCACATTGCAGGCGCATTCTTTACCAGCTGAGCCACAAAGGAAGCCCAAGAATACTGCAGTGGATAGCCTATCCCTTCTCCAGTGGATCTTCCTGACCCAGGAATTGAACCGGGGTCTCCTGCATTGCAGGTGGATTCTTTACCAACTGAGCTATGAGGGAAGCCTACAATCCAAACTGTTACTCTCAAATATTTTAGTTATGTGATTTACTTGTACATTTCTTTAGCAGCAAACAAGAGACTGAGTAAAGAACTGTCATCTTAAAAGTCATTAAATAAGAGAAGTATTACAACAGGAACTCACACACTAATCCTCTAATACCTAGCAATGAGTATAATGTCTGATATGCCAAATGCTGGAGAAGACTCTTCTGTGTCCCTTGGACTGCAAGGAGATCCAATCAGTCAATCCTAAAGGAAATCAGTCCTGAATATTCATTGGAAGGACTGATGCTGGAGCTGAAACTCCAATACTTTAGCCACCTGATACACTGACTCATTGGAAAAGACCCTGATGCTGGGAAAGATTGAAGGCAGGAGGAGAAGGGGATGAGTAAACTCCAGGAGTTGGTGATGGACAGGGAAGCCTGGCATGCTGCAGTCCATGGGGTCGCAAAGAATCGGACCGACTGAGCAACTGAACTGAACTGATGCCAAATGAAGGTCATGGTTTGACAAAAGGATCCAGGAATCCTCATTTATGTTCCATGACTGTTTAACAGAATCACAGTGTTCCTAAAGGTTGGTAAATACAAAAACTGTCTATGGAGGGAGGATGTGAGAACATATTGGGGGTATTTTCTAAAACTGAAGCACTAAACATATCCTTCTATATCATGGAGTTTAAACTGACCAGGAATTTTTATCCGTAGCCATCAAGCAGTCACAATTTCCCCTGGTTTGACACTTTAGCAATTGCTGGGTTTGGAAATAACTTGAACTGTTGTCTATCTGTTGTCTATTTACAACAGTTGCTAAAGCAGAAATCCTGCCTTCTTCAAAATATCCCCTTCTTTCCTTCTGGGTAAATGTTTACTTCATTTCTCTTTTGCCTGTCTTCAGAGACTTTCTTCACTCTCAGTTTTAATCTAAGCAGGTAATAATCTGGACCAATCATTCTCATGCTTTAGTGTACAGGAGCATCACAAGAAAACTGCTTGAGAATGTAGGTTCCTGGAACTCACCCCCAAAGATCCAAATCACAGGTGGAGGGTCATGGAATCTGCAGTCTCACAGGGGTCCCAGGGGATTCTGTTGCAGTGATCTTAAGACCTCATTCTGAGAGACACTGGTCTAGACTACACACCCCAAGAAGAAGGAATGGGTTCTTATCTGTTTGCTGCTACATCAACAGCACCAGACACAGGGCTGATGTACCAGCAATAAATATCTGTTGAATTACTTCTTTAAGGCATGCAATACGTATTTCTTGAATTATTAATGCACTCAATGAATATTTGTGGAATTACTTAATCATGTTTTTAATGTCCGTTATCATTTTACAAAACATTCTAGATGCTTTATCTTGAGTCCCAAATCTGTTCCGAATCTGGCCTCCCTCTAATGCTCGGATTTCATCCTTAAATGCCTTATTGGGTATTTCAGATATCTGAGTATGTCTAAACATTACATTTATTATTTTCTGGCAAAGCTACTCTCTTCAGCTTCCTTATTTCTTTCAAGTGTGCCATCATCTCCTGATATATTGGACTTTTTCCCTCCTTCATATCCCCACATGCTAAAATCAGTTGATTTCCCCCGACATGTCCTCCTTTGACCCCAGAGTTCATTCTCATTTCTCCTACAGAAGCCATAGTTCAGGCCTTTATCAGACAGGTCCCGAACTATCAGAAAGAAATTCTGCTTCTCCACTAAAGTACTAGATCATCTTTCTAAAACACATCCTTTGCACAAAAGCTGTAATACTTTAGAGACCCATATTCTCTGATGTATATAGGGCCCCACCTCCTTTAGTGGGCACTGGAGACACTCCACTAGGACACCTGTACATTAATATTTCAGCTCACCACCTACCTCATCATTCTACCTCTATGGCCGCCAGCCTTCCCTCTGAATGTGCCCAACTTATATTTAAGTCTGAACATCTGTTTCATTCCATTGCTCCCATTATTTGTGTTGAACAGAATCAAGATCCTAATTTGGGACTTTTTTTCCCCAAGTACACTAAGGTCCTCCATTTAGTTGGAAGAAGATTATAGAACAAGGATGTAGGTGAGACCATGGTATTTTGGTGGCTCGGCCATTCCTTTCTCTTTCATTCTTCCCAGCTTACTTCCACTTCTCATAGTATGTTGTGTGAGTTCACTGTTTTTACATCAATACGACAAAGGGAAGCAGTGATTGGGGTTGGGGGGTTTCCTCTGGAAACTTACCTGCGATGGGTGGGCTCACCAAGTACGGCACTGCATGCAAGAAGTATACCACGCCGAGCGCTGATGACAGAGAGGTGGTCCCCACAATTTCTGCGGTCACTACTGGGATCAGAGTCACGTAGGCACCATCGAAGTAGCCAAAAGTACAAGCGAAAGGCACGAGCAGGGGAAGGCTTTGAAGCATTGGGAGGCAGAGATAGCAGAGCCCATCCAGTCCGATGGCAAAGAGGTAGCAAACGTACTGGTAGTTCTTCAGACACCTATGGATTTGAAGACCAAGAATGAGTGCAGGATACACAGCTTCTATCAAAGAGCTCTAGAATCCTGGCATGTAGCAGTAAGCACTTTATTTATAGAGATGGCCTCCCCATTGTGTGCTTTCTACCCTGTCTTCTTATCTTTCTTTTGGTATATGCAAATGCAAGAATGTATCTTCCCAGGAAGCATTATGGTAGAAAATAACCCATGCACTAAAATTAGAAAGATAGACGTTTGAATCCAGTTCTCCCATCTACTAACTGCCTAACTCTAACCTCAATTCCTTTAGCTATAAAACAAGATGTTGTCTATCTCAGAGTTAATCAAGGAAATTTGTGAAATAACACATAGAGTGTCAGGAGACTAATATTTTCTACAAGTCTACGATATTAGATGCTTTCAGATATGTCATCCACTAGTCTCCAACTCTTCATATATGTTCAGTAACCCAAGGGGTTATACAAAGAGGAAGCCATGACATGAAGAAATGAAAATGATTTGCCAGAGATTATGATGGTCATGCATTAGGACTAAGTCTTATTTCAAGATCTCCCCAGCGGTACATCCATGAATATTTTCCCTTTGTAGATCCAAACCCATCTATGATAGCAATTATTACAAAGACTCTGTATTATATCAGCATCAGCAATTTATACTTTATAAATTATGTAATAAAAGCCATTTATGCTTTTCTGCTTGTAATCTCATTTGAGCCTCACAAAATGCTATAAAGTCCATAGGCAAATATCAAACTGGTCCATTTTACAGACCAAGACCCGTGAGGATCTGAGAGTTGGGTGATTTTCTCTAAGTCTCAGAGATAATATGGGGCAGAGCCAGGACAAGAACTTGGGTCTTTTATATCTTAGACTAGAAATCCCTCTTTCAGATCTGTATCAGACTGCTTCTGGTTGGGTTATTTGATTGTAAAGAAAGATACCCTTTGCTCTTCCCCACATTCCTTAGCTATTAAAACTGTGGCTTTTATATTTAATCCTAAATACTGTATTCATGATGCCAGTGAATGGCAGTTGGATCCTGATTACTTCCCAAAGACATAACAGCTAAGAAGCCACATGATGATAGGTCTCCCAGCTCATAGCTCAAGTGTGAAAAGTCTGTCATTTAGGAGAATATGAATAGTTTGCTCTCTTCAATCTAGATTAGCATTAGCTGAAGAAACTACTTAGATTTCTTAAAATACTGGTTTCTAAGTCTAAAATTATACTGAAACGATTTGCTACTTGCACTGTCAAACATAAATATGTGGTGCTACAGATAATGTGTTATTATTGACCTGGTCCTCCTACCTAGACTGGAGTCTATTCCTCTGTCTGTTGCCAGCCAGTCTCTGGGGTGGTTCAAAAGACACTAAAACCACAGTGACCAGTCAGAAGTTGTTTTATTGGAGGACTGATCTGACTTAGAATGGAATTAAATTTGTTACCAGAACTTGTAACTATCCTTTGCTTCTGCCATTTAGACATACCCATCATTCTAAATGATCTAGATCAGGTGTCAGCAAACTATGGCCAAATCTGGCCCACCACTTGTTTTTTGGACTTAGAATGGTTTTCCCATTTCTGAATGACTGGAAAAAATCAAAAGAACAATAAAATGTTGTGACATGCAAAAACTGTATGAGAAACTAAAATTTTAGTGTCCTTAAATAAAGCCTTATTGGAATATGGCCACTCTCTTTTGGTCACATATTGTCTATGGTTACCTTTGTGCTACAACAGCAAAGTTCGGTGGTTGGGATCATATGACCTACAAAGTCAATGAGACTTTATCTGTTTAATGTCTATCCCTGTACAAAAAGTTTGCTGACGCCTGACTAGAAGAACCAACATGGGAGTTGCCTTCAGATATTGAAAACCTGTTAACATTATTTAGACCTAGGTATTCTAGAGGGTAAGGTGATGAAAGTGAAGTTAAAGTCATTCAGTCATGTCTGACTCTTTGCAACCCCATGGACTAGAATTCTCCAGGCCAGAATACTGGAGTGGGTGGCCATTCCCTTCTCCAAGGGATCCTCCCAACCCAGGGATTGAACCCGGGTCTCCCACATTGCAGGTAGATTCTTTACCAGCTAAGCCATCAGGGAAGCCCAAGGTGATGAAGGGAAACTCAAAGCTTAAAGTTCCTTGTGGGGAACCAGCGGTGGTTTCACAGGTTTTTACCTTCTGTCAGTTAGCCATCCGAACGTGATATTGCCAATAATGTCAATCACCCCAAGAATAGACATAAGAAAAGCAGCTTGCTGATGAGTCACTCCGACACTCAACGCATAAGGCACGAAGTACACAAACAGAGGACTACAGCCATAAGCCATAAACAGAACAGAGATGGCCAACACAACAAAGTCCGACATCAGTAAAAAACTGTATTCCTGCTGCAAAGAGCCACAGAGGCAGGTCTGCACCCATTCTTTAGTCCAAGTCGAACAGGGAGACGCCTGCTTAAAGTCTTGTGTCTGAGTTCTGCAGACATGGTTCTGCTCTGGAGTGGTTTGGTCCTCTTTAAGAGTGATTGGCCGCATCAAGGCACCGCAGACACAGAGATTCAAAACGAAGCCCCCAAGGATGAGTAATGCTCCCCTCCAGGAAAACTGTTCAATAAGGAGCTGAACCACAGGAGCCAGGATGAAGATGCCAATGCCACTTCCTGACAGGGAGATCCCATAAGCAAGGGCTTTCCGTCTGCTGAAATACTTGCCAACCATGGCAATAGCTGGAGAGTAACAAAGTGCAAATCCAAGACCTGGTGATAAAGAGAAGTCTATGAGTGCTAATGGCATGTCATGAATAGCCACTGAAAGAACATCTCTCAGAATCATACTATTGGCATTTAAGAGAATCTGAACCTCAGGTAAATCCCTTTAAAATTGCTTTCTACATCAAGCTGAAAATGAGTCTCCCCTCACCAGCCATCCACAATTTGGAAAGTATAGCATCTGTATGACTTTCTTCTTGGGAAGAAAAGCTTTAAGGGACTATGACTTAAGCAAAATAAAATGAAGACTTTAAAAACTATTATACAAGTTAAATTTGAATTAACTAGAATATCAGGGTAACACTGACCTGAGAAATGTATTCTCACCACCACAATTCTTTTTTAAATAAATTAAAGTTAATTTTAGTAAATTAAATGATCTCTGGGTAATTTAGGTATTGTTAAATTATTGAAAATACTTACATTACTAATAATACTTAAATTATCCAGAGAATTACTTCAACTCTTCACTGCACATGAAGACACAACCCTGATTATCTGGACCACTTTGGAATTTGTGTTTAAATAGCATATGTGATCCTGTGAAAGTTCCAGAGTAATTTCATATATTAAGAAACATGCTAATTTTATCCATGAACATAGCATGTACATATAGCAACCCGAAAATATCCCCAGTAGAAAGTCTCTTCATGATTTTCCAGTTTTATTATTTTAAGTCAAGAAAATCAGAAAGGCTTTAAACCTGGAATTTAAACATCAAGGAAGGAAAAGGAGAACTGCCTGCACCTATTTCCATTTTTGGAGCAGGGTGAGCAATGATCCCAGTTTTGCTTGAACTGGGGTTTCCCACATGTGAGGCTTTCAGCACCAGACCCAGGACAGTTTCTGGTAAACTGGGAGGATGGGACACCCTAGTGGTCAGGCCTTTTGGGTGACAAGGGACAGACACCTTTTTAGCTGACAGAGCTAGATTTATAATCTCACTGTGAGATTATATCTTTTATTGGCCAGATCATGCAAGTCCCTCCAACCAATCTTGATGCTCTGCAGTCCCTGTAAGTGTGATTTATGGAATGCACATCGGTTGCTTCTCTTTCTACGGACTTCATTCTCTAACATATATTTCCATAACATTGAAAGAGAATGTGTGATGTAAGAATATTCACAAGAGGCTTTTTTTTTAACTGCAAACCCCCATTTATTGGACAATGATACTCACTAAAAAGTAAGGGCAACTCAGGTCAACCACAGACAGTATTTCAATGTCTTGGCAAAGATGTTGGGAGAATGATCATTGCTAAAAATTTATGTTGCCCTGGCTAATGTTGCTCTGCTTCTGAGTGAAGGATCTCAGCCGTACATGGCTGCCCAAGGAAAGTCAGCAGTCTGTCACGTGGCTGAATTAAACTGGTGACACAGTTTCTTACATATGAGAGTCCATTAAACTTCTAGCCCTTTTGTTTAACGTTTGGTAGGCAGACATTCAGCTAAATTATGCATCCAACAATATGAATATTTTATGAATTACTGCTCTGTGGGAAGGCTTAACAACCCCTGGATAGGGCGGGATGAGAAGGGTGGTACAAAGTGCCCTTACCTGTAAGAACTCCCAGGGTGAGGTAGAGATGCTTCAGACTGGTGGCAAATGAGCCCAGGATGAGACCAGTAGATGCAAGCAAGCCACCCAGCATGATTCCCACTTGACAGGAAAAATGGTTACTGACAACACTCCCAAGTGGAGCTTCAAAAACAATAATGAAAAGGTTCAACATAGAGGCCTTGAGGGCGCCGTGCGAAGGCTGTGGTGCCGCAGCAGTGGAGCAGATAACCGTGCGTCCTCAGATCCTTGAACCCACCCCACTCATTCTATGGACACAAACCGAGGAGCGAGGAAAGGACTTGTCCATGGTCCCACAGAGAACAAGTGGCAAGGCTAGAATCAGGATCAGGTCTCCTGACTAGCATTTGACTGCTCATTCCATTTCTCCATTCTAGAATGGTCATAATCCCAGGAGAATGGGCTGCTTTTCAAACAGCAAGTCAGCTCCTTTAAACAAAGGCCTTGGATAGAATGTAAACACACTGCATCTAATGTGACCCTGATTTAGCTCAGTGGTTGCACAGTGATCTGCCTTGTATGTTTCACATAATATGGATCATACAGAGTTAACAATAGTCATGACAGGTAAATGATGGGGAAGAAGGTGCGCAGCACTGCCAGCCAGCAGTGTTATGCAAGACAAGGCCAGGGAGAGAGATCATAGACACACTTCACAATCTGGCACTGCTTCTGGGCTTTTGGAAACCCTGTGGATGAGAAATGAAAGCCCAGAAAATCTAGGAAATGCGATGATAACATTTCAGTTAGTCTCATTCTATCTGTGGTTTAACAATGTGTCAGAATTATGCCAACTTCCAGATTTATAGGAAAATAATTAAAGCTGGAAGAGACCAAAAAGAAACTAAAGTTCAGGGGAATATAACATACCCAAGATCACCAAAAAATATTCAGCTCAGGGAACCTGACACCGAGTACAGTGTTATTTCACCCTATTACTCGGGCTTCTTGGGTCTTTCAGGCAGAGGAGATGGGTGGAGGAAGCATGTGAATTTCTTTCTAAAGAACAATTCATGCTGACACCAGTACTCATGGTAACAAGATCAGAAGAGCCAATTCTCTGGGTATCTGTGGAGTATAATTTTTATATAGATCAGGTTAAAATTGGGGCTTGATTCAAATGTACATGATAGAATCAGTCATCAGCCTAATATCCCATCTAGTTAGAATAGTAGCTGGATGCATATATAACCTCTAGATAATAGGAATGAGCGAATCTCCTAAAAATATATTTAATTCTCCAGGCTGATGCTGTGATGGCTGTTGGAAAGTGACAAGATGTATATGAAACTCCATGAAAAATGTTCACTTCTCTGCCCATCGTAGTGCAGATATGGCCCCAAGGTATGTCCCAGATGTAATTCTGCAGCCTCTTGTCCATACTCCGAACTCAACCAATGAGCAAACAGTATACAGTAATTGTGTACAAGAGGACTCAAGGCCTTGGATAGAGTTTAAATACACTGCATCTAATGTGACCCTGCTTTAGCTCAACAGTTCACATGGTCATTGTAACCACAGTGGTCACTGAAGGCCATTTATTCCTCTTTGGGGGATTATAAATATTCTCCAAAAGATAACAGTGGGAGAAATGAGTCACCTGCATCCTTCATGAAAGATAAACATGGCAGTTCTCACTGCCATGAGCACAAGTGTGCTCACACAAAGACAATGACTACTCATCTGACCCTGAAAATCAAGGGATCATCTTACCGTTTTAAATTAAAAAGATAGGCTAGAAAACCCGAGTTACGATTTTTTGATCCCTTCTGACCTTCCAGTGTTATCAGTAGTGCCAACTTAGTGGTCTTGTGAAACCTAGAAATGCACTCAAATTCCTTCCAACCAAGGAACTACCTCAGAACAAATCAACCAGCTCCTGATTATGTACATTTTTCTAAAAATAAATATGCATCAGTACCTAGAATGGAATAGTGATGCTATTTATGTGTTACTAAACCATATAGTATTTTCTTCTGCCACCAAGATATGGCCTGAAGAGATAACAGTTTTTAAAAAATATTTAGGAGTCAATAAATGAAAGGATTAAATGGGTCAAGCCTGCAAATAGATCACTTCAATTTGACCCAATCTCATAAAATTTCTATGACACTCATGTAATAACTTTGGTTGGAAATTTTTAAAAAGAAAAATCTCAAGGTTAGTTTCTCTTTACTGTACAGATGGAATGAGAGACTCCGTGAATCTTGAGACTGCTCTACACATTATATATAGTACCTTTGTGGTTCTGGAAGGATATAATAGCCATCGTGTATATGCTTATATTATGATTGCTACATTCTATTTTTCCACAATACTTCTCTAACAATGAAGACTTATGCATGAAAAATGAATCAGTGAGCCAAATTTTGAACCCTCTGGGAAGGAAACAGAATGAAAACAAAACTTGAGGCATGATGCACATATTACTGGCACTTATTTAAGGAGACTGCATGGAAATGACTCACAGTGCCTTCTGATGGCTGTTTACATGACTGGAAAATAAGGGGACAACAAGACAGAGTGTACAGTGTATAGTTAGCTGCATCCAAAATCAGGACGAGTCCTGTGATGCCTGGCTCCCTAACTTGATACAGAAGAACCAAATGGTAAGTATCCAACCAACTGTACTCACCACCTGGTCCATCTGATATCAACCAAGAACATTAATTCCAACAGCATGTCTGACTGAGTTTGGTTAAAGGCAGGATCATATTTTTCTCTTTACATAGTTCTAGTTAATTTTTACCATAGCCCTTCTACTCAGAAAAACAGGTCATCAAACACAGTGGAAGGTCACTGTTATGTACAGTTCAAAGGGAGCCAGTAATTGTCTGTCTCTGGAGATACTTACCACAGAGCATGGTCACACAGTCTACAATGGAATGGATCCAGGCTGTCTGTGCATAATCCTGAGAGAAGTATGTCTGGAACTCCACAAAAAAAATTGAAATACATCTGAAAAAAAGTGCAAGTATTTTATACAAAAAAAACACAAACAAACCACAATGAATATAGATTTGAACGAAAGCTTCAAGTTTTGGTTCAATCAGCTGTTCCAGTCTCTAAGGGTTTTAATTGATTTTGACTGATTTTCAATGATACATTGCTGGTCCATTATAAGTGGGAAATCAGAAGCTAACCATTGGACATTCTAAGGGATAAGACCAAGTGTTCATTCACTACAGGGGCTGTGAAGCCAAGTAGATGTGAAGATCAGTGCTGTAGGAAAAGTCTTGTGGAAAAGATGGCAGGTCAAACACATGGGTTCTTACTCAGCTTAGTGTTTCACTAACATCTGTAGCTTCTAAGAGATGGCTGTACAAGTTATGATTTGACAATAAACTGTTATACATCACCCAGCAATTTCACTTCTAGGTTTTAACCAAAGTTAATAAACAGATAATGGTGATAATAATAATAGAAAATAATAATACAAAAAAGATACACATATATTGTGGATAACTATTTATAATAGCCAAATGTTGTCACCAACCTATTTGTCCACCAGTAGGGACTGGTTTAAAATTAAAAGACGCTGAAATGATAAGGGACTGAAATTAAAAGATGCTTGCTCCTTGGAAGAAAAGCTATGACAAACCTAAATAGTGTATTAAAAATTAGACATTACTTTGCCAACAAAGGTGTCTAGTCAAGTCTGGTTTTTCCAGTAGTCATGGATGGATGTGAGAGCTGGACCATAAACAAGGCTGAGCACCAAAGGATTGATGCTTTTGAACTGTGGTGTTGGAGAAGGCTCTTGAGAGTCCCTTGGACTGCAAGGAGATCCAACCAGTCCATCCTAAAGGAAATCAGTCCTGAATATTCATTGGAAGGACTGATGTTGAAGCTGAAACTCTAATACTTTGGCCACCTGATGGGAAGAGCTGACTCACTGGAAAAGACCCTGATGCTGGAAAATATTGAAGGCAAGAGGAGAAGGGGACGACTGAGGTTGAGATGGTTGGATGGCATCACCAACTTGATGGACATGAGTTTGAGCAAGCTCAGGGAGTTGGTGATGGACAGGGAAGCCTGGCGTGCTGCAGTCTATGCGGTTGCAAAGAGTCAGACATGACTGAGTGATTGAACTGAACTGAACTGAGGGACTGCTTAAGCAACTTAGACATAGTCGACATAACCTCCCATGTCTGGCCTCTGGGAAGTGAGGTCGCTCAGTCGGGTCCGACCCTTTATGACCCCATGGACTGTAGCCCACCAGGCTCCTCCATCCATGGAATTTTCCAGGCAAGAGTACTGGAGTGGGTTGCCATTTCCTTCTCCAGAGGATCTTCCCCACCCAGGGATTGAACCCAGGTCTCCCACATTGCAAGCAGATGCTTTTACCATATGAGCCATGAGGGAAGCTCCCTTGTGGAGTTATAGCATATTAATAAAATGAAATATTTATTAGGTATTTGATTTATTGACTTGGAAATAAAGTCATAATATAATGTTAAGAAACAAAGTAAGTTACAAAATAGTTCACATAGAAAAGGCTTATTGTTATAAAAACACAGTTTATGAAAACAAAAAAAGCCTCAAAGCATATAAACCAAAACGTATCCAGCCATTACATGTGCATGGTGATGTTGTAAATGTTTTTTATTTTGTTCTGCACTTTGAATTATTTGACAGTGACTATTTCTTATACAGAAACTTATGTGTGTGTGCATATACATATATAGGAGAGTATATATATAGAGAGACAGAAACAAAGAGACAGAGAATTTTTTATGTTGAAAAACAGAAAACTACTTGGGAAAAACAAGACATAAGTGAGTCAGAAGCAACAGTTTATACCATTGTACAACTCAGAAGGAAACTCACACAGATTAGCAGGGTGTCTAATGCAGGCCAGGAAGCTTTTAGAGCTCTAAGATAAGGGGAAAGAAATCAGGCTTGCAGCCGGGGATGAGATAGAAGGGTACCTGCCTCCTGGGACAGGCCTTACATTCCAGCTCCTTATGCTTCAACAACTCCTGTTGCTGCTGCTGCTGCTGCTGCTGCGTCGCTTCAGTCGTGTCCGACTCTGTGCGACCCCACAGACAGCAGCCCACCAGGCTCCCCCGTCCCTGGGATTCTCCAGGCAAGAACACTGGAGTAGGTTGCTATTTCCTTCTCCAATGCAGAAAAGTGAAAAGTAAAAGTGAAGTCGCTCAGTCGTGTCCAACTCTTAGCGACCCCATGGACTGCAGCCCACCAGGCTCCTCCGTCCATGGGATTTTCCAGGCAAGAGTACTGGAGTGGGGTGCCATAGTAGCCTGTTATTTATTCTCCCTGACTCTCCAGTTGCTGTTGGAAGTGAAGTTGAGTAGATGGGAAAGTTAAAGAAGAGGGAAGAGAATGAGGAAGCATGAGGACAGCGGTGTTAGGCAGATCTGGCTTTACAGTTTACAACCTATACAATTGCACAGAATCTGACACTTAGAGGCATAAAACTTGGTTTAACTCAGCTGTCACTGTCTTAAAATTCCTTATAATTTTATCTTTGAAGTTGGGTTTTGTAAGTGAAGTCCACTGGGACAATGAAGCATGCGTGTGAGCAGAGAAGAGCCACAGATTCTTCAGTCTGCAGTTCTTAGAGATGCTCCAGGGCACAAAACTCCAGTAGACTCTTGTGTGGGAGTCCAGTAAAGCTCAGACCGAGTACAAGGTAAGTGTGTTATACCTACAACTGAGTGATCATGGACATAGGGGAGGAAGAGAGACCAGGCTTTTCTTTCAAACCAAATCTTGCTTCAAATGCAGAAGGCGGTGATGCTGTAAGAAACACAAAGGGTCAAGGATTCCTATCAGATCCTTTGTTACTCATGTTGCTTCTCTGTATTATTTGATCCCGTATGCTGAAAATGATGACACAGAAGGAAAGAAAAAGATAGGGCTACTGGTAATATTAAAATGATCAGTAGATCTGTGTTAGTTTCCATTTTTCTTTACTCAGAACAACACTAAAGAGAAAACTAAAAACATCATGAAAAATCAAGATAGATTACTGAAAAAGGAAAAGCTTCCTATTTTAGTACATTTTTGTGTGCATAAGTCTGTGCTCAGTCGCTAAGTCATGTCTGACTCTTTGCAATCCCATGGACTGAAACTCACCAGGCTCCTTGTCCGAGATTTCCCAGGCAAGAATACTGGAGTGGGTTGCCACTTGCTACTCCAGGGGATTTTCCCAACCCAGGGATCAAACCCAAGTCTTTTGCATTGGCAGGCGGATTCTTTACCACTGAGCTACCTGGGAGGCCTTTTAGTATATTTACCAGCCCTTAATTTCCTGCCTTTTGGACAAGAGGCCTTGCATTTTCCTCTTGCACTGCTGATGCTGCTGCTAAGTTGCTTCAGTTGTGTCCGACTCTGTGCGACCCCATAGACGGCAGCCCACCAGGCTCCCCCATCCCTGGGATTCTCCAGGCAAGAACACTGGAGTGGGTTGCCATTTCCTTCTCCAATGCATGAAAGTGAAAAGTGAAAGTGAAGTCGCTCAGTCGTGTCTGACTCTTTACAACTGGGTCCTGCAATTATGTTGCCAGTCCTGGTGATAGGAAAGAGCAAAGGGATGGGATAGGATGCTAAATTCTAAGTCCCAAAGGTGCTGGGGTGGAATTTGATGTGCAGAGGATAGATTAGGTTCAGCACTTGTGGAAGTGTCTTCTCTACACTAAATAGTTTTGGGAAATTTAAAATCTGTGGGGCTATGTTTGTCTCTTGTGACTTTTTTTTATCTTGTTCTATTGTCATTTTGTTTTCTGTTTGATGCTTTTTTTTCCAACTGATATGATTAGTCATATCAAACTGTAAGCATGCAAAATTCAAAAGTAACACTTGAGATTCTTATCTAAACATGTGAATAGGCTTGTCAGAGGTAAAATTTAATAACTACATACACAGACTTCTGAATGACTGTGACTTTTATGAAATATGAGGGGGATTATTGTTGTCCTTTCCTTTATTCTCCAAACGGAAAGGACCATGGAACTTTTTAGATGGTAAAGTTTTATGATTTATGCCTTCTAAACACAGACAGTGAAAACTAGGAGTCCTAACCACTAGAGCACCAGGGAATTCTCTCTATAAATATTTTTTGAATGAGGAAGAATAACAGACAAGAAGAAAGGTACTTCGGCTCAGATTTTTCCAGAAGGTGAGAATCATAGGCATGCATATTGGCTTTGACAGGCTTTACCCAAGTGTTGGTGCCAGAGGTGTTTGCCTCTTCAGAACTGAGAGGCCACCAAGAGGGGTGCTGCACAATGATGAACGCACATATTACAGAAATATAAAATAAGCCTAAAGCTCCATGGATATTCAGTTGAGGAATTAATCTAATTTTGGTCCATTGGGAGTGGTGACTAGACAATCAGGAAGTCTCCATGAAAGGGGCTTCCCTGGTGGCTCAAAGGTAAAGAATCCGCCTGCCAATGCAGAAGACTCAGGAGATGCAAATTCAATCCCTGGGTGGGGAAGATCCCCTGGAGGAGGAAATGGCAACCCACTCCAGTATTCTTGCCCAGAGAATCCCATGGACAGAGGAGCCTGGAGGGCTACAGGCCATGAGGTCACAGAGTCAGACACAACTGAGCACACACACAAGTAAACCCTGGCATGACCTTAAAGAAAACAAATGTTACTGGCGGTACATGTGCTTCTCACCCCAGATTATTTTTGTTGTCCCTTGGAATATTTGGGCATCTGACAGATGTCAGCAGACCTGGTTTCTCATCTCTGATTCCCATGCTGAATAACTGAGGGTTGCAATAAAGCTTCTAAATCTCTCAGGGTCTTCATTTCCTCATCTATAAATTAAGCATTTGGAGAAGCAAGACTGTATCAGTCAGATTGGATTAGATTGTGCTGCAATAGCGAACAACCCTGAACAGCCTCCAGGGGTTAGTAGGTTTTGTTCATGGTATCATCCAAGTGGTGTTTGCTATATCACTCTCAAAGATACTTTCTCTCAAGGGGGTCAACATACCTGCTGCCTCTGTCTTCTCACTGTGCTGTAAAATTCTTCTCTGGCTCCTGGAGAGCTGGGAGCTGACAACATCTGATATTTGGTGAAGACTTTTTTTTCCCGGTTGATGAAGTTATCCACTAAGTCAGCACAGTAAGTAACCCACTGGGCAACGCAGCCCAGCGGTTAGAGCACTGTCACCTGCCCACCGTGTGACTTTGGACACATTATTCAACCTCTGTGTGTTACCATAAGGATTAAATGACTTATCAATGAAAATTGTTTGGAATAATGCCAACAAACACAGAGTAAGTGCTCAGGTAACATGAGAAATAATTTACAGGAATTGAGCTGTTGCTATAAGAGCTTCACAGTTTCACAGGACTCTAGACATCTATTGCAATTAAGTTAATTTAGCCCCAGAAGAATTTGAGAAAAATAGGTCTCAGAGATGGGGGTTTCCTTTCAACAAACATTGCTTTTTCAAGTATCAACTCCAATTCAATTTTTCAAGTTACTAATAGAATGCCATGTAATTCCACAATGAAATGAATTTATTAACATAGATAATGTGTTTGGTAATAAGACATCTTGAAGCAAAAACAGGTAATCAGTGCATATTAACAAGCACAGGGAGCAAATAACAAGAATGACTGCTTTAACAGCCTGCACAACCTTAAGCTTTTTATAAATTTTATGTGTAAGAAAGCATCACCAGTTACAAGGCAAGAGTGAAATATGATTTTTAATGGTAGATTATAATGGTGGCATTATTTGTAAAGCAAAAGCCAGGAGACAATATAAATGTCCATCAATAAAAACATTTTAAATACATTATGGACTCATCTATATGAAATCTTAAGTACCTATTTTTCAGTGAGGTAACCCTTGTGCATTGTTGATGGGACTGTAAATTGGTAGAGCCACCATAGGAAACAGTATGGGATCCAACAATCCCACTGCTGGGAATAGATCCAAAGAAAATGAGAGCCCTAACGAGAAAAGATACCTGCGTCCCCATGCTCACAGCAGCATGATTTATAATTGCCAAGACGTAGATGGATAAATGGATAAAGAGGGTGTGGTGTGTATATACAATGGAATATTATTCAGCCAGGAAAAAAAAACATAAGGAAATCCTACCACTTTGCAACAATATGAAAGGGCTTTGAAGGTATTTTGCTAAGTGAAATAAGTTAAACAGAGAAAGACAAATACTGTATGATCTTACTCATATATGGAATCTAGAACAATAACCAAACTCATATAAAAAGAGATCAGACTTGTGGTTACCAGAGACAGAGGGTGGGGGAAAGGGGACTGGTGGAAGGTGGTCAAAAATCCAAACTTCCAGTTATGAGATACATAAGTGGTAGAGATGTCACGTACAATATGATGACTACAGCTGACACTATGGTATGATATATAGGAAAGATGTTAAAAGACTACATTCTAAGTGTTCTCTTCAGGAGGAGAGATTTTTTTCCTCTTTTCGTCTTTCTTTCCTTTTCAGTGTAGTTATATGAGAAGATGGATGTTAGCTGAACCCATAATATATGTAAATCAAATCATCATGCTTATAAACTATTATATATAAAATAGATAAACAATAAGGTCCCACTGTATAGCACAGGGAACTACATTCAATATCTTGTAATAAACCATAATGGAAAAGAATAGGCTTCCCTGGTGGCTCAGTTGGTAAAGAGTCTGCCTGCAACACAGGTTCGATCCCTGGGTAGGGAAGATACCCTGGAGAAGGAAATGGCAACCCACTTCAGTATTCTTGCCGGGAGAATTCCATGGACAGAGGAGACTGGTGGGCTACAGTCCATGGGGGTCACAAAATCGAACAGCTGAGTGACTAACACTTTGATTTTGCTGTACACCAGAAACTAACACAACACTGTAAATCAAACATACTTCAATAAAAAATCATCAATATGTATGCCTTGAACTTATATAGAGACTAAGGTTGATTATTTCTTAACAAAACTTGAAAAAAGTGGAAAAAAGAATTAACTGCCCAGTAGGCACTGATTCTCTGAATTGACAAACCCCTGTGTAGGCTGTTCTCCTCACCTCTGTCTTCAGTTCTCTTGGCTGCTTCCTGGTGCATCATACTTTTGTCCTCCAAGCTTATTCTACTCAAGGACCCTGCTCTCAGCCTCTCCCAGGAAGCTCTGAAGACAAGTCTTTGCTGCCAGCCACAAGCCTCTTTTTTAATTTCCAGCCGCCCTTCTTATAAAGCACCAAGCTCACTTCCAGAACTTTCCTCTCATCAAATTATATATAAAATAGATAAACTATTGATGAAATGCTTAAATGAATGATGAAAGCTTCTGCATGGAAGAACCAAGATGAAAGATTCCTTTTAACTCTATGACCCCCTCACTCCCAGAACACAGGATCCATAAAATAGATGGGAGAAAAATCAGACTCAACCATCACATTATTTTAAATAAATCTACAGTTTATGATGACACATAACAAAACCTTATTGTAGCAAAAACAAACACTGCTTCTTTCCTGCATTATCTGTTTGTTATGGGGAATGCATCGATGCTTTTATGGATGATGCCAATCAAATAAAATTATGTAGAGCAGCCTAGGGAGAGTTACCAGAGGAGAGAGTTCAGTCTGAACAAAGGTACCTCTAGAGGAAACAGCTGGCACATGCAGATTTCAAGTGTGTATTTATTCCAAATGTAGATGAGGTGAATGCATCTCAGTGTATGTCCATTTAATGCAAGTATATTCAACACTATGTCCTTGAGTAAAAGAAAAAGAGGACCCATGACCAAAAGAGATGAGAGAATCCCTGCATTTGTGCTGTTTCTCTCCTTCAACCTAGAGTTCAGCCTCCACTACCAGAGCCAAGTGCAAAATGAAGCAAAAGAATTTCAATTTCAGGCTTTAAGCTTCCCATGGCTCGGTATCCTGGTGAGCCAAGAGGCTCTTGTGGCTATTTTGAGCTTATATATTTGTCCTTTGTGGGATGAACTGCTTATGAAAATAAATGGCTGGCATTAGCCACGATATTTAGTAAAAAATGTCATAAAACTCCAGGTTTATACATCAGATATTATAAAAAGAGATCACTATCCAGGACTTTTAAGTGTCAAAATGACATTCCTTGCAAAGAAGAAGATATCTGAGCAGTCAAAGGAAACACACACACATATAACACACATATATACATTTATTTTCACAAAGACAGGTTCAGAGATAGAATGAAGCTGAGTTAGGAAAAAAGACAAGCCAGATCATAATAATGAATCAAGAAGAAAGTCCCACCTACCTGGTTACTGCCCGGGTGCAGATGGTAACAAGGAAACAGCCAGCCACGATCATCCAGCCCCAGCCTCCATCGGGAGGGGAGGTAGACCGAGCTCTCTTTACTTTAGCCATGCTTTCAATTCCTCTTTCTTCTTTTCCAAGTTACTCCAACAGCCCAGTTATTGTCTTGGAAGGGTTTGCCGTCCAGTGACTTCCTGTTGGCATTCAAGATTGGCATAGAGTGCTACCTGGCACATGGGTTATTGGCCATCTAAAATAAAAAATCAGGACATATTTGTATTTCATTGCCATATCCAAAGATAGTTCTTCACTTGCTGAAAATGATTATCACCTTTCTCTTAAATATGAGTATTTGTGACTATGAAAACTGGACAGCAGCAGAGACAATTAGTTCTTCTTGGAACCCATCCCTCATCTTCTTTTTAATAACAGATCCTCTCAACTTTCAAGTCAAGTCTAGGATGGCTGTTTAAACTATTTTCCATACCTTGAAGGTAGATGTGGCAACGTGGTTTAGTTAGACTAAAGGGATGTGAGCAAAATAATACATGCCACTTCTGGTTCCTCAGCTCAAAGGCAAAGGATGTCTCAAGACACACACCACCTCCTTTCCCACAGACCGGAACATGCATGAGGAGTTGAGACAGCTCCAACCATACATGCCTGAACATTGCCCTGGGGGCTGGCAGAGCTACCGGACAGGATGAGCCTGGGTTCTCAAACGACTCTGTGGGGAAGAGGTGCCTCTCCAAGTCTGGGTTTCACCTACTCACTATTATGCCAAAGGTAAATATGCCTCAGCTGTATTTGTGCTGTGCTGTGCTGAGTGGCTTCAGTTGCGCTGACTCTCTGCTACCCTGTGGACTGCAGCCCACCAGGTTCCTCTGTCCATGGGATTCTCCAGGCGAGAATACTGAATGGGTTACATGCCGGCTCGCTATGCTGGAGTCTTTCAACAGCTTAGGCTATGTCTTAATTATTATACTGAATGATTCTGACAGTAACTGCTTTGGCATTTCTGACCAAGAATGCTATAATTCTTAGATGGAAAAAACTGAAACGAGAATGAAAAATAATGAAACAGAATAGAAAGCCCAGAAACCAGTACATAATAATTCAATAAAACTAAATAAGGTAGCAAAGAGGGATGGATGGAAAAAAAAGATTATTTGCTACATCCTGTTATAACTCTCCATTTAATTTTTGACTTTCTAGATAGATCAGAATTACATGGGGAAAAAAAAGTAATTTAAAATCTAGGTGAAAATACAGGCAAACATTTATCTGATCTCTGGAAGGGAAAAGGACTCCCTGAGATGTAAAGTGATATCAACAAATTAAGGGAAACTTTTGTTGATTTGTCTAAATCAAAATTTAGCATTTATATACATTAAAACATGTAATAAATACAACCAAAAGGTAAACCATAGACTTGGGTGGGGGAGGAAATTAGCAATGCATGATTCAATATCTGCAATGTTAATTCATTAATTCATTAATTAACTACTGACACTTATGGAGTATCTAATATATGTTAGGCATTATTCTGGACACGAAGGATTCGATGGTGAGCAAGACACAAACACATCTCCTTTGGGAGATTCTAAGGCACCCCTATGGTCTCACCTCCTGCTGCTCTGTTCTTTGTGTAATCCTTTTCCTTGCATTTCCGCAGAATCTATGATTCCCTTCTCACCAGAATATGGCACATGTGATGGGACAGGTGTGATTAGTTCATGCTGAGTAAGACTCAGACTTGGGCTTCCCTGATGGCTCAGTAGTAAAGAATCCGCCTGCCAATGCAGAAGATGCAGGTTCAATCAACGGTCTGGGAAGATTCCACATGCCACAGAACAACTAAGCTCATGCTCCTGCTGCTAAGTCACTTCAGTCGTGTCCGACTCTGTGACCCCATAGACAGCAGCCCACCAGGCTCCCCCGTCCCTGGGATTCTTCAGGCAAGAACACTGGAGTGGGTTGCCATTTCCTTCTCCAATGCATGAAAGTGGAAAGTGAAAATGAAGCTGCTCAGTCATGTCTGACTCACAGTGATCCCGGGACTGCAGCCCACCAGCCTCCTCTGTCCATGGGATTTTCCAGGCAAGAGTACTGGAGTGGGGTGCCATTGCCTTCTGAACTAAGCCCATGAGCCACAACTACTGAAGCCCTTGAGCCCTAGAGCCCATGCTCTGCAACAAGAGAAGTCACTGGAATGCAGATAGAGAGTAGCCCCCACGAGCCACAACTAAAGAAAAGCCCACGCAGCAACGAAGACCCAGAAGAGTCATAAACAAATCAATAAATATTAAAAAAAATAGATGTTATATCTAGTAGTTTTTTAAAAAAAAAGCCTCACTCTTGTTAGCTGACTCGCTCTTGCTCTTTCACAGACCTTAAAAAAGGAAGCTGCCGTGTTACATGCTGCCATGGAGAGGGCCACGTGGCAGCGAACCACGTGGCATCTGAGGACAGCCCCCAAAGGCTAAAGTGACAGCAAAAAGCTAAAGTTCTCCATCCTCCAAGAGAAAGGAAATGAATGCTGCCAACATGCCAAGTGAGCTTGAAAGCAGATTTTTCCCTTGTTGAGCCTCCAGTAGAGAACACAGTCTGGCTGACACTCTGCAGCCTTGTGAGACCCTGAGCCAAGCACCCAGCTAAGCCAGGCCTGGGTTTGGTCCCATAAGAACTGTGAGATCAAGTGTTTCTTATGGTATACTTTGGCATGTCCAGTAAGCTTCTTAATTAGAATTAAGGATGAATTCTTTATGCGGCTAAATAAGAGTTTTAACAGGTGATTTTTCCATTGGATTGAGCCAATCACCAGTTTTGGGTAGAATTTTATTATGATCAACAGAAAAAATTTTAAGTAACATTAATTATATGAAACATTATGTCAAGTATGATCAAGCAGGTATTGTTTGGCAAACACAGACCATGCACCACCTGATAAATTATAGACAAACCAATTTAAATTTAAAATTTACTTTAAAATCACGACTTTCTCAGGAAAATGGCACACAGTAAAATCTTGCAAGCATGGATCTTTGAAGCTACTGGAACAAATTGACAGTCTTTGAGTTCAAAGAGCAAATGCAGAACAAAGATAAGGAGCCCAAGACAACAAGAGCGACTCCATGTAGACAGACCTCTTAAATTTGCTTGTCTTCAAGACTCAGAAGGGCCCCTCCTTCATCTTAATTGGCCATCCTGTGAATGTGGGGAGACTGACAAAGCAGATGGGGTGAACAGCTGGAGAGGATAAATCTGTCAGAAGTACCAGAAGAGCAGTATTGGTACAAATATTCAGTCTACTGATTGACAGAAAGTCAGAATTATTATCTGAAATGCTAATATTGCTAATCACTGGGCTGGGGACAGTGAAAGTGAAAAGCGAAAGTATTGTTCAGTTCAGTTCAGTTCAGTCACTCAGTCATGTCTGACTTTTTGCAACTCCATGGACTGCAGCATGCTTCCCTGTCCATCACCAATTCCCAGAGCCTATTTAAACTCATGTCTGTCTAGTTGGTGATGCCATCCAACCATCTCATCCTCTGTCATCCCCTTCTCCTCCTGCCTTCAATCTTTCCCAGCATCAGGGTCTTTTCAAATGAGGTGGTTCTTCATATCAGATGGCCAAAGTATTGGAGTTTCAGCTTCAGCATCAGTCCTTCCAATGAATATTCAAGACTGATCTCCTTTAGGATGGACTGGTTGGATCTCCTTGCAGTCCAAAGGACTGTCGAGAGTCTTCCCAACACCACAGTTCAAAAGCATCAATTATTCTGTGCTCAGCTTTCTTTATAGTCCAACTCTCACATCCATACATGACTAATGGAAAAACCACAGCTTTGACTAGATGGACCTTTGTTAGTAATGCCTCTGCTTTTTAATATGCTATCTAGGTTGGTCATAGCTTTTCTTCCAAGAAGCAAGCGTCTTTTAATTTCATGGCTGCAATCACCATCTGCACTGATTCTGGAGACCAAAAACATAAAGTATCTCACTGTTTCTGTTTCCCCATCTATTTGCCATAAAGTGATGGGACTGGATGCCATTATCTTAGTTTTCTGAATGTTGAGCTTTAAGCCAAATTTTTCACTCTTTTCTTTCCCTTTCATCAAGAGTCTCTTTAGTTCTTCTTCACTTTCTGCCATAAGGGTGGTGTCATCTGCATATCTGAGGTTATTGATATTTCTCCCAGCAATCTTGATTCCAGCTTGTGCTTCATCCAGCCCGGCATTTTGCATAATGTACTCTGAATATAATCACCGCAGATGGTGATTGCAGCCATGAAATTAATAGACGCTTACTCCTTGGAAGAAAAGTTATGACCAACCTAGATAGCATATTCAAAAGCAGAGACATTACTTTGCCAACAAAGGTTCATTTTGTCAAGGCTATGGTTCTTCCAGTGGTCATGTATGGATGTGAGAGTTGGACTATAAAGAAAGCTGAGCATGAAAGAATTGATGCTTTTGAACTGTGGTGTTGGAGAAGACTCTTGAGAGTCCCTTGGACTGCAAGGAGATCCAACCAGTCCATCCTAAAGGAGATCAGTCCTGGGTGTTCATTGGAAGGACTGATATTGAAGCTGAAACTCCAATACTTTGGCCACCTGATGCAAAGAGCTGACTCATTTGAAAAGACCCTTGATGCTGGGAAAGACTGAGGGCAGGAGAAGGGGATGACAGAGGATGAGATGTTTGGTTGGCATCACAGACTTGATGGACATAGGTTTGGGTGAACTCCAGGAGTTGGTGATGGACAGGGAGGCCTGGTGTGCTGCGGTTTATGGGGTTGCAAAGAGTCGGACATGACTGAGCAACTGAACTGAACTCTGAATATAAGTTAAATAAGCAGGGTGACAATATACAGCCTTGACGTACTCCTTTCCCGATTTGGAAATCGTGTCCAACTGTTTGTGACCCCATGGACTGTAGCCTGCCAGGCTCTTCTGTCCATGAAATTCTCCAGGTAAGAATACTGGAGTGGGTAGCTATGCCCTTCTCCAGGGGATCTTCCCCACCCAGGGATTGAACCCAGGTCTCCTGCATTGCAGGTGCATTCTTTACCATCTGAGCCATCTGGGAAGCCCCGGGCTGGGGACAGAGTCATACCCAAAACACTGGGCTAAGCGAAAACAGCATGGAAGTAGCTTTTCAGACCATTTCGATAGGCCACGCTGCTATGATGTATCGTTATAGACAGTATCTCATTTAACTTTTACAGTAACCATAGGTGTGTGTTTTAGTTGCTCAGTCATGTCCCATTCTTTGCAACCCCATGGACTGTAGTCTGCCAGGCTCCTCTGTTCATGGAATTCTCCAGGCAAGAATACTGGAGTGGGTACCCATGCCCTTCTCTGTGGGATCTCCCCCACCCAGGGATCAAACCCAGGTCTCCTGCTTTGTCGGCAGATTCCTTACCATCCGAGCCACTAGGGAAGCCCACAATAACCATAGATAGTAGGTATTATTATCCCTATTTTATATATACACCAGCTCAGACTAGAGAGAGTAAGTAATTTTCCTATTATTAACACTATCAAGCAGCAAAAGTGGGACATGAATCAGTCTTTTCCTAACAATGCCTAACACTGTTTCCACCACCTTTCATCACTCCTTGATGTAAATTCATATACACTTTTATTTAATCAAATGCAAGTAATTCTTGATGAAGGCACACCAGTAGGATAACATTAATTACAGCCTGATGTAGCTAGAAATACAGTTCTTTAAATGGTACCATTGGCATTCCTCTGGCATGCCTAAGGTCACTGACTTAATCAGCCAGGGAACTCTCCAATGTGATGATATTTGGAAATGGGGGTCTTTGGGAAATGATTAGGTCATGAGGGCCCCGCTCTTGCAGAATGGGATTAGTGCCCTTTTAAAAGAGACCCCAAAGAGCGCTTTTGTCCCTTCTGCCATATGATGTCACAGTAAAAACAGGACCCACGAAGAGGGTTCTCATCAGACCCTGAGTATGCCAGCTCCTTGATCTTGGAATTTCCAGCCTACACAACTATAAGAACTAACAATTTGTTGTTTAGGCAACCCAGTCTGTGATATTTTTGTTGTAGCAGCTGTATCAATTAAGAAACCTAAACATTCAGATTTCCAAACTGTCTTGAAAAACTTAGAGCTCTGAAGATATTGGTCTGGCATTCATCCGTGGCAGCCATCAGCGGGAGTCAAGAATGGCACTCCTCCTTTGGATAAGGCTGTACATCCGCCTCCACCCTCCCCTGACCTCCTGTGCTGCCCAGTGTCTGCGCTGTTTCACTCATGTTCAACACCTGCCGGGTCCTTGGAGGCAGTAAGAGCTTCCACTTCAGCCGGTTCTGGGTTGCTATAAATCAAAGTTTCTTTAACAGCCACATCTGAGTCGTGTTTGTGGCATGCTTTATGTCTAGCCCTCTGACACTTTCAATAGGACTAGCATTCGAGATTCTACCAACACTTGCCTACAAATGCACATGATAACTCACAAATTGGACACAATTAGGTGTCATGAAATGACAGAATCAGTTGTACAAGTGAAAAAGCCAGAGCTTAGAAACATCTGCCTTGGTATAATCCTAGCCTCTTCCTAGGGTTTTCCATTAAAATAGTCCCCAAGGTTAAACTGTCTTCCAATTTAAGATTATGGACCCATCTCCCCATAAATGGCCTGTGTGAGACGTCTGTGCTGCCCGACACTTGAATACTTTTGAGACAGCCAGTGCAACGCAACAGCCCTTTGGAAAGCAACATAGTGCAACATATCAAGAATTAGAAAGTTATTCATGTTCCTTGAAGAGTAATCTCAGTTCTGGGAAGTTAGCCTAAAAAAGCAACTCAAGAGAAGCTAAACACTATGAGGAAAAAACAATAGCTGTGCTTTGAATAACATGTAAAACCAAAACAACGTAAATGCTTGACAACTGGGAAGTGTCTGGAGAATCATGACATATGAAACAAATGGGACAGTAGACAATGCTTTAAATTATAAACAAAAAGATGATCCTGTAATATGGGAAACATTTATGATACAATGTTAAAACAAAAAGAGGACTCTAGAATTGTGTGTACAATGTGAGGTAAGCCATGCAGAATTTCTATAAGGGTTGTATACTTGTAAGTGTCATATGGAGTGGGAAGACTATACAGAAATATAGCAGGATGGTATAATTAAGTTGGGCTTCCCTGGTGGCTCAGCTGGTAAAGAATCCACCTGCAATGTGGGAGACCTGGGTTCAATCCCTGGGTTGGGAAGATCCCCTGGAGAAGGGAAAGGCTACCCACTCCAGTATTCTGGCCTGGAGAATTCCATGGACTGTATAGTCCATGGGGTACTGATTAATTTTTAAAACTGCATTTAATACCATAATATATATAATTTTCTGAAATAAATATTTCAGGTTACTCCTGCAGTGTAAATATGAACACAAAAATCTCTTTTGTATAGTTTCTCTAGGACTAAAAATAATGTATCATTTATTGATGCTGTACATTAAAAATTAGGTGATTATCTCGTAAAAGACACAAGGAAGGTAACAGCCCCTGGCAAAATAAAATGTCCTGTTTCCTTCCAAAGATATTAAACATCATTAATTTTTACTTTGCCTCTGCTATCCCCAGATGATTCCATTTTCATTTGTTTCAATTAGACATCCTCTCTTTGGTGTTCCCACATTTTGTAAGTTAAGAACTAACTGGTGCTGCTGCTGCTGCTACGTTGCTTCAGTCATGTCCGACTCTGTGCAACTCCATAGACAGAAGCCAACCAGGATCCCCCGTCCCTGGGGTTCTCCAGGCAAGAACACTGGGTTGCCAGTTCCTTCTCCAATGCATGAAAGTGAAAAGTGAAAGTGAAGTCGCTCAGTCGCGTCTGACTCTTAGCGACCCCATAGACTGCAGCCTACCAGGCTCCTCCGCCCATGGGATTTTCCAGGCAAGAGTACTGGAGTGGGGTGCCATTGCCTTCTCCAACTAACTGGTGAGTGTCTCTCTAAAAATATAATTGCATAAATCCAAATTAAAAGGTAAACAACAGTATAGTAAGCAAAGGTCTGCTGATTAGAGTCAAGCTGGGCAAAACCACAGACCACGGAACCTCCTCACAGGGTTCCAGGGTGGGAAGAAAGGACCTCTCTGAGAGCATCAGTATGCGAGACTATTAATAGTTCCTCATGAATAGTCACTCTGGAGCCTCACAAGTCTCAGAGATGGGCACAATTTTCCCTCTTCCACGAGGATGAAACCGAAGATCACAGAAGCAAAGGCACTCACCTGACAACACCGTATGAATTGAAATGCAGATAAGGAACTCTGGTAGAGTTTAGATAGCGCACTCGCCCATCTGCCCTCCAGACTTCAAAACTGTTATTGGGCATTTGTGTCAACAAGCTTGACACGGTAAAGCTTAAGCACTCGTTCATGTGAGTGAGTGACCGAGACCAAAGGAAGTGGGGGGGGGGGGGGTGGGTTGAGGAGAGAGGTTAACCACAGGGTTAACTCAGGAGTATGCAGCTGCTCACAAAACAACACGTGAGTCTCCTTCAAAACAAGTCATGTAATAGATTTATATGTATTCAGAAGAGATGCACAGGTTAAACAAAGCTAATCTAGTTTCCTAGACACTTTGGAGCAGTCTGTGGTTCCCCTGGAATATTAGCCTGAGCTTCTTGTAAATAATTAACCCACCTGATATGACACAAATATAATGGAAACATCTTTATTGAGTTAAGAGCATACCTAAAACTATAGGCAAAGAAAGTACATTTCCATCAGGCCATTCTGCATTCTCCCAAGCAGCCTTCCATTTATTTCATTTTAACATTCAACCACTAAAATATAATTGCATTCTGCATTTCATTCTGGCTTCAGGAAAAAAAAAATTGAAACAAAAGAGGCTCTGTATCATGATGTTCTTCTAAGTGAACGTGAAAGTGAAGTCGCTCAGTCGTGTCTGACTCTTAGCGACCCCATGGACTACAGCCCACCAGGCCCTCCGTCCATGGGATTTTCCAGGCAAGAGTACTGGAGTGGGATGCCATGGGATATATGTTCCATTTCACTTTGTCCCCTTTACTTTCAAAAATCTACTCATTTGCAAAGAATTCTTGCTAACAGTCAATCACTTTCAAATAAAGCACTCCATTTGTCAGGCAAATCTGTCACGTTGCCCTCCATAAAGTTTTCTGAAGTGATCTCTTCTATCACTAGAAAAACTGCACATCTTATAGTTAGAGAGAAAAGGCCCTTGTTTGGGTAGGCTTCCAACACTGTCTTTCCGTTATTCTTCCCTCCTCAATCCCTTCTTATTTCCAGTGTCTTAACTTTCAGTAGTATCCGTACTTTTTAAATTGGTTTGCTGCCTTAAGAGAGGTAAAGGTGAGGCAGAAAGATACCAAGAGTGGGACTCGAGGCCACTGGGTCTGAGTGACACTACTTAGTTGCATGACACTGGGTGATATCACTTCCTGTCACTGGTCCCTAATCCATAAAAACAAGCCATCAAATTACTGATGTCAGACTTTAAACCAGTTGGCTGATTGTTAAGTGTCTCTCCCCCAATATCTAACATACCTGGTAGACGATGCTTATTGTTTTTTTACTGTGGAAAACAAGGAAATGGATTCCATCCAAAATAAATCCACCTGTAAACTAGAAGTCACAGGAGTGTGTTGCAGGGGAAGTTCCCACCACACAGAAAGGGAGAGTAGAAGCCTATGCCAAGAAAGGAAGCGGAATATTTTTTTTTTTTGCCACTATGAGTGGCATGTGGACCTTCCCCGGTGCGTGTGTGTGAACGGTCACTTGTGTCTGACTCTTTGTGACCCTGTGGATTGGGCCCACCAGACTCCTCTGTCCATGGAATTTTCCAAGCAAAAATACGGGAGTGGGCTGCCATTTCCTACTTCAGGGGATCTTCCCGACCCAGGGATTGAACCTGTGTCTTTGCGTGCCCTATGTTGGCAGGCATTCTTTTTCATTGTACCACCTGGGAAGACCATGGAACTTCCTGGACCAGGGATCAAATCTGCCACCCTCGATAGTGGAAGTGCAGACTCTTAACCACTGGACCAGTAGGGAAGTCCTGAAAGAGGTTACTCTAAATGTGAAAACCTGTTAGAAACTTTTTTAGATTGAGGTATAATTTACATACAGTAAAACACAACCATTTTACATCTACATTTTGATGACATTTGACAAATGTACACACTCATGTAACCACACCACCATAATCAAGATATAGAACACTTTCATCACCCCAAACATTTTTTCATGCTCCTTTGCAGTCAGTCTCCACCAACCTCAGCATTGCATTACCACAGGTTTGCTCTCTGTTGATAAAGATGAGTTTTGCCAGTCAATATTTTCATAAATATGGAATCACACAATATGGACTATTTTGCTTCTGGCTTCTTTCGCTTATGATAATATTTTGAGATTTATTCATGTTGCTGTGCATATATGCACCTGATTCATTTTGTATTGTGAACAGTAATCTGTTTTATGAATATATTACAGTTTATTTATCTGTTGATGGACATTAGGGCTGTTTTCAATTTTAGACCATCATGAATAAAGTGTCTGTGAGCATCTGTATACAAGTCCTTTGTGGACACATGTTTTAATTTTCTTGAGTAAATACCTAGGAATGAAATTGCTGAGTCATATTGTAAGTGTATACTTAAACTTAGAAGAAACTGCCAAACACATAGCTGTGTGATATTACCAGTAATATATTAGAGCTCTGAGGAGGGCATGACAACTCACTCCAGTACTCCCACCTGGAAAATCCCGTGCTCCCAGAGGAGCCGTGGGGTCACAAAGAGTCAGACATGACTGAGGTGACTCAGCACAGCACACGTATTAGAACTCCAGTGTGTAATGCAGTTTCAGTGTAGCTTTAATTTGTACTTTCCCGACTACTCATGATGTTAACCATCTTTTATTAACTATTTATATATCTTTTTTTGTGATGTTTCTGTTCAAACAGCATGCTCATTTTTAATTGGGTTTTTATCTTCTTATTGAGATACAAGAATTATTTATATAGTCTAGATATAAGTCTTTTGTAGATATTTGTATTACAAATATTTTTTATTATCTGTCAGGAAGCATTTAACAGGAGGCTTCCTGTGTGCTGTTTTGGATCTGTCAGGAATTCTCTGTTCCTTATTAATTCCTGAATACCCAGGAATTAAGAGGCGAGGCAAGCCTCTCCCGGGGGCTGAGGAATCCGAGCATTTCCTTCATTAGTGTCTCTATATGGTGATAAGTATCCTCTTCCTTCTTATGAACCATACGGTAAAAGTGACTGTTTATGACTCTCTCTCTTTAATATGGATCACCTATGTTTTGTAAGTCTTGAATTTTAATCTTTATCTTTGCTGAGAATAACTACCTTGTAAGACAGTATATATGCCCACACCATGTTGATGAAAACACCTTTGCTCCATCAGAGCTCTGGTCCCCGTGTCTTTCTTTCTCTCTCTCTCTCTCTCTCTCTCTCTCCCTCTCTTTTTCAGGCTGATCCCCTGGAGCGCAGAGGCTCTCTGAGTTCACTTTCCTGCCCGGGCTTCTAAGACCCTCTTGAGAAGGCGCTCTGCACCTTCACCCCATCGAGAGGGCGCCTGAGGCCTTCGTGAACAGAGCAAGCCCCGTGTAGGGGCTTTATTGGCTTTCTGCGTAAACCAAGGAATATCAGCCTCTTTCTATCCTTTACTTTCTTATCGTCGACTCCAGACCACCAGGTTCCAGTCCATTAAAGGACCTCAACACTTATTCTGTGGCTTCCCCATTAATTTCTCAATGGTGCAGTTTTGAAGAGCAGAAACTATTACTTTTGGTGAACTGAAATTTATTATTTTTTCTTTTTAGCCAAGTACATTTCTATATATTAGTAGCTGTTGCTGAAACTCAGCCTCCATTCACCCGTGCCAAATAGAAACACAGGAGTGGGGTTTTAGGTTAAATAGAAAAGAATAGCTCTTATTGTTTTGCCAGGCAAAGGGCAGCACAGTAGGCTAATGCCCTCAAGACTATGTGTCCCACCCTGGAGGGGGCAGTGAGGAGTCTTATAGTGTTCAAGGAGCAGAGCAGGATCAACTTGTGGACAATTCTCGGATTGGTTGGCATCATGGTGAAGTTTCGAACATCATCAACCTTCTAGTTTCAAACAATCTAGGTCAATCTGGCCTGGTGGCCAGCAATTTTCATCTGGTGGGGGTCTGCTTCCTGTAAAACAACTTAGGAATGTGTGCCAGCCCTTTATCTACATAATTTGATGATTCTGTTATGTGGTGGATTTACAGTCTAAATTGTTACCAGTTTCCCAGCCCAACAGCTATTCTTTGTTTCTGCATCTTTACATGTACCAATCATTAAATCTTGAGTCAGTATTTTGCTTCAAGGACATGGGGGCTTGTATACAATTTTAGAGTGAACAATTAGAAATTGGAATTTTAAAGTATTGCCTTACATTATATTTCATCAAAAGCCATGAGATGCCTAGGAATAATTTTAACAAATGTATGCATTATTTGCTCATTGCTGTTGTTACGGTACAGTCGCTAAGTCATGTCTGACTCTTTGCAACACCATGAACTGCAGCATGCCAGACTTCTCTGTCCATCACTATCTCCCAGAGTTCGTTCAAACTCATGTCCATTGAGTCAGTGATGCTATCTAACCATCTCATCCTTCATCCCCTCCCTTCTCCTCTTGCCCTCAATCTTTCCCAGCATCAGGGTCTTTTCCAAAAGGTCAGCTCTTTATAACAGGTGGTCAAAGTACTGGATCTTCAGTTTCAGCATCACTCCTTCCAATGAATATTCAGGACTGATTTCCTTTAGAATTGACTGGTTGGATCTCCTTGCAGTCCAAGGGATTCTCAAAAGTCTTCTCTAACACCACAGTTCAAAAGCATCAGTTCTTCAGAGCTCAGCTTTCTTTATGGTCCAGCTCTCACATGACTACTGGAAAAACAATAGCTTTGACTAGACAGACCTTTGTTGGCAAAGTAATATCTCTGCTTTTTAATACACTGTTTAGGTTTGTCATAGCTTTTCTTCCAAGGAGCAAGCATCTTTTAATTTCATGGCTGCTGTCATGGTTCACAGTGATTTTGGAGCCCAAGAAAAGAAAATCCGTCACTGTTTCCACTTTTTCCCTATTTGCCATGAAGTGATGAGACAAGATGCTATGATCTTAGTTTTTTGAATGTTGCATTTTAAGCCAGTGTTTTCACTCTCTTTCACCCTCATCAAGGAGCTCTTCAGTTCCTCTTTGCTTTCTGCCTTTAGAGTTGTATCATCTGCATATCTGAGGTTGTTGATATTTCTCCCTGCAATCTTGATTCCAGCTTATGAGTCATCCAGTCTAGCATTTCACATGATGTACTCTGCATATAAGTTAAATAAACAGGGTGACAATATACAGTCTTGATGTACTTTCCCAATTTGGAACCAGTCTGTTGTTCCATGTCTGGTTCTGAACTGTTGCTTCTTGACTTGCATACAGGTTTCTCAGGAGACAGGTAAGGTGGTCTGGTATTCCCATTTCCCATAGTTTGTTGTGATCCACACACTCTAAGGCTTTAGTGTAGTCAATGAAGCAGAAGTAGATTTTTTTTTAAAAATTCCTTTGCTTTTTCTACGATCAAACTGATGTTGGCAAATTGATCTCTGGTTCCTCTGCTTTTTCTAAATCCAGCTTGTACATCTGGCATTTCTCCATTCACATACTGTTGAAACCTGGCTTGGAAAACTTTTGAGCATTACTTTGCTAGCGTGTGAGATAAGTCCAATTGTGTGGTAGTTTGATCATTCTTTGGCATTGCCTTTCGTTGGGATTGTAATGAAAACTGACTTTTCCCAGTCCTGTGGCCACTGCTCAGTTTTCCAAATTTGCTGGCATATTGAGTGCAGCACTTTAACAGCACCATCTTTTAGGATTTGAAATAGCTCAGCTGGAATTCCATCACCTCCTATAGCTTTGTTTGTAGTAATGCTTCTAAGGCCCACTTGACATCATACTCCAGGATGTCTGGCTCTAGGTGAGTGACTACACCATTGTGGTTATCTGGGTCATTAAGAACTTTTTTGTTCAGTTCTTCTGTGTATCTTTGCCATATCTTCATAATCTCTTCTGTTTCTGTTAGGTTCTTGCTGTTTCTGTCCTTTATTGTGCTCATCTTTGCATGAAATGTTCCCTTGGTATCTCCAGTTTTCTTAAAGAGACTTCTAGTCTTTCCCATTTTATTGTTTTCCTCTATTTCTTTGCATTGTTCACTTAGGAAGGCTTTCTTATCTCTCCTTGATATTCTCTGGAACTCTGCATTCAATTGGGTATATCTTTCCCCTTCTCCTTTGCCTTTCGCTTCTCTTCTCAGCTATTTCTAAGGCCTCCTCAGACAACTAGCTCCCTGACCAGGGATTAAACCCAGGTCCCCTGCATTGGGAATGCAGAGTCTTAACCACTGAACCACCAGCAAAATCCCTCATTTGCTCATTATACAAAACAAAGCTAAGAGAAACTTACAAAGGCCTGAGAGAGAGAGTGTGAGTGAACAAATTCATTTCACGGAAGATGGAGAAGATGTCATATCTACACAAGTTGGTTGTTACAGTGAAATCCCAATCAGCAGCCTTATTTCAAGCTGACAAGCTGATTTTAAAACTCATACAGAAATGCAAAGAACCTAAAAAATATGAAATAATTTTCAAAAAATAGAACAAAAGTTGAAGAATTACACTAACTGATTTCAAAGACTTGCTCTAAAACCAAAGTAATCAAGAGTGATATTGGCATATTAGATTAGTGGAACAGAATAGAGAGTCTAGAAATAAACCCACATGTTAATACATATGGGAAGAAAATTACTCTCTAGTCTAACCTCACACCATATATAAAATCTAATTCAAAATAACATATCTAAATTTGAATGCAGAAAAAAAAAATCTAGAAGAAAACATAAGAGAAAAACCTTCGTAATTGGGGGAGAGGCACCAGATGTTTACACAGGACATAAAAAGCAAAATGGACTCATCACTCTTACTTTCACAGAGGCATGTGATGAAATTTTATTTTTTAATAGCAACAAAAGTTAAAGTGAGTGAAAGTTGCTCAGTCATGTCCGACTCTTTGCAACCCTATACAGTCCATGGAATTCTCCAGGCCGTAATAGTGGAGTGGATAGCCTTTCCCTTCTCCAGGGGATCTTCCCAACCCAGGGATCGAGCCCAGGTCTCTGGCATTGCAGGCGGATTCTTTACAAGCTGAGCCACAAAGAAGTTGTTATTTCTTTCACATCTGTGTCATTATAGAAGCAAATCTCAACTCCACCACAGCTCACTGCTGCTACTGCTGCTGCTAAGTCGCTTCAGTCGTGTCCGACTCTGTGCGATCCCATAGACGGCAGCCCACCAGGCTCTACCGTCCCTGGGATTCTCCAGGCAAGAACGCTGGAGTGGGTTGCCATTTCCTTCTCCAATGCATGAAAGTGAAAAGTGAAGTCGCTCAGTCGTGTCCGACTCTTCACGACCCCATGGACTGCAGCCTACCAGGCTCCTCCGCCTATGGGATTTTCCAGGCAAGAGTACTGGAAGTAGGGTGCCATTGCCTTCTCCACCACAGCTCACTAGAGATTTCCAAATGAACTCTATTATTGCTTCTACAGTGGGAAAGTATTGTTTAATAGTAGATTGTAGCCCTTAGGGTGTCCCATTTGAAGTTCCTTACCTAGATACTCACTCCGGTCTCTGTAAAAACAAGAGGAAAACTGAGTGTCCTCGACGCCGGCACGTTGGCTGAGGACTATCTGGTCCCATCTTCACCCCATCTATATGACCATGAAATTAGTCAAATATCAGCCTCACTCCCAGTCCTGCATCCCACTCCCACCTCTCTTATGATACTATAAGTTCCTTGCAACCCACTAAATACTCAGGCTTTAGTATTTTTTTGCATGCTCTCTTCCTTGCCTTCACATTTCTTCCTTCCCCACTTTCTCATCAGACTTATCTATCATTCTGCTTCAACTGCTGCCACCCCACCCCCACTCTTCAAAATAGTTATCTCCCTTCCCCAGACTCTTGGAGCTCTCTGCACATACCCTTCCTGGCCCTTATCAAATGCAGTGTTGTTATCTATTTAATGTCTCTCTCTACCACTGGACTGTTTTAACTCCACAGAACAGAAGCTACCTTAAGTTGTCCTTGCTTTTTTTCCCCAAATTTTCTCCACCATCTTCTAACTCCAACACACACATATACACACAGTCTGATGCACAGTAAGAGCTCATCAGTGTCTAATAAATGAATAAGTTTTTCCTTCACCAGAGAGAACCCCAGCAAGTCATAAGAAATAAATTAAAAGCATAAATAACAGTCACTAGTTCTAAAATGGTAATTCAATTGAAAGAAATAGGAAAAGCAGTTCATCTGCATCAGAAAGGTCTAATCTTCAGACATCAAGCAGGAAAATCAACCATTGGCACTAGAAAATGAAGAATATTTATCACAACCAGGTTCTCTCTAAAGGACACACACCCAGGGCAAAACAGTCTAGTCACAGAGGAACCAGCCAGTACTTAGAGTTCAAGTCTCTGATGCCAGTGCCAGAGAGTAAGTCACACAGTACAAGAGTCACAACCGTTACCGTTTGCGGCACTTAATTCGCCAAGCTCTGAATTCACTATTATACGTGTGTTATCTCACTTTAGCTTTATCCCAGCCCTGTGAAGGAGATATTATAATTTCCAAGCTAGCTGCTGGTGGAAGCTAGCATGGTTATGTTCAATCTTGTGTCTCCAGCACCTAGAACAGTGCCTGGCATATATTTGCTAAATGTTGTGGTGAAATATGTATGAAATATGTATGGCAGAAAGTGAAGAACTAAACAGCCTCTTAATGAAAGTGAAAGAGGAGAGTGAAAAAGCTGGCTTAAAACTCAAAAACATTAAAAAAACTAAGATCATGGCATCCGGTCCCATCACTTCATGGCAAACAGATGGGAAACAACGGAAACAGTGACAGACTTTATTTTCTTGGGCTCCAAAATCATTGCAGACGATGAGTGAAGCCATGAAATTAAAAGATGCTTGCTCCTTGGAAGAAAAGTTATGACCAACCTAGACAGCATATTAAAAAGCAGAGACATTACTTTGCCAACAAAGGTTTGTCTAGTCAAGGCTATGGTTTTTCCTGTGGTCATGTATGGATGTGAGAGTTGGACTATAAGGAAAGCTGAATGCCAAAGAATTGATGCTTTTAAACTGTGGTATTGTAGAAGACTCTTGGGAGTCCCTTGGACTGCAAGATCAAACCAGTCCAACCTAAAGGAAATCAGTCCTGAATATTCATTGGAAGGACTGATGCTGAAGCTGAAACTCTAATACTCTGGCCACCTAATGCAAAGAACTGATTAACTGGAAAAGACCCTGATGCTGGGAAAGATTGAGGGCAGGAGGAGAAGGGGATGACAGAGGATGAGATGGTTGGATGCCATCACCAACTCAATGGACAGGAGTTGAGCAAGCTCCAGGAGTTGGTGATGGACAGGGAGGCCTGATGTGCTGCAGTCCATGGGGTTGCAAAGAGTCAGACACAACTGAGCAACTGAACTGAGCTGAACAACAAAATATGGGTTTCCCAGGTGATGCAAGTGGTAAAGAACCTGCCCGCCAATGCAGGAGACATAAGAGATGCAGGTTCGATCCCTGGGCTGGGAATATCCCTGAAGGAGGGCATGGCAACCCACTCAAGTATTCTTTTCTGGAGAATCCCATGGACAGAGGAGCCTGGTGGGCTACAGTCCATAGGTTAACAGAGTCAGATATGACTGAAGCAACTTAGCACACATGCACAGTGAAATATCATCTTCTTGGTAAAAAGAGACCTCTCTCCTAGTCCCTGGACATTTTTATTACACCCTCTAACCAAGGACTGAATGTCTGGTTCCATCCCACTCCAAGACTCAAGGCCCCACTGAACACGCAGGCCTAGGGGATGTGCATTAAATGGCCATCTTCCAGGTCTGATGTGAGGGAATTCCAGCACTTTTCTGCACAGCCTTTATCGCAATGGAGCAAAGCATCACAGATGATCCTTGCAGACTTTTATCCAGAGCAAACTCAAACCCCAAAAAGGGCTGAAAGTGGGAGGGGAATTAATGAAACCCCTTCTCTACTCTGCTCAGGTTTGTGTAGTCGCTGCCTCAAGGAGTCAACTTGTTTTTTTTTCCACATGGACTCTCTGGGTCTTAGGGATATCTCCTAATGCATGTGGATTTATTTATTTATGTTGCCCAGTGAATTACACATATGCTGTGAAAAAAATATATTATTCTTAAGTGCAGAAAGACTAAAGACTAAAGTAAAGTGTTTTACTTTTTTGCTTTTCCTTTCTGCTTAGTCCTTACACAGATCATGGTAACAGGGGAGTAAATAATTACTGTGTTCAACCAGAAATTTTTGAATGTCTGTCAGGACCTTTGGGCACTAAACTGAAACACTGACCTTGGATAATAAAGCTGCCGATCTTTCCACATTGTCTTTTAAGACTTTGAGGACAGGAATACCTTACATAAGATGTAGAATAAACGGCAGAGTGATTGATATGGTATTTGGACTACAGAAAAAGAGAAAAAGGTACAATTCGTGATTCATAAGAGGCAGAAGGTAGAAAGCAAGCTTCTTTCTCACTGTGTCAGTCCCTAAGCCAGAGTCGCTGATTCTGGGTAACATCCGAAAAATGCTTACTCCAGAATCCAGCAGTTTGCTGACAGAGCAATGCATAACCAGGAGCTTGCCCCCAGTAACCATTTTCTACAAAAATACACTTCTTTTCTCTCCTATTTGGAAATACAAGTAAAAGCAGTGATAGGCCTGAGCTGTAGCTAGCCCTCTTTGATAAAAAATATAACATGTTGTTAATATTCCAGCACCTGGCACAATGTCTGGTAGAAGACTGGTGCTCAATATCTGTGTGGTTCAAGGAAGAAATTTTTGTGTCTACCTCAGTGACCCTGCAGAACTCTTTCTAATTTTATACTCTTAAGGGTATACAGAATTATTAAATCAGATTATGGTCTATCAGAGGCTTCTTGCTACGGAGAAAAAACGTGGAGCTTGAGATGCATTTCACAGAGTCGTTTTGATAGTTGACAGAGAAGCTTTTATTGCAGAACGGCGCTGCCTGCTTCTACCACATTTTCCTCGCTCTGTAATCATTGCTCCTGCCATGGTGCTGACATGGGAGGGGAGCTGAGTGAAATATTTCAGTTGGCTGGAAGTTAACCCCTCAAGTCACAGAGTGTTACAGAGAACCAGTGTTGAAGAGAATGCAGGCAGGGACTTCTCTGGTGGTCCAGTGGTTAGGACTTGGCGCTTCCATTGCATGGGGCACAGGTTCAGTCCCTGGTTGGGGAACTAAGATCCCACCAGCTGCGTGGAACAGCCAAAAATAAAATGATTAAAAATACAAAAGAGATAGCAAGTGGGAATTTACTGTGTGACACTGGGAGTTCAACACAGTGCTCTGTGACAACCTAGAGGGGTGGGATGGGGTGGGAGAGGGGTTCAGAAGGGAAGGGATACATGTATGCCTGTGGCTGATTCATGTGGATGTATGGCAGAGGCCAACACAATATTGTAAAGCACTTATCCTCCAATTAAAAAAATAGAAAAAAAAAAAGAGAGCGTGCAGGCAGAACTCAGGTCTGCACTCAGAGTGTGAGCTCCCTGAGAGCAGGGAGCCTCAATGCTTCAGTGGCTAGCATGGTTCCTGAGAGAGAACTGCTGCTGCTGCTGCTAAGTTGCTTCAGTCGTGTCTGACTCTGTGAGATCCCATAGACGGCAGCCCACCAGGCTCCCCCGTCCCTGGGATTCTCCAGGCAAGAACACTGGAGTGGGTTGCCATTTCCTTCTCCAGTGCATGAAAGTGAAAAGTGAAAGTGAAGTCGCTCAGTCGTGTCCGACCCTCAGCGACCCCATGGACTGCAGCCTACCAGGCTCCTCCGTCCATGGAATTTTCCAGCCAAGAGTACTGGAGTGGGGTGCCATTGCCTTCTCCTTGAGAGAGAACAGGACTCAATAAACAGTAACAAGACACCCCTTCAATTCTAGAGTTTTGGGTGGGAGCTTGAGGAATAGGGGCAAGAAATCATCCATTCTTATTTTGTTCCTTTTTAAAAAACTTTGTTTTGTTCTTTTTAGCCAGATTAATCTGTCAAACTAGATTAACCAGCCTTCCCAGTATCTGGGTTACAGAGCCCTAAGTACAGAGATGTCACTGAGAACACGGTGGGGCAGGGCCAAACCTGGAAACAGAACTTCACTGCCAGGCTGCCCGTCTTCCCTTGCTTTTGTAGAGTGACTAAAAATGAATGTGGGCTGCCGAGAGGCTCACCTACCAGGTCTGGCACTCGGCCCACTGTCTGGCCCACACTGCACAGGCCATCAAATTCCACAGGCCCTTAGAGATGTTTATTTTTGCACTCTGTAGACTCTGCTCGCTGCTGGAGCCATGGCAGGTCACACAAAGGACACAGTGTTGCCAAGCTGAGAATGTGGGGTGCTCCTTAGTGCAAGACCCAGAATCTGAATTTCTTCCTGGAAATGAACAAGTTAGCAAAGTTTTTAGAAAAGTTCCTTTAAGATGTAGGTGATTGTCTTTGTCTCTGTCTTGATTGAAATAGTTAGGACTGAACCTGTTCCTCTCACTTCCTTCTGGCTTTGGACCCACGGAAAAGTCTGATTAAAAAAAAAAAAAAGGTTGGAAGTAATTCCCAACTTTTTGGTGTGTGAGGTCCCTGTATACATTGCAAGGTATTTCCTTAGCCAAGTAAGGTAATAGTTGTATTTTTAGAATAAGTTATCTGTTGATTCATAAAATATGTAAAGGCAACAGTTAAAATGAATTTCAAGGCATTTTCAAATACATTTTATTTGAAGACTCACTAAGACACTTACAAACGTGAAAAATTGTGGTAACTGTGTAAGACATTCTTCTGTCCATTGACAGGATGCTGTCATGTACGTATGGATTTGTACACCTTGTACTAATTCTGTTGTATTCTCCTGAGTCTGAGGACACCCCCCACCAAGATTAGAAGCCTCTGTTTATTAAGGGTAAGCCTAGTGCCTTGAAGAACATCAATTCCTTCTGGTTTACTAGATATATTATTTATTAAAGGTCCCAGTAGGAACTGAAAAACTGGGGAGATTCAACAAAAGTACTATCTAGAAAGGTGTGGGCAAGTGTTCATAAGATCTATCAAAGGTCAGCAGAGTCCTCAGGGACTGGTACCATTACCACCTTTAGGCCAGAGAGGCTAAGGAAGAGAGAAGTTACTGGAACCTTCTGTAGAGTCACTGGGTCAAGGAAAGTAGCCAGTTCGTAAGGATCTGACAGTGAAAAAAAATCAAGGAAATAAATACACCAACCTCACACTCTACCTGACTTCCAAGTCCCATGGGTGGCTGAACCCAACAGAAATCCAATTGATGTAGCCCCTACATGTCAGCCTCCCAGGGCAGAGAACTGAGTGGAAATGGATGGTCAGTGAACTTGGAGGTGCACATGGAAACTGTCCTGCACACCAGGGTAACCTAAAAGCTTGCCCCGTACTGCACAGGGCTATGGTTAAAAAGAGGTCAAGTCCTGAGCCAATCAATGCTGGGCCTTGCCTTAAAATTATATTAAGCTACTCAAGGTTACTGACTCAAACCTTCTGATGTATTTCAAATATATAACTCAATTGCACAACCAAACTCCTCTGCAGCTCATATTGAAACGCTACCTTAGTTTCAGCCCGCGATCACCTTTATAAGGGCAACTCTGCATCTCTGAAGCTAATCTTCCTACCAAGTTACAGACTCAAATTTCCAACAGCCTACAGGGTACCTCAGACTCTATAAGATATGTCTATAAAGCATTGGCTAGTCTCTCCTGGAAACACATTTTATTTTCATGCTGTTACCATTTCCCAACTAGGTGCGTTAGAACACTCTGAGGCTTTTGACTCCTCCCCATCTCTCAGAAGAAGTGAGTGAATCTCATACCACTTCTGCTGGTAGCTGGCTCAGATCTGCCCTCCCTCTTAATTTCCCATGACCTTATACCTGAACAAAGTAAGAGCCTGTCTTGGCTGGCCTGACTAATCCTGACTCCACCACTTAGAATTAAGACTTCCCTGCACTTATTAATTATGACTCTTATTTTATGCTTCAAGGCCTCAGTTCCCTCATCTGCAGGGTGGAGCCATGCATAGTGTCCTACCACTGGGGACAGAGACCTCCTCTCCATTGATTCCAAGGGGCAGAAACTCCAGCACAACTAGCCTCTCCGGCCTTTCTCTACCTTCTCACCTACTTTTCTCCCCAGGAGAAGAGTTGGTTATCTGATTCATGGGTGTGGGAGAAACAGAGGTACATGCTCAGTTTTTTGTTTTATTTTTCAACGTGGGATCTGCCTGCAAGCAGAGAGTGCTCATTCTTCTCAGCTCTTTCACTCTATACATGAATCCGGGGCAGACGCCCATCAGACGAGGCTTGTGGCTGCTTGAGGGCTGCCAGGGTCGGTGACAGGGTAGCTCCACCTTTAATGTGGCTGGAGTGTTGCAGTCCTTCTTGGCTAGTAGTCCTGAGCCTCTATCCCCAAGTATCAGCACACAAGGCAGCATTTTAGGAAAGAATAGTTAACATTTATTTGAATACATACTACGGGCAGATCCTATGCTTTGTAATATAATATGGATTACCTCATTTCATTTTCTCAACAACTCTGTGAGGTAGGAATTGGGATCGAAAAGATCAGTAAACCACTGGTCTCCTCACAAGTTCAAAACCAATTTAGAGTTAGAAACAAGAACCAGTCAATACTCTGGCCACCTGATCCGAAGAGTTGATTCAGTGGAAAAGACCCTGATGCAGGGAAAGATTGAGGGCAGGAAAAGAAGCAGACGACAGAGGATGAGATGGTTGGATGGCATCACCGATTCAATGGACATGAGTTTGAGCAAATTCCGGGAGATAGTGAAGAACAGGGAAGCCTGGCGTGCTGGAGTCCAAGGGGTCGCAAAGAATCAGACAGGACTGAGTGACTGAACAACAACCTTCTTACTATGACGATTGTTGATGTAACAGACCGCCTCCATGAGTCTTAGGAAAGGGAGAGGAATTTAAAATTTCAATATTCTTTGATTATCATAATATTTCATATCAAGACAGTGCGGAGAATAACAGTGACATCAAGTAGAACTTTATAAACTGCAAAAGAAAATCTATCACCATTTCCTGTCCAAAGACTTCACCAAGAGGCATTCACATGGATCCTGAGGCTGGGTGTGAAAGCTTTTTTGAATGCACATTTCTCTGTGGAGGCTTACAAGAGGCCCTTAGGCCATGGTGCAGCAGTAAATAGTAACACAACACAGCTCAGGGGAAAAAAAAGTCTTAAAAATGAAAAAGAAACTCACATTCCTCTGACACTCCTCTCCAAAGAGTTCCAGAGGTTTCCCTGTCCCTCAGCTATACCACTGCTCTTTGAAGCCTTTTAGACTGCTATAAATATGAATGCTGAAGCACACACACCAGGGCACTTGGCCTGGGGTCAGACACGTCTGGCTTTGAATCCCAGTGCTGACAGTTAATAGCTGTATGAACTTGACATTTGATTTAACTTCCTGAGTCTGTCTCCTGCTCTGTACCTTGGAGTTAATAGCTCCTCTTTATTAGGGCTTTAATGAGGATTAAAGGGCAAAATATGTTTTCAAGTGCCTGACAACTATTAAAATATTCACATAATAACATATATTAATCTCCTTCCCTATTATACCAGCTGATACATTTTTCATCTGTATTTGTACCTTTCAATAATTTTCCTAATTAAAAAATGAAGCAAAAAGAAAAAAAAAAGCAAAGCAATTATACAACTATATAGTAGACACTCAAAAAATGCTTACCTAAGTTAGACTTATACCAGTTACGATTTCAAATAATGACATAGTTAGCAAAGTATTAATAAATAAATATCTTTATCATGGGCTTCCCCAGTGGCTCAGCAGTGAAGAACCCACCTGCAATGCAGGAGACACGGTTTCAATCCCTGCATCAGGAAGATTCCCTGGAAAAAGAAATGGCAACCCATTCTAGTATTCTTATCTTGGAAATCCCATGGATGGAGGAGCACCGTCTTGCAAAAGAGGCAGACAAGACTTAGCGTCTAAATAACAACGACAATCTTTATCATAGCTGAAAGCACCCATATTTCTTGTCATTTAGCCAAAGGAAAAAAGTCAGGGAGAGACCCAGAGATTTTATCTATGTCAATTTTCCCTTACATTATTGGGACAAGACAAAGAAGTTAAATAATTGAATGAGGGAGCGTGGCAAAGAGAAAATGATGGGGAAAACAGTAAATTCAAGAAATACTATGCTCTTTGAACATTTAAACTAATTTTCACTTCTCTGCAATATTTAGTTGGTTCTTTCTTTTGAATTGCACACTGAAATTCTTTGCAGGCAAATATCTATATATCAAATAACAAATACGTCCATGTTCTCTTCCCTTTTTAATGACTTTTCCTAAGTAGCACACAGACGGCAAGTCCCATCCATGGATAATTATAAAGCCTTTACAAAGGACGGTTATGAGGACTGTGCCACTGCTAAGTCACTTCAGTCATGTCTGACTCTGTGTGACCCCATAGACCGCAGCCCACCAGGCTCCCCGTCCCTGGGATTCTCCAGGCAAGAACACTGGAGTGGGTTGCCATTTCCTCCTCCAATGCATGAAAGTGAAAAGGGAAAGTGAAGTCGCTCAGTCGTGTCCAACTCTTAGCGATCCCATGGACTGCAGCCCACCAGGCTCCTCCATCCATGGGATTTTCCAGGCAGCAGCACCCAAAAACGCCCGTGTTGGGCTAACTCTTAATCAGAAGATGAAATGTACAAGCTATGGGTACAACTACAAAAATGCATATGCGCAAGGACGAGAGAAAGGAATGCAGAGAAAAAGAAAATAGCTGTAAGAGGAAAGTAAGATTATGAATGATTTCTTCCTATATTTTCTGAACTTCTTGGAATATTCTTATACCCTTCTTATAAAAAGTAATAAAACCACTTTTACACATTGTAACTAAGTATATTCTTACTGCCTTTTTTTCTTTGCATTCAACATCGATTCATATATTCTTTTTCACATTTGGACAGATTTTACATTTGACATTTCATATCTTTATCATGGTTGTGTTTGCCCTCTTCATTTAAACTTGTCAAGATCTTATTCTCTGGAATACTTAAAGGGGTTTTTTACTTGGGGACCAAGTACATACACGTGCACTAAACGTTACCCCTCACTTCTTTTCTTCCCAACAGACTGAAAATAAGACATCTATCTGCGGAAAGAGAAAATTTATGATCATATTTTGAGGCTGTCTAAAGGAAATAATTCAGTTGACCAAGTTCAATTTTAGTTTTTTTTTTTTTCCCAAAAAAGTGAATGTGTGTTGTGTGTGTGTGTAAAATAAATTTATTCCAGCATGCTCTTTCACTATAATTTTCAAAACTGCTTTCCTCTTACAGAGTGATGCAATATTTGATGAGTAAATAACAAGGAATGAAAAAGTCCACTTTAGGGCAACTGTAACCAGACAAAATGAGAATACAATGGTATTTCTGTGGCATTTTAGGCTCACTCAGGGATATTACTCCCTTTTCTTTGATAGACTTCTTGAGAGAATGCTGAAAATGACAGAACTGTCTTTGCTGGGGGTTAGGAGAAGAAAGAGTTCTTAATATTTTCAGGATAAAAATAAATAAATGCTTGATTTATACCAAAAGAGTTTTAGGATCTTAGGATGAGAATAGAAAATAAATATTTTAATTTCTAAAAAAAAATTAATCACCTATAAAGATTGAAAATTGCAGTTTTGTCTGTAATTAACCATTCATATCTTAAATCCTTACTCTTCACTTAGAAGAGAATGATGAATGGCTGAGGTCTACATTCCAAAGTCCAGTGTAATTTTTACTGGTAATAAGGTAGATTTTATGGGTGTCAAGCCTACCAATGATAAGCTGTAAGCACAGTGTGAAGGAAAAGATATTACAGACAAATCTGTAGTCAAGAACAGAATCATTGTTAAGAGTCTAATGGCAATAGAATCAACCAAGTAAAAAAAGAAAGAAAAGAGAAAAAGAAAATTCAGCAGCTTGGAGTCATTTTGTGTACAGAAAAATACATCAGCATGTCTTCATTCAAAGCTTCCCAACTGCTGAACGTGTGGGATATGGATCTGTATTAGTCAACTGAGGCTTGTATAACAAAATATAACGTAATACCACTGACTGGCTTAAACAACAGACATTTATTTCTCACTGTTCTGATGGCTGGAAGCCCATAACCAAGGTTCCGATAAATCTGGCTTCCGGTGAGCGCTTTCTTCCTGGCTCGTTGGTGGCTGCCTTCTTGCTGCGTTCTCACATGGCCTTCCTTGGCAGGTGGGGGTAGGGGGATGTTTGGCCAGATAGAGGAATGTGGGAGGAGCTCTCTGGTGTCTCTTCCTATGAGGACACTAATCCTATTAGAAAGGGCCCCACCTTTATGACTTCACTTAGCCTTAATTATTTACTTAGAAGTCCCATCTCCAGTGGTGGTTAGAGCTTCCATATGTGAATGTGAGGGGGGTACAAACATTCAGTCCATAATAGGATCCCTCAGCTGGGCAGAACCTTGGATTGGGAAGGGCCCACCAGGCCAGAAACAGTCTCATGGTTTACCCAAGTGTGGCTAAGAAGATCATAATTTTTGAGGTCTGGATCCATAAGAGAGGTTGGGAAGCACTGATTTATGGACCCTGAATGTACCACTGCACTGTTAACCATTATAAGAATAAACTCAGTGATCCCTAGGAGTGAAGAAAAATCACAATAATAATGCTTAAATAACATGCAGTATATGCCACACCTGATCTTAGTGTTTCTTTACACATTAACTCATTTAATACTCACAACAGCCCTCTGATATATAAAGTATTATAACACCAGGCTCAAGAGATAGTCCTTGATCATCGAATTGTCTAAATCCAAATCTTGTCTTCTGCACTTTTAGCTCTGTAACTGGGGTTAAATTACTAAGTCTCTCTGAACCTGTTTCCTCTTCTATAAAATGGGACGGATATATAAGCATAGAATTCCAAAAAGCTGTGAAAACTAAAAAATTTCCATACATTAACAGTGTACTCATTTTGTTGCTAGATCTAAACACTCATAGTTTTTATTTACCTTTCTGAATGGGACAGTCTTAAAGGTTTCAACTCATAGTTGTGACAATTTAGTTAATTCAATTAACACACTTAGCATAGTGTCTGGCACATGTGGGAAATGATATACTAGTATGAACTATTATTGTTGTTGTGCTTATTATTATTACTACTGCCATTCTCTAGATGAGGAAACTGAGGCAGAGAGAGATCAATCTGTCCAAGCATCAGCCAGCATGCAGCACGCTGGAAGTGAACCCAAACAGTGTGGCTTCGAGGACTGTGGTCTTAAGCACTGCACCATCTCCACAAATTACATACGTTTCACTTCTGTTCGGTCATGTATAATGCTCCATGTTTAAGAACTATTACTCAGTTGAAAAAAAAGAATGGAAGACTGCCCTTTGTAGTAACATAGATGGACCTAGAGATTATCACACTAAGTAAGTCAGACAGAGAAAAACAAATATAATATCACTTACATGTGGAATCTAAAAAAAGATTTAAAAAAAAAACTTGTTTATAAAACCACAGACTTCAAAATCAAATGTATGGTTACCATAGGGGAATAGTATAAGAAGGGATAAATCAGGAGTTTGGGGTTAACAGAAGCACACTACTGTATATGAAACAGATAATCAACAGGGACCTACCTCTAGCACAGTGAACTCTAGTCAATAATTCTGTAATAACCTAAATGAGAAAAGAATCGGAAAATCTGTAAAACTGAATCACTTTGCTATACATCTGAAACTAACACAACACTGTAACTCAACTAAACTCCAATATAAAATAAAATTTTTTAAAAGGCAATGTTTTAACAAAATATTTTAGAAGTTTTGTCCAGCTCAGCTTCAAGGGAATTCAGCTCCATCATTCAGAATGATCCAAGAGCAGGCCCTGGGGAAGGGGGCCTGCAGCCATGTCAACACTATACGATCTGAACCCCTGGCCTAGCTCACCAAACCAGGAGTCCACACCTGATCCCCAAGAGCCAACCAAAGGCTGAACCAATTCTACATCGTTTGAACAGGTAATGCATTCTTGCCTGGAAAATCCCACGGACGGACAAGCCTGGCAGGCTACATACAGTCCATGGGGTCACAAAGAGTCTGACACGAATGAGCAACTTCACTTCTTCTCCAATGGGAAAATGAAGTGATTGAGTCAGGCTGGAGCTGGAAGGTGCTGAGTTAGGCTGGAGAGCCATCCTCTGCCATGTATATACCCAGAGGAGCTAAGAACCAGGAGAGGAAGGTAGCAGTTCCAGGGAGACCAATGGTTCTCAACCAGGGACAATATGATCCATCAGGGGCCATCTGGCAACGTCTAGAGACACATTCTCCCATCATAGTCAGAGTACTTTTTTCAGCATCTGGTAGACAAAAGTTAAAGGTGCTGCTTCAACCCCACAGTGCACAGAACAGCTCTGCCAAAAAAAAAGAAATATTATCTGGCTCAAAATGTCAATTATGACAAGGTTGAAAACTCTGGTTTAGACTCGGAGTAAGCAACCATGTAGCACAAGGAGAGGGTGAGATAGAGGAGTTATTTGCTTTAGTTCCAGAGGCTCCTAAGGCCCTGATTCCAGCTGCTCAGAAAGCTGTATAGCTCTTCCAGCCCTAAATTCACCTGAGCTTCTTTATGGTCCATGTTCCTCCTGTCCGTTTATCATTCCATAAAAGTTCCCCTTTACGTTATACCAGTTTGATGAGTTGATGTGTCCTGCAACCAAAGACACTAGAGACAGGTTTCAGTTCAGTTCAGTTCAGTCGCTCAGTTGTGTCCGACTCTTTGCGACCCCATGAATCGCAGCACGCCAGGCCTCCCTGTCCATCACCAACTCCCGGAGTTCACTCAGACTCACGTCCATTGAGTCAGTGATGCCATCCAGCCATCTCATCCTCTGTCGTCCCCTTCTCCTCCTGCCCCCAATCCCTCCCAGCATCAGGGTCTTTTCCAATGAGTCAACTCTTCACATGAGGTGGCCAAAGTACTGGAGTTTCAGCTTTAGCATCATTCCTTCCAAAGAAATCCCAGGGCTGATCTCCTTCAGAATGGACTGGTTGGATCTCCTTGCAGTCCAAGGGACTCTCAAGAGTTTTCTCCAACACCACAGTTCAAAAGCATCACTTCTTTGGCGCTCAGCCTTCTTCACAGTCTAACTCTCACATCCGTACATGACCACAGGAAAAACCATAGCCTTGACTAGACGAACCTTTGTTGGCAAAGTAATGTCTCTGCTTTTGAATATGCTATCTAGGTTGGTCCTAACTTTCCTTCCAAGGAGTAAGCGTCTTTTAATTTCATGGCTGCAGTCACCATCTGCAGTGTTTTTGGAGCCCAAAAAAATAAAGTCTGACCCTGTTTTCACTGTTTCCCCATCTATTTCCCATGAAGTGTTGGGACCGGATGCCATGATCTTCGTTTTCTGAATGTTGAGCTTTAAACCAACTTTTTCACTCTCCACTTTCACTTTCATCAAGAGGCTTTTTAGTTCCTCTTCACTTTCTGCCATAAGGGTGGTGTCATCTGCATATCTGAGGTTATTGATATCTCTCCCGGCAATCTTGATTCCAGCTTGTGTTTCTTCCAGTCCAGCGTTTCTCATGATGTGCTCTGCATAGAAGTTAAATAAGCAGGGTGACAATATACAGCCTTGATGTACTCCTTTTCCTATTTGGAACCAGTCTGTTGTTCCATGTCCAGTTCTAACTGTTGCTTCCTGACCTGCATACAAATTTCTCAAGAGGCAGGTCAGGTGGTCTGGTATTTCCATCTCTTTCAGAATTTTCCACAGTTTATTGTGATCCACACAGTCAAAGGCTTTGGCATAGTCAATAAAGCAGAAATAGATGTTTTTCTGGAACTCTCTTGCTTTTTCAATGATCCAGAGGATGTTGGCAATTTGATCTCTGGTTCCTCTGCCTTTTCTAAAACCAGTTTGAACATCTGGAAGTTCATGGTTCACATATTGCTGAAGCCTGGCTTGGAGAATTTTGAGCATTACTTTACTAGCGTGTGAGATGAGTGCAATTGTGTGGTAGTTTGAGCATTCTTTGGCATTGCCTTTCTTTGGGATTGGAATGAAAATTGACCTTTTCCAGTCCTGTGGCCACTGCTGAGTTTTCCAAATTTGCTGGCATATTGAGTGCAGCACTTTCACAGCATCATCTTTCAGGATTTGAAATAGCTCAACTGGAATTCCATCACCTCCACTAGCTTTGTTCGTAGTGATGCTTTCTTTCTAAGGCCCACTTGACTTCACATTCCAGGATGTCTGGCTCTAGGTCAGTGATCACACCATCATGATTGTCTGGGTCGTGAAAATCTTTTTTGTACAGTTGTTCTGTGTATTCTTGCCACCTCTTCTTAATATCTTCCGCTTCTGTTAGGTCCATACTATTTCTGTCCTTTATCGAGCCCATCTTTGCATGAAATGTTCCTTTGGTATCTCTAATTTTCTTGAAGAGATCTCTAGTCTTTCCCATTCTGTTGTTTTCCGCTATTTCTTTGCATTGATTGCTGAGGAAGCCTTTCTTATCTCTCCTTGCTATTCTTTGGAACTCTGCATTCAGATGCTTATATCTTTCCTTTTCTCCTTTGCCTTTCGCTTCTCTTCTTTTCACAGCTATTTGTAAGGCCTCCCCAGACAGCCATTTTGCTTTTTTGCATTTCTTTTCCATGTTTTGGGGGAGAGCAACTCAGGATGGTGGAAAGAGTGCTTCAGGCAGAAGAAATAGTATATGTAAAGGCGCAGAGTTTTAGAAGGCAGGTGGAGAAACACAGCGGGGGAAATAAAGAACAAAACAAAGGAGAGGGAAAATATGAGTCAAAGCACAGAAGCAGCATTAAGCATGGTGTGTTTTCATGTAGAAAGGAGAGTGGTCTCAATAGGTCAGCAGGTGCATCCTGGGGAAATTAAAGAAATTAAGTGAAAACAGCTTTGAACGAAGCATCAGACTATACAACTATAATTGGAGAAGGAAATAGCAACCCATTCCAGTATTCTTGCCTGGAGAATCCCATGGACAGAGGAGCCTGGCGGGGTACAGCCCACAGGGTCTCAAGAGTCACATACGACCTTGCAACTAAAACAACAAACGCACAACTACAATGCAGGCTTGGGCTTCCCAGGTGGAGCTAGTGCTAAAGAATCTGCCTGAAATGCAGGAGCTGCAGGAGACTCAGGTTTGACCCCTGGCTTGGGAAGATCCCCTGGAGGAGGAAATGGCAACCGACTCCAGTATTCTTGCCTGGAGAATCCCACGGACAGAGGAGCCCATCAGGCTCCTTGGGGTCTCAGGTCCATGGGGTCTCAAGAAGTTGGACACGACTGAAGTGACTTAGTACGTAGCATAATACAGGCTTGCATATCAGTGACTCTCTTAGGCCTAATTCATCCTTCGAATGGATAAAAGAAAAAAAAAATCCATGTGTTTGGGAATGTATACTTTCTTGGCAAGCCATCTCTACTCAGTAAAAACATTGCCCTATCAGTTAAAAGAAAAGAAAAGGGAAAAAAAAGCAACAAGCAGGATTTCCCCAATATGTGAAATAAACTAAAGCAGAGGCAGAAATCTCTAGTATTTGTGGCAATCAGACAGAAGTTTTTAATCAATAAGTTCCTTGATTCCCCTTTCTGTACTGTAGGGAGAATGCAGCATTCTTACTGCCTGGCACTGAGGAGGGTCTGAGGTAGTGCCTAAAAGCCCCATATGACTCACTTTTTTTTTTTTATTAAAAAAGAAAAAGTCCACAAAGGCTGGGAAATGGGCTTCCCTTCACCTCAGTCAAGGAGAGAGAGGATTCACAAAAGCATCATTAAATCTTTCTGGGGAAGAAAAAACAAACAAAAGAGGGAAATACACATGTCAATTACGTGACACTGACATGGAACAGAAATAAGTTTAGAAACAAAAAGAGAAAAGGAAATGAATGTTATTAAAGCAGAGGCCTCCACAAGGCTTTGTTTCTCTTTTTCCTTCCTGCTTTCTAACAGGGATAATGTGATTCCCCGAGGAAAAGCTGCTTTTGTAGTCAGCAGGTCAAAGGTCTTAGATCCAAAAACAGTGGGTACACAATGTTCCAGAAGAGATGTGTGTGGCTTCCTGGTACTGAATCGACCCCTGCAGGTCAAAAGACACTCGGGATGAAACACACAACTATGGAATGAAATGCATACCCCTTCACTGCCAACAGGCGGTGCTCCAAGGGTGGGTGGCCGGCCACCAGGAACCTTTTGACAGCTGGCTGGGAAGGAGGCCTGGGCTCGGTGGGATCGGTACAAAGGGTCAGATTCCTCTGAGTGAGCACGGCCATCCTGGGGAAAGGCAACAAGGCTCCTCTAAGAGGAAATAACATCCGGCTGATACATTGGGTGTTTAAAGGAAATGCCCAGGATGGTGTAGCAAAAAAAGACAACTCAACATTTTAATTCCATAGGTGAACATCATCATCACAACAGCAGACACTACTTTTTGAGCACTTATCTGTGGGCCAACCACTGTGCTAGGCGAGTCACAGACATTAATTATAGTCATTCAGAAAGGGATCTGAGGGACCTCCCTGGTGGTCCAGAGGTTAAGACTCCACGCTCCCAAGGCAGCCCCAGGTTCAATTGATGGTGGGGAACTAGATCCCACATGCCACAATTAACTATTCCACATGCTGCAACAAAGACCTGGTGAGGCCAAATAATTAATTTTTTAAAAAGTATGGTATCTGGATACCTGCACTTCAGCATCAGTGCGGCTTGGCATCATGGTACCACAATTTTATACGGCAGAATTTCACTGTCCTTTCTGAATTAATGCCGTGCCTATAAAAAGTGCTAAGAAGGGCTTAGGAACCAAACCCATCCCTTCCAAACTGGCAGGCGATGGGAGGGGTTCAGTGAGACTTGGAAAACAAGCTGGCTTTCATTAGTTGGCTCACTGCAATGCCCATGACTGAGACAGCGGCAGTGATAACAAACCAACAGTCCCACCAAAGGATGCCTCAGAAATCTAAAAATACTCCTTCTCTGAGCAGTTTGGAGGATTTTCAAAGAATTACCTCCCTCATGAAAAGGAAGCAGGGGGACTTTCCTGGTGGCCCAGTGGTTGAGAGTCCACCTTGCAATGCAGGAGATACAGGTTCAATCCCTGGTTGGGGAACTAAGATCATACATGCCACAGAGCAACTAAGCCTGTGCGCTGCCAACCACTGAGCCCACACGCTCTGGAGCCCACACGACACAACTGGAGAGCCCGAGTGCCACAACTAGAAAGCCTGTGTGCCACAACAAAAGGTCCTGCAGGACACAAGGAGACTCTGGGTGCCACAATATAAAAACAAAATTAAAAAAATAAAGGAAGTTCAGAGGAAGAAGGACCAGGATGCTGAGCGCTCATGGTGAACCAAGATACAAACTATACCCAGAGATATCAAGATCTGGTTGAACTTATTCTGCACAATATTAGGATAAGTAGAAGCTCTGATGTGACAAGAGTCAGAAATGGGAACTGACACATCCGCAAAGTGACCGGGAGGTCACTTTGCCAATTTATACCCCTGTTGGCACAAGCCTCTTGAAAGGAGTCTTTTGAGAGAAAAGAAAGGGTGACTGTACTTCTTACTTTTAAATACTCATCTCTAAAAAATCTGAGTATTTTTATAATGGCATTATATACTGAAAAATCCTTCGAAATTACTCTTTGTATTGTTTTCAAATCCAGGTCATTTAAATAAGGAATTCATGCTCACCATTTTGTAGACAAAGTATTTTGACCCCAAAGTACTGCCTAATTTGATCATCAATAATGCAAATCAGACTTGGTCCCCAATGACCTTTGATGTTTCCAAAAATTATATTCACCTTCTTGAAGACCAGACATTATTGAGGATATTCAAAGAATAAATTAAAAGTTTAAAGTAGCTTCAAAAAATGAAAGTTCTAAAATATCATGAACAATGATAGCTTGACCTTAAAAGTCCCTAAGGCTACTTTTAAGAGGATAATATCATTTGGATATATATTTCACACTATATTTCTGAGTCAATATTTTACTACATGTATTTATACCTGTGAATATTTAATAAGGTCTGTTATTTCAAATATGCTGAAAAAAGGTATAGAAGTTATTGTTAACTCCCCTAAAGATATCAGTCCAATGTCCTTTTATGATCATAAAAGTCAATATAATTGCTGGTCATCATCAAGGAGAAAGTGGAATACACTTAAAAATATAATCCTGCTTGTATCAAACATCAGCATCCATAATGCTGCATATAATTCTGTTCACTTGCAAATAATATATATTTGAATCTCAGAAGAGTCAGATGACTAAAGTGTCTCAAGATATGAAGAGGCTCCATGTGAAAAGGAATTAAAAAGTAGGGAGTTTCTTCAATAGCAGAGAAATAGATCAAAGAGTGACAGGGCTCAGCCTACTAGACTGCCCCATGCTGGTCTCAGGCCCTGGGGCACCCGTACCTGTGGCTGATCAACTAGATTTCTGGGTGACCACCCCCTTTTCAGGTTCTAAAATTTGCTAGAATGGCTCACAGAACTCAAGAAAACACTACTTACTTTTACTGATTTATTATAAAAGATATAGATGAACAGCCAGATAGAAAGATACATAGGGCAAGGTCCGAAAGGGTCCTGAGTTGGAAGCTTCTGTCTGTGGAGTTAGGGTGTGCCACCCTCCCAGCAAGTGGATGCCAAGTTCACCAATCTAGAAGCTCTCTGAATCTCTAGTTCAAGAGCTTTTATAGAACTCATTCTCCAGCCCCACTTCTTTCCTCTCCCAGGAGGTGAGTGAGTAGGGCTGAAAGTTCAAATCCTCTAATCACTGAGTGTTTCTGGAGACCAGCCCCACCCTGAGGCTATCAAGCCACCCCTCCAACTGCCACTGCCCCCCTCCAAAATTATCTCATTAGCATAAACTCAGGTATGCTTAAAAGAGCTTCCCTGGTGGCTCAGTGGTAAAGAATCAGCCTGCCAGTGCAGGAGATGCTGGTTCAATCCCTGGGTCAGGAAGATCCCTTGGAGAAGGAAATGGAACTCATTCTCCAGTATTCTTGCCTGGGAAATCCAAAGGACAGAGGAGCCTTGGACTACAGTCCATGGGGTCACAAAGAGTCAGACACAATTTAGCAACTAAACAAGACAACTAAGTATAACAAAGTACGCTCCAATCGCTCAGAAAATCCCAAGGGTTTTCAGGATGCCTTACCAGTAGCTAGAGGCAATAACTATGTTTTTTTATTTACTATAAAATTTTATTTTTACTATACCTCAAAGTTTCAATTGAGGTAATGATATAAAATTAATGTGAAATTATATTGTGATGCGCCAGATGACCATCTTCAGAATTTACACCAAAAAACCTCATTTCACATCTCTTGGGTTCCTCACTCAGCTTTGAAAATACAAAAAGGCTGCGAGAGTGAAGATTAAAAAAGAGGCTTTTGGGGAATTCCCTGATGGTACAGTGGTCAGGACTCAGAGCTTTCACTGCTTCGGCCCCAGTTCAATGCCTGGTTGGGGAACTAAGATCCCGCAAGCCATGTTGCAGCTTCAGAAAATAGAGATTTTTTTTTTTTTAAGAGACAATTTCTTTATGGGGGATGGCTCGACCCCTATCTCAAACTTAGAAAAACGAGGGTGTCAAGGAATCCAGGGCCTAGTTGGGACTCTGCGTTTGAAAGCACAGTGGAAGGGGATCAGATTCCAGGCCCAGGGGACCAGAAGAGAAGCTGGAAAATGACTCTGACCCTGGCACAGAGGAGAGTTGCCCCCTTCTGGCAATAGTAACTGCATGTTCCCTTCTTCAGGAGGACTCCAGGCATCCAGGAAAGTTTCCCACAGGTCATGACAGACTTTGCTGTGGAAAAAGCTGCCTGGAGCCATTATCTATGCTAGCTGAGTCACTTAGCCCTGTCTGACTCTTTGCAAGCCCATGGACTCTTTGCAAGCCCTCCAGGCTCCTCTGTCCATGAGATTCTCCCGGCAAAAATACTGGACTGGGTAGCCATGCCCTCCTCTAGGGGGTCTTCCCGATTCAGGGATTGAACTAGCATCCTTTTCATCTCCTGCATCGGCAGGCGGGTTCTTTATCACTAGGACCACCTGGGAAGCCCTCACAGTCCCACCCAAGAGGGTCTCTAGGAAGGACAAGTGGTTCTCTCATGCACAGCAAGGGTCCATAACCATCAGAGAGCCAAGAACTGAGGGGGTTACAGGCAGCCAGGGAAGCACCTCATGCCTTGTGCTTGTGCCTAGAGGGACAAGCAAAAATAAAATTAAATTAAAATGAAACCAGCCCCTGGATAAAGAATGTACATACCAAGTAAGATTGTGCCCTCATCTCCTAATCTCCTCAACGACTGAACTAAGCCCTAGTGGAGCTCAATTTTTTTTGTTGTTTTACAACAAGCTGGGAGAAAAGAAACACTAGTCCAAAAAAGAAGGAAGGATGATGCCTCCCTCTCCCTCTCCAAACAGCCAACTTCATAGCAGTGCTGTCTGGGGAGAAGGTAAGACAGCATTAAGTTAAATTTTACATTTTTATAATTTGCATGGGTTCAGTTCAGTTCAGTTCAGTTGCTCAGTCGTGTCCGACTCTTTGCGATCCCATGAACCACAGCACGCCAGGCCTCCCTGTCCATCACCAACTCCTGGAGTCCACCCAAACTCATGTCCATTGTGTTGGTGATGCCATCCAGCCATCTCATCCTCTGTCATCCCTTTCTCCTCCTGCCCTCAATCTTTCCCAGCATCAGAGTCTTTTCTAATGAGTCAGCTCTCTGCATCATGTGGCCAAAGTACTGGAGTTTCAGCTTCAACATCAGTCCCTCCAATGAATACCCAGGACTGATCTCTTTTAGAATGGACTGGTTGGATCTCCTTGCAGTCCAAGGGACTCTCAAGCATCTTCTCCAACACCACAGTTCAAAAGCATCACTTCTTCGGCCCTCAGCTTTCTTCACAGTCCAACTCTCACATCCATACATGAACACTGGAAAAACTATAGCCTTGACTAGACGGACCTTTGTTGGCAAAGTAATGTCTCTGCCTTTTAATATGCTGTCTAGGTTGGTCATAACTTTCCTTCCAAGGAGCAAGCGTCTTTTAATTTCATGGCTGCAATCACCATATGCAGCGCTTTTGGAGCCCCCCAAAATAAAGTCTGTCATTGTTTCCACTGTTTCCCTATCTATTTCCCATGAAGTGATTGGACCAGATGCCATGATCTTCGTTTTCTGAATGTTGAGCTTTAAGCCAACTTTTTCACTCTCCTCTTTCACTTTCATCAAGAGGCTTTTGAGTTTCTCTTCACTTTCTGCCATAAGGGTGGTGTCATCTGCATATCTGAGGTTATTGATATTTCTCCTGGCAATCTTGATTCCAGCTTGTGCTTCTTCCAGCCCAGCGTTTCTCATGATGTACTCTGCATATAAGTTAAATAAGCAGGGTGACAATATACAGCCTTGACGTACGAATTGAGATGGTGTGACTTGAAGTGACCAAGAATGAACAGAAAGTTACAGAAACCGTTCATGTTTTCATCCAGAGATAGCGGTGGGCTATTCTCTACTGAACAAGTTTTAAAGAGAAAATGGGAAATGGGGAAAAAAAAAAAAAGAGTTGCAGTTTCAATACAACCCACAAAGGAGGGCTGTTCAACATCAATAAGAGTATCAGTGTGACCCATAAAAATTTTACAAAATATCTCCGGAGGCAAAACCAATTGAAGTAGAAATAGTCAGGAAAAGTTTAGACCAATTTATAGATAATATAGTAAGTCCCCTACCTATGATCGTTCAGGTTTCCAACTTTCAAAGTTGTCAACGTGCATTCCCTCAACATTAGGCGTGAGTGAATTGCAGCTCACCCTCCGTCTCCTATGCTGACAGTCCTTCGGCTCTACCAACTCCCAGCTCCTCTGCCTCCCCCAGTCAGCAGCTCTTCTTGCCTGTTCACTCGATGCCAGCCCCTGTGTGCCAGCTGTTCTACTGCACCACTGTGCATTTCAAGGTTATGCACTGTAAGATGAAAAATGTCTATTTTTTGTGTTTTTTCGGTATTATTGTATGAAAAGTATTATAAACACAGCACATAGAGCCGATTGTGTTAACTGGGTACCTAGGCTAACTCTGCTGGACTTACAAACTGGACTTATGAACGAGCTCTCGGAACATGTGTGCGTCGGGACTTATTGTATCAAAATAGGTTTCCCAGACCCAGAGGGAAGATGTTTGGAAGCTGCTGTCACACTTTGATGCTAACATGATATCCATGTCCTCCCACTGGCTCCATCTGTTGGTGGTGTCACACTTACAAAAGAACCAAAGGGCAATTTTACTGTTTTAAAGCTGCACATATCTTAATTGACCATAACCATAATATAGCAAAATAGAACAATCCATCATGATTAGTACTTCATTGACCAAGGCACTTTAAATAAGACTCTATAAAGATGATGATAAATGTATATAGATTATCCACTAAGGTTATTATTGATTTTCTCTTGAAGTCATCCTTTATCTTATGTGGCCTGAGAGAGAAGAGCAGTTTAGGCACAAGAGTGGGAACAATCCAGCCATGCCTAAATGAATTTGCAAAAATTATCTATAAATAATTTATTTTAGTAAGTCTGTACTACTTTGTCATGGTTGAACATCCATAAAATAAAAGAATAACTTACATGTGTTGTACAGTGCAATGGACTTTCTATTCATAACTATGACTGTATTTAAGTCTCAGAGATCTAGTGAGGAAAACAGAGGAAGTAATGGTCATATCTTGTTTTTTCTTTTTTTTCTGCCCAGCATCCAGGCCAAATCACTTAGACCACAGCATCTCATTTTTCCATCAGGAATCTTACCCATTCTCAGACCATGTGCTTTGGGAACCTACATGTTCCTGGAGAGGCATGGCTGGTTAGAGGCACAATGATTCATTCAGAGACTTATGAACCAAACTAGACCAGTAAGAGTCAGCCTTGCAGCATTTGCTGGAACAATTGGGAAGAAGTGCCTTCTTTGCGTGGGATTCCAAGTCATAGAATGGATACATTGAGCTGCCGGTGGCCATTTTTGTCTCCACTGGGAGACACCCCACCTAAAATGAAGTCAACCCAGGAAAGAGAAGGAGTGAGATAAACACATATTTCTGAAACTGTGTAAACATTTGAATCAGCCATAACTAAATCCCACCCTTGGAGCTCTCTGTTCAGTGAATAAATGAATTAGTTTTTCTTATAGTCACATTGACTTTTATTTCTATTATTTGCACCCAAGCTCTGATTAGTTTTTTGATGTCAAATTCATCTTTTCAATTCCTCAGCTTGGCTCCCCATCCCATATAGTTATACTGTACTGTGTAGCTGTGCTGTGCTTAGTCTCTCAGTCCTGTCCAACTCTTTGCGACCCCATGGACTGTAGCCCACCAGGCTCCTTTGTACGTGGAATTCTCCAGGCAAGAATACTAGAGTAGGTTGCCATGCCCTCCTCCAGGGGATCTTCCCAATCCAGGGATTGACCCCAGGTCTTCCGTGTTGCAGGCAGATTCTTTACTGTCTGAGCCACCAGGGAAGCACCACCAATGTTTTATAGGCTTAAACACTCAAATAATCAGATAAGCCAGCAATCATCAGAACCAGGCGGTTCAGAAGAATGAGTCTGTAACATACAGCAGATATTTTAAATGCAGGATTCTCACTAAACTAATTTTGTCAAAACAGACTAGTACCAATCAATCCATTTCCCCTAATGCTAAAAGTTTTGGATGCCTGGGAAATTGAAGCATTGAGAGCTACAGAAATACAGTAGAAATAAAAAAATCCAAGTAACTATATTGGCTCCATTCCTGTTAGCAAACAAATTCAATCACCCACACACTATTTTTTCTTTTCTTAAAGAACTGTTAACAGCAATGTTTGGGATCAGGTTTTTCAATTATATAATATGAAAGTCTGCCAGAATTATTACATAAAGCAAATATTTTAAATCTGACAATGAAACCAATCAGTCAAGAATCAAAGAGGACATATATAGCTAGTTCATTAACAAAAACATATGTTTTATCTCACACTGTTGATAGGATATTAGTTGGTTCAATTTTTTTGGAGTGATATTTTGCAGCATCTAGCAAAAGTTTAAATGAACTTAACTTCTGACCCAGTACTTCTACATTTATTTAGGAATCTGTCATATAGTAACACTCCCTTAAATGCTCTAGTATATTTGGATAAAGGTGCATTAGCACTATTTATAACTACAAACACACTGGAAGTAGTTTCTATTTGCAGGGAATCAGCTGGATAAATTGTGGTACATTCAGACTCCAATTTACTACGATTGAATATAAATGTTTATCTTTGCTCTCTCCTAAAATGCCACCGATGGTAAAGCGATAAAAAACAGAAACAAGTCACAAAGATAAAGTGAACAGGATAGATGATGACAGCAGATAAGAAATGTGAACCAAACACTGGAAGCTGGGAAATAAATGAACAGACGGTATAGGACTTAGCCAGAGAACGCTGAAACCTAAGCCAGCAGGGAAGGAATACAATAAGGAGTCAGCCAATTGCAGAATCACAGGAAGAGTCAGAAATGGAGGAACAGAGGATTTCTTAGAGGCAGCAAATGTGGTTAAAAACAGGATAGACAGAAAGTCTTTAAAAGTTCTCCTCCTCCCCACCCACCCCAGAATCAATGTCATTTGCAACAACATGGCTGGACCTAGAGACTATTATAACTGAAGTAAGTCAGACAAAGACAAATACCATAAGATATCACTTATATGTGGAATCTAAAATACAGAAATAAAGCTGTCTACAGAAGAGAAACAGACTCACAGACACAGAGAACAGACTCGTGGCTGTCAAGGTGGAGAGGGTTAGGACAGAGATAGATTGGCAGTTTGAAATTAGCAAATGCAAACTATTTTATAAATAGGATGGATAAACAACAAGATTCTATTGTACAGCATAGGAAACTATACTCAGTATCCTGCTGCTGCTGCTAAGTCGCTTCAGTCGTGTCCGACTCTGTGCGACCCCATAGACGGCAGCCCACCAGGCTTCCCCGTCCTTGGGATTCTCCAGGCAAGAACACTGGAGTGGGTTGCCATTTCCTCCTCCAATGCATGAAAGTGAAAAGTGAAAGGGAAGTCACTCAGTCATGTCTGACTCTTAGTGACCCCATGGACTGCAGCCTACTAGGCTCCTCCGTCCACGGGATTTTCCAGGCAAGAGTACTGGAGTGGAGTGCCATTGCCTTCTCCAATTCAGTATCCTGTGATACATCATAATGGAAAAGAATATGAAAAAGAATACATATGTGTGTATATTATATATATATTACTGAATCACTTTGCAATACAGCAGAAATTTTAATATAACATTGTAAATCAACTATGTACTTCAATCCCTGGAGTAGGAAATGGCAATCCACTCCAGTATTCTGCCTGGGAAATCCCATGGACAGAGGAGCCTGATGGGCTATAGTCCATCGGGTAGCAAAGAGTCAAACACAACTGAGCAACTGAGCATGCACACTGATACTTCAATACACTTTCTTTAAAGGTTCTCCCCCTCACACCGTGAGAAAATTGGTCTCCCCTTCTCTGGAGAAAAAAATGGTGTTTACTCTGGAAACACTGAGCACTATGATATTGGAAACTGCAGATACAGTTTGGGGTGAAGGGGGAAGGTGAAGCCCAATATGACAACAGGTTAAATGAAAACCATACTGAAAGGTGAACCACTCTGTCCCAAAACCTGCGCTTCATTTAACTCCCAGAACACCACCAGCCAACATTCTAATATCAGGGCAAAAGACTGAGATATATCTTTGGAGAAACTGACCATGCTGAGAGCAAAGGTACCAACTTGGGAGATGCAGGAACTACATCCTACAATACTGCTGGATCCAGAGTCCCTCTTCACAATGCGGCTTGCCAGTTCACCAATTCTTCCACCCAGTCAGCTTTCTAGCACCTCATTCTTGAATGAATAGACAACCACAGATCACAGATAATGAAAGCCTCTAGTATAAGCTAGGATAGAGGGAAATCAGGAGTGGGATGGAGAAATCAACTCAGAGGAAATAAGGACCATGACAATTGAGGGCATGAAAGAAAAGGAAAGGTCAGGAAAGTATTAAAAAAAACACAAAACTTTTGTTAATATCGTCAAAAAGTTAAAGAAAACAGTGTAAAAATGAAGCATGAAATGGTAGGCTATAAAAAGAACCAAAAAAGGACTCTTGGAATTAAAATATGACTCTTGGAATTAAAGAGTTTATGGAATGACTGGAAGATAAAGTTGCAGAAATACCCCAGAAAGTAGACAAAAACACAAAGATAGAGAATACTAGAGAGAAAGAATAAGAAAATTACATTGGTCAAGAAAATTAAATAGTCAAATAATAGGTGTGCCCATAACAGAGGAAACAGGAGGAAATACGTGATGAAAAACACTATAAAAACATGTCCCACATTTGAGTATCCAACAAAGTTAATGAAAATCCTCACAGCTCCCAATCTCACACCATTTACAAAAGTCAATTCAACAACATATGAAAGGCAAAATGATTAAGCTTTAAGAATATAATACTTCATGAGTTGGAGGTAAGGAAAGAATGCTAGAACAGAGCTCAAAGAGCCTTAAGCACGAAGGGAAGACACTGATTCATTTAACTGCATTAAAATTCATAAATCAGAAGATATGATTAAAGAGTTAAAAGACAAGACAGAAAACAGAATATATCTGCAACAGATATAACCCACAAAGGGTTTATATCAAGAATATAAAAGAAATCCCTATTAATCAATATGATTAAAAGGACAATACAATAGAAAATGGACTTGCACAGACAATCCACACAAATAGAAATCCAATGGCCAGTGAATATATGAAAAGATGCTCAACATTATCTGCAGTGAAACATACAAATTAAAACACGAGATAAATGTGAGCCCTAATGTAAGCTATGAACTTTGGTAAATTGCTTCAGTCGTGTTCAACTCTTTGCAATGCTTTGGACTGTAACCTGCCAGGCTCCCCTGTCCTTAGGATTCTCCAGGCATGAATACTGGACTGGATTGCCGTTTCTTTCTCCAGGGGATCTTCCTGACCCAGTAATCATAATCATAATAATAACATATCAATACTGGTTCATCAATTGTATTGAATATACCACATCAATGCAAGATGTTAATAAAAGGGGAAAACATGTGGGGCCAGAGAAAGAGTACATGGAAACTCTGTATTTTCTCTTCAATTTTTTATAAACCTAAAATTGCTCTAAGAAAGTCTATTAATTAAACACAAACACACACACACAATGAGATACCAACATACATGCACCACACTGACAAAAAATTTTAAAAGGCTGGTGATCTCAAGTGTTGGCAAGGATGTAGAGCAATGAGAACTCTCATTTACTATTGGTGGAAGTGTAAATGGATACAAATATTTTGGAAAACCACTTGGCACTATCTAATAAAGTTAAAGACAGGATTTCCACATGACCTCTCCTAAGTGTATATCAATAGAAATGCATATACAAATGTATGAGAGCACGTGTATGAGAGTGTTTATGCAGCCACCTTTTGTGAAAACCCCGAACTGGAAAAGTCCAAATGTCTATTAATATCAGTAATTGGAACAAAGGAATACCAAGTTGCAATGAAACATGTACCCATACAGATGAATCTCAGAAACCTAATAATAAGTGAAAGAAACAAGTCCCCAAATACTATGCACAGTGGTATTTCATCCTCATGAATTTCACAAAATTAAAACTAAATTGTATTATTTAGAGGTGTACACAAAAATGATAAACATATAAAGAAAAACAAGGAAGTGAATTCCACAAAACATAAGACAGTGGCTACCTAGCTGGGGGAAGGAAATGTGATCAAAGAGATTCAGCACACAAGAAGTGGGGCTGAAGGGGGAGTATCTTCTAAGATATTTGCAAAGTTCTATTTCTTAATCTCCATGGAGTTAGAAAAGGAAAAAATAAAAAAAAGCAAAACACTGAAAATATAACTAGTCCCTCTGGTTTTGTAACTAGTGGTTGTTTGCATTCTCCAGATCAGTCATTCTCATAGCAGCCACGTTAGAAGACCAGTAAGCAGTTTTGAAATTAAAAGATGCTTACTCCTTGGAATCAAAGTTATGACTAACCTAGACAGCATATTAAAAAGCAGAGACATTACTTTGTCAACAAAGGTCCGTCAAGGCTATGGTTCTTCCAATAGTCACGTATGGATGTGAGAGTTGGACTATAAAGAAAGCTGAGAGCCGAAGAATTGACACTTTTGAACTGTGGTGTTGCAGAAGACTCTTGAGAGTCCCTTGGACTGCAAAGAGATCCAACCAGTCCATCCTAAAGGAGATCAGTCCTGGGTGTTCATTGGAAGGACTAATGGTGAAGCTGAAACTCGAATACTTTGGCCACTTCATGCGAAGAGCTGACTCATTTGAAAAGATCCTGATGCTGGGAAAGATTGAGGGCAGGAGGAGACGGGGATGACAGAGGATGAGATAGACGGTTGTATGGCATCACCGACTCAATGGACATGAGTTTGGGTGAACTCCAGGAGTTGGTGATGGACAGGGAGGCCTGGCGTGCTGTGGTTCATGGAGTCACAAAGAGTCAGACACGACTGAGTGACTGGACTGAACTGAACTGAACTGAAGCAAAGTTCTAGGGCCAGAAGAGACTAGCTCCCTCAAACTTTCATAGAACTCTGTGAACTGTTCCACTCTCCACCTTCAATAAAGGGTTCTTAGGAGAGCTCTCTGGTTGAACCAGCGTCCTAAAGTGAGGGTAGTTGGCAACAATGTGGGGAGTACCAATAAGACTGACCGTTAAACTTTTTGTTAAAAGCAAAAATGAAATGAAGCAAGACCCTATGGTCTTTGCCCTCCACATCCTCCATCTGCCTTTTGTCTGTGGAAAAACTTATGCCAAAGAATAAGTTTAATCAAAGTGAGAAAATGTAGAACAAAAGAAAACAATCAAAGGAGACCAAATAATAATAGTTTAGTCATCAAGCAAAGTCAAGGACCTTTAGTTTCTCCTTAAGGGCTAAAGATAATATTCTGAGCCATATCCTGTGAGCTGCCCTATAGATACTAAAAGGCTCACCATGTGGAAGAAGTTAACTGCATGATGACCAGGCTGCAGCCATAACATAAGCTGCTACAGTTCTGAGAACTGGCCTCAAAAAAATGGAAACAAACCAACCCTGGAACTGAAGACTAACTTTACCCAAAACAATCAAAATGATGCTGGATTAAATCACCGATGATCTATTTCAAAATGACTGTCAGAGCTGACGGTGCTGTTTCTGCATGTAGCCCTCTCCCTGTGGCTATCACGGCTTTTGCCCACTGGTTGTCAGTGGGATTGAGGGAATCGGCTTTTCGACTGAAGTCGGCCCTCCTCCCCGATTGCCGGCATCCAAAATACGGCAAACTCTCCTTTCCACCGACCTGGCCTCTCTGTTGGCTCTTGAGCAGCAGTCGGATTCCATTTTCAGTTCCAAAAGGATATGATCAATTCTAAGCAAAAGTTTTCTTAGTGATTTAAGTATTTATTATTCAAGTGGCAAGAAATTTAGGAGCTATCTTTAACCTGATTGGTGGCATTAAGATATTGAGAGGGAAAAAAAGAGTTGGATTAAGGATGGATAAATAGGCAAAAGGAATAAAATATTATAAATAAGTAATATAAATAACATAAAATACAAGAGAACATGCACTCTGCATAAGTCCACTTTGATACTGTATCAGAAACTAGGGGCTGTAATCAATCCATTATAAAGAAAAAAGTGTTCTGGAGCAAAAAAAAAAAAGTATAAATTACAATTATTCTCACCACCACTACCAGAACATTAAATAATGTTTCTGATTGGTTCTTACTTCTGTAATGACGGTAACTCTCAGGACTAAGAAAATTTAGAGGACCGTGTTTTACTTGCCTACTTCCTCACTCAATGAGAATGGGTCACTCTCTCAAGAAAGCTGCATTCACAGTGGCATAGTTTAGTGCTAAGTTGCTTCAGTCATGTCCAACTCTGTGCAACCCATGGATTATAGCCCACCAGGCTCCTCTGTCCATGGGATTCTCCAGGCAAGAATACTGGAGTGGGTTGCTATGCCCCTCTTCAGGGGATCTTCCAGATCCAGGGATGGAATTCATATCTCTTCTGTCTCCTGCATTGGCAGGTGGGTTCTTTATCACTAGCGCCACCTGGGAAGCATAGAGTTGCATAGAGTAAACCATATAATGCCTCCTTGCCCCACTTATCCACATTCTTATGCCACTGGATACAGGAAAATCCCACATAGGCCCACTCTCTGATCCCACCCCTCATTCAGTTTCTCTGGAGTTTGAATTCTGGAAGGGAAGCCAGTTCATCAATGTTAAACTGAATCAAGACACATGTAGAAGACAAAAACCACAGATCAATAGAGTTCTAAGGAGACCCTAGGAGTCACTAGATGAGGCATGCATGATCAACTGGCATCCATGGGCTACATACAGTCTCCCAATATGACCTGTTTGACCCTCATGCTGATTTTTTAGAAATTAGAACCAGTTTCCAATACTTAAGAACCAGACAATTCCACAACGATCCAGATTTCTTGCTTTGCTTTAAAAATCTGGAGATTCTAACAACTCTGTGTCCCAAAACTTATGACATGACATGATTGGCCCCCGATGTAGCTCAAGACCCTCATTTTTCAGAATGGAAAAGCTGATGCTCAACAAAGGGGACTCATAGATATCACACAGTTAGTTAGAACCATTAGTGAGATGAGAACAGAGGCTATCAGGCTCTCGACTACATAACCCTGGAGACAACCCTGGAGACATCGGCCAACTTGCCAACACCATCGTCCCTAATGCTCAGACCTGTCTAGTCATATAAGCCACAGAGCAATGTCTTGACAAGGAGCCTGGTCCACCTGCAAGGAGCTCAGGGATTCAGAAAGAGCTGAGAAAAACATGGTTCTAAGCTTACCTCTCTACTTGCTGGACAGGAAGGAAACTCCTTTCATGGTTGCAGCGGCATGTCAGGGAGGCTGAGCACCGAATCCCCAGGAGGTTCTGACACTTTGTGAGCTGGGGAGGGAGGGGAACTGAGGGAGAGGAGGCCTGTGTGCCTCCACCTCCAATCCGCACTTCAGTTAAAGAACATACACACTCTGTGTCTGTTCAGAATTGCCCTGTTTGGCCATGTGCCATGTTGATAAACATTTTCTCCAGATTTCCTGACTCCTCATTAGCACACATCCTATTATATGCTATTGCAATCCTGCGTGCAGCTCCTGATTTAAGGATTAGACCGGGATAGACATCAGAAAGAGATAAAAAAAAAAAAAATGATTTCATTAAGAGAATGTTTCTCTGAAAGAAGACGCTTTCTAATCAGATGTAAAGTAACTTTTTCCTATGGAGGTCAGATTTATATTTTATGTATGTATGTGAACTATGTAATTATTCCCCCAAAATCCTAAATTTATAAAGGCACACAGCCTACGTAAGATAAAACTAGAAGTACAATTTTCATTTTATCTACTTCTGTACTATTTGAAAATTTAACAGGAAACAAGTATTACTATTATATCCTGTAAAAATACAGTAATATTTCTAGTTCAACTGACTGAGATTAATTACATTAGCTATGATCTCTAATTTATATACCATTGGCTGAAGTATAATTACTGACAAGGGAAGTTGTTCCAGATATATAGTTATGAGAACAAATTAAGTTGCAAAACTGTGTACCATCTACCACGTTTTCATCAAATACATATAATATGTAAAATATCTACAAAACATCTGAACATTTTATTTTTAAAGGATAAGATAGAAAAAGGAAAGACCAAGGCAAAGGTATAAAATAAAATGAGAGAGAATGTTAACACAGATAAAATCAATCCACTTCCTATGGGGAGGTCACAAAAGTTGGCCTTAAAATTTCTAGACATAGACAATAAAGGAAAAACTAGCCTGAAGCTGAAGCTCCAATACTTTGGCTACCTGATGCAAACAGATGACTCATTAGAAAAGACCGTGATGCTGGGAAAGATTGAAGGCAGGAGGAGAAGGGGACAACAGAGGATGAGATGGTCGGATGGCATGACCAACTCAATGGACATGAGTTTGAGCAAGCTCCAGGAGATGGTGAAGGACAGGGAAGCCTGGCATGCTGCAGTCCATGGGGTCACAAAGTGTCAGACGCAACTAAGCGACTAAACAATAGCCAGATACGTGATCTGTAATGTCCACAAGGTAATGATAAACCAACTAGACTAAAGCCATACACGTTTTCCTAACAGTAATAATAGTGACGCTTACATAGTGCTTATTGCATGCCTGGGCGTCATTCATTTAATCTTCTCTATGATGACCAAAGGGAGTGCTGAAGCTACTAGCCCATTGTAAAGATGGGGAAACAGAGGCACACAGAAATTAATACATCACTTACCAAAGGTCACACAGGTGTTTAAATCCTGCCTGGAGTGCGGGCTCCAGAGTCCCCACAAATTCAATTTGAGGCTGAAATTCAGACAGAGTGACTTTTAACCACTGCAGTATCTCTTCCATCCCTCACAGGAAAAACCATGTTGTAAGACTGACATTCTCAAGAGCATTCTTACAGGAGGCACCGTGACACATTTTGGAAGGTTTTTCATTTTTTATTTAATTATTATTTTGCCATGCTACATAGCATGTGGGAAATCTTAGTTCCCCAACCAGGGATCAAACCCATGTCCCCTACAATGGAAGTTCGGAGTCCTAATCCCTGGACCGCCAGGCAAGTCCCTTGGAGGGCTTTTTAGATGGGACTGTACATGTATAGGAGAAGGCAATGGCACCCCACTCCAGTACTCTTGCCTGGAAAATCCCATGGATGGAGGAGCCCGGAAGGCTGCAGTCCATGGCGTCGCTGAGGGTTGGACAGGACTGAGCAACTTCACTTTCACTTTTCACTGTCATGCATTGGAGAAGGAAATGGCAACCCACTCCAGTGTTCTTGCCTGGAGAATCCCAGGGACGGGGGAGCCTGGTGGGCTGCTGACTATGGGGTCACACAGAGTCGGACACGACTGAAGCGACTTAGCAGTAGCAGCAGCATACATGTATAACTGAATGGAAGGCAGCACCCTTTATCAGACCAACCCCCCATCCCACCCCCAGCTCCCCCCCACCCTACCCCCACCCCCGCTGGCGCTTCTTAAACTCTCCAGCGGTTTTCTCCATTGGCCTGAGAATACCACCGATCCTCCTTACAACAACACACGGCCTTGAAGGACCTCCTTTAAAGCTTCAATTGTCACCTCTTGCCACTCTTCCCCTCAGTCTTGCTAAAGCAGCTTCCCATGTCTTCTTTCTCTGAACATGCTAAACTCATGTTTGCCTCTGGGCCTTTGCAACTGCTCTTTCTTGCCTGGAATCCCTTTCCACCCCCATGGTCTTTAAAAGGTGGCCTCTTCTTGTCATTCAGATCTCAGGTCAAATGTCTCTTTCTAAGAGAGCCCTTCCCCACCATAACAATGCATGACCTCCCTTGTCCCCCCCACCTCTAGTAACTCTATTAAATCAGGCTCTTTCATCGTCTTCATAGCACATTTCTCACTCTTTGAAGCTGTTGCATTCATTATTTTTTTTATTGTTTGTCTTCACTACAAAGCCATAAGCTCTATGAGCAGGGGTAAAATCTTGCCTATCTTATCCACTGCTGGATTTCCAGCACCTAGAACATGCCTAATATACAACTGGTCCCCAGTAAATATTTATTGAGATTAAAAAATGAATGAAGTCAAGGTGATCCTTACTGTGCTGCTTCTCATTTCAGTTATCTAGGCTGGCTATTCACACAGCCCAGATCCTTAGCTGTTTGAAAGCGTTGCTTCAGTGAGGACAGTGTAGGGAATATATGGCCTGCACAACCACCATTTGATGCTGGAATTCAGGCAGGATTGGTGCCCCCCAAAGTATTTCGGTCCAGCTGCAAACAAAAGGCCACCGCGGCATTCACCAGCTGGTGGGCAATGTTCCCGAGCAGAATTCAGCTGCTTGCCCAGGAGTTTGCATTTCAGAGCCGTGCACTGGACGGCTATCAAACATGTGTCAAGTGCCTGGAGCCCTTGGGAAAACAGAAGCAAAGAAACATCAATCATCTTGGCCGTACATCTGCCGAGCCTCGATACAGTTAATACCACTTCTTCAAGGAGCATGTATTTAAGTTTCCAGCTGCCACATCACGTTGGCTGCTACAGATCTAGGCCAACACAATGCTTATAAATACTGATTTGGCAGAGGACCAAGAATTCCCCACCTTCGTATCAACTAGGCTTCCATCTGTCCAAAGAAGCTGGACAGTGTTGGCACTCAGCTTTCTCTTATCTCTTCATCAACGATTAAAAAGATGAGGAGCAACGGAGGAGCAAAGCTTGTAGGAAACGTGTGCTCTAACCAAGATCAAAACCACAAGCTGAGGTCAGGGAAGGAGTTCCTATTTGGTAAGAAGAACCTTGTCAAACAGACACATATTTAATTTATTTCTCTCCGGTGAACGTTCTCAAAGCAGCCCATGTCATTCAAAACAGTAGGCATTAAGGAAGATAACCCAGCACTCTCTATAAGAAATCTTATTAAAGGACAATCCATCAAATGATTTGTTTCTCACATAACTGGCTTCTACATTTTTTTTTTTACATGATTTTCCCTTGACATTAAATGTGCTCATGTGCCTCTGCTGCTGCTGCTAAGTTGCTTCAGTCGTGTCTGACTCTGTGCGACCCTATGGACAGCAGCCCACCAGGCTCCTCCATCCCTGGGATTCTCCAGGCAAGAATACTGGAGTGGGCTGCCATTTCCTTCTAATGTGCCTCAGTTATATCCTACTCTTTGAGGCCCCATGGACTGTAGCCCGCCAGGCTCGTCTGTCCATGGAATTTTTCAGGCAAGAATACTAGAATGGGTTGCCATCTTCTCCTCCAAGGGATCTTCCCAACCCAGGGATCAGAACCTTGTCTCTTGAATTGCAGATGGATTCTTTACCACTGAACCGCTGAGAAATCCCCTTGACATTAGCAATATCTTCGTAAAGTGGTAGGTCTTTGATTAGCCTCATTACATACACATAGCCTTGTTTTATTTGAAAAGGTGGTCAAAATGTGCTTTGGCAAAGAAGGAAACTCACAAACAATTAATGTAGTGCTAATCCATAGTTATACCCTAATTCCACTTAGAATTATAAAAAGGTCCCTGTAAAATCACACTAACTTGTAAAGAACCTCTCTTCCTGGCTCTGTGTTTTCTCTGAGTGGAAGCACAGAGGGATGAAGTAGATGAAATATGAGGTGATTTCACATCCAGGAGGGTAGAGAAGGGAGCCCTTGAGTACCCAGTAAGCGCCTTGAGTATGTGGATTTCTAGATGTGCATAAAGAAAGAGATGCAAATAGGTGAGTCATGGGCAGTGACCTGAAAAATGCCATGGGGCCAGGTGGGTCAAGAGAGGCGGGGGTGTGCAGTCATTGGCCAGATGGAGAAGAGATTGGGAGGAAGGGGCTCACAGGGGAGTCTGCAATTGTCCCCATATGATTTAGACTACTAAAGCCACACTGAGCTGGTGCTTCGGTGATGGACAGGAATGGCAGCCCTCGGAAAAGGCTCTGGAGGAAGACAAGTCACACGTCTATAGGCTAGAAAGGGGCAAGGGGTCTGCTTATCTTTTGAGAAGTTTGGGAGAAAACCAAGCACAAGAAATGTTGAGATGAACAGAGATGTCTTATCCAGATGTAATGATTAAGAAGTGAAATCACTCTTGTGCCTCCGGGATATACAATCTGTCCTCAGCTTCACCTCCTTCCAGCTCTACAAGGCCCAAATTTAGTCATCAGATCTTACCACTCTTTCTCATAGCCACACAAAACCAGCACAAGTCCTAACAGCCCAAGTTAAGACCGTTGCAACTGTCTCTCTGACTCTGCTTCAAATTCTTGGTCTTCAAACAAGGCAGCCAGAATTATCATGTCAAGAGAAAACAAACCAAAAAAAAAAAAAAAAGGTTCCTCAGACCAGAAAAAGCTCCCTTAAAAGGTCACTGATAACTGATTAAACCAGTCAATCACTTGTAAAGATGCCCTTAACTAGTGCCTTTCCTTATCACCTATTCCCTGGCTCATCACTCTATCTCTAAAAACAAAACATACTCTCTCTCACATATATTATTGTAAACTGAACAAGCCTTATTTTCATAAACGTAATTTTCTCCATGTAAGGATTTCTTTCAACTCTTTCTGAATTGATTCCTATGCAATCTTTATGGCCTTTTAAGCTGACGAAGGCACTTACTATGAGCCTTAAAACTCTTTGGAAAATTACAAAATATATAATTTCACAGTCACTGATAACTGATTAAACCAGTCAATCACTTGTAAAGATGCCCTTAACTAGTGCCTTTCCTTATCACCTATTCCCTGGCTCATCACTCTATCTCTAAAAACAAAACATACTCTCTCTCACATATGTTAGTGTAAACTGAACAAGCCTTATTTTCATAAACGTAATTTTCTCCATGTAAGGATTTCTTTCAACTCTTTCTGAATTGATTCCTATGCAATCTTTATGGCCTTTTAAGCTGACGAAGGCACTTGCTATGAGCCTTAAAACTCTTTGGAAAATTACAAAATACATAATTTCACAGACGAGGAAATAAAGAAGCCTTCCCTTTCATTTGCAATCAACCAAGATGACCAGTCATAACCCTGGTGAGTAAACACACCTAAAAAGGAGATTTTTTTGTGCTAAAAATCCAAATGGGGGAGGAAGACGCATTTGGGCACCAGAAAGCCACCTGCCGAGGCCTAGTGAAAGCAGTTTTCTGCTGTGCTTAGTCACTCAGTAGAGTCTAACTCTTGAGACCGCATGGACTGTAGCCCGCCAGGCTTGTCTGTCCATGGGGATTTTCCAGGCAAGAATACTGGAATGGGTTGCCGTGCCCTCCTCCATGGTATTTTCCCAACCCAGGGAGACCCTGGTCTCCCACACTGCAGGCAGATTCTTCACCATCTGAGCCATCAGGGAAGCCCATGAATACTGGAGTGAGTAGCCTATCCCTTCACCAGGGGATCTTGCCGACCCAGGAATCAAACCAGGGTCTCTGGCATTGCAGGCAGATTCTTTACCAGCTGAGCTACCAGGGAAGCCCCAGCGACAGCAGGCTCTGTAGTCTAATCTGCTGCCAAGAAGCCCTGTTTCTGCTTCACTGAACAGAAGAACGTGTGGCAGCTGGGCCTCCAGCACTGGAACATCTATGGATGGCCTCAACCCCTGCAAAGTGGCAACATGACAGGGGCAGCACCGAGGCCAAAGTCAACAAGCATGAGGACTCACGTGAAGTCTGCAGAGTCAAGGGTAAACAGGAGCTACTGTCAACCTCTGAATTAAAACAGCTTGATTCTGAGTTTCAAGCATTTTTCATTACGTGCGTTATACACGCTAGATTGGGGAAAAGGAGAGAATAGAGAAAAAAGACAATAATAAAAAACATTTACATCCTGCCAACTAATAAGCACTGTTTTTATGTGGAATAAATTCTTTGAAATTTTTTTATATTATATATGTACATAAATGTGCAGCTGTGCTGTGCTCAGTCGCTCAGTTGTGTCCAACTCTTTGCCATCCCGTGGACTGTAGCCCTCCAGACTGCTTTGTCCATGGAATACATCTTTTTTTAAAGCACACCTGAGAATTCATACCCATTACCATGGTTATTATTACAAACAAAACCAAAAAAGTTAGCAAGGGTTAGTAAGGATGTGGAGCAACTGAAACCCTTGTGTATTGCCGGTGGGAATGTAAAATAGTGCAGCAACTATGAAAACCAGTGTGGCGGTTCCTCAAAGAGTCAAAGTAGAATTATCGTATGATCCGACAATTCCACTCCTGAGCACACACCTAAAACAAACGAAAGCAGGAACTTGAACAGATATTTGTACATCCTTGTTCACAGCAGCATCATTCACAGTAGCCTAGGGATAAAAAATGTGGACGTGTCAGTCACTCACTTGTGTCCAACTCTTAGAGACCCCATGGGCAACAGGCTCCTCTGACCATGGACATCTCCAGGCAATACCGGATGGGTATCCATTCCCTTCTCCTGAGGATCTTCCCAACCCAGGGCCTAAACCAGGGTCTCCCACGGTGCAGGCAGATTCTTTACTGTCTGAGCCACCAGGGAAGCCCCAGCCAAAAGACAGAAGCAACCCAAATATCCAGATGAATGGATAAACAAATACCAGAATACTCTTCAGCCTTAAAAAGAAACCTCTGACTCATGGTACATCACCAATGAACCTTGAAGACATTATATGAAGTGAAATAAGCCTGTCACAAAGGGGCAAACAAGGTATGATTGAATTTATGTGAGGTATCTAGAATGGTCGAATTCATAGACAAAAAGAGAATGGCAGTTGCCAGGAGCTGGAGGAGGGCGAACGGGGAGTTATTGTTTAATGGGCATGGGGTTTCAGTTTGAGGTGATAAAAAGTGTTCTGGAGACAGATGGTGATGATAGCTGCATAGCAATGTGGATGTACTTTAACATCACAGAACTATACTCTTGTTTATTGAAATATAGCTGATTTACAAAGTTGTGTTACTTTCACATGTACAGCAAAGTGATTCAGTTATATATATATATATATATATATATATATATATTTCAGTCTTTAGAACTATACTCTTTTTTAATATATTTAATTGGAAGATAGCTGCTTTACAATATTGAGTTGGTTTCTGCCATACATCAACATGAATCAGCCACAGAACAATACTCTTCAAAATGGCTGAAATGGTAAATTTTACATATTTTTTACCAAAATAAAGGATCATCCTATCTGTAATTTGCTCTTTTCACTTCATTTGATACCATGAGTGTTAATAAAGGTACTCTGTGTGAGCATGCAGATATGATTGCAAAGTATTTGGTTGTATGAAAGTACGATGATGCGTTTCACCAGTCCTGTATGTTGGACAGTTATTAGGTTGCCTCTGATTTCTCTCTTCCCAAAAGACGCTGAATGCTTCAATCATGAGACATATCAGGTCACAGTACATTCCTGATGAACCTTCTTTGGGATTCATTCTGGTCGTTCACAGATAAATCTTCCATGTCAGTCAGCAAAATTTCCTCACTATTAAGAAACATTTATTAACTACTTGTCCCTGGTAATATATTAATCATTAATAACAAAGATAATGATTGATACTTAATTTAAAATATTTGTTAAGTACTTACCTGTTTTCAAACTTACTGGAGGAAAATTAGAAACATTACTGACTGAACATGACACCCTGGGCAAGATTCAAAATATCTCACAAGAGATTGAGAAAGGCACTGGTCACTCAGAGGAAAGGCTGGCTGGAAATGGGTCAGCCAGACCACTGCCCACCACCTGATCAACCCCACAGAAACCATTTAACCAGGAGTATGGGATAAAATGGGAGTTCTAAGGTAAAAATTTCAGAACAGACCCTATTTTTTTTGTCAGTTGCCCAAAGGAGAAAGGGGCTTCCCAGGTAGCACAGTGGTAAAGAATCCACCTACCAGTGCAGGAGATGAAAGAGACATGGGTTTGATCCCTGGGTCGGGAAGATCCCCTGGAGTAGGACATGGCAACCCACTCCAGTATTCTTGCCTGGAAAATTCCATGGACAGAGGAGCCTGGCAGGCTACAGTCATGGGGCCGCAAAGAGTCAGACACGATTGAGAACAAGGACACAAAGAAGGAAAAGCATAACTGGGGAAAGAGGAGCCAGACTCTAGACTGGTAAAGTTAAATATCCCTATGGAACACGGAAATGGACAGTCGAGAGGTTGTCGGATAAACTGGTCTAGAGGTCAGGAGAAAGATATGGTATCCAGCTCAAATGTGCACTTGGAAAAATCAGAGCACAGAGCTGGTCACTGAAATCTTTGAAAGCAGGTCTTTCAGACTTTTGTGGGCATCACCTGTTAATGTCAGAGTCCATTCTGCAGGTCTGGGAGAAGCCTGAAGCTTGCATTTCTGACAAGCTAGTGGGTAAAGGCCTATGGTGATGCTCAGACTATAAACTCAGGAATAAGGTGTCTTGAGGGTGGATAGAAAAGGAGAGAAAGAGTAGGACTTCAAGGAACCCTGATCTTTAAGAGAAGATTAGGAGAAGAGGAGGCCGCAAGGAAATTGAGAAAGGAATGAGAAGTCCAAGAGAGTCTGGGATTACTGAGGTCAAAGAAGAAAGGAAGAGTACTATAGCCCTGCTGATGGATCAGGTAAGACCTGCAGAAGAGGTACTTAGTCCACTTGGGCTATCACAACAAAACACCAACAGTGAATGTTTATTCTCCCACAGTTCTGGAGTCTGCAAGTCCAAGATCAGGGTGCCAGCCTGCTCAGGTTCTAGTGAGAGCTCTCTGCCTGGCTCGAAGTCAGCCACCTTCTTGCTATGTGCTCACATGGCCTCTCCTTGGTGTGTATATGGACAGAGAGATATTCCTCTGTCTCTACTTCTTGAAGCGAAGTGAAAGTCGCTCAGTCATGTCCAACTCTTTGCTACCCCATAGACTATACAGTCCATGGAATTCTCCAGGCCAGAATATTGGAGTGGGCAGCCGTTCCCTTCTCCAGGGGATCTTCCCAACCCAGGGATCAAGCCCAGTTCTCCTGCACTGCAGGTGAATTATTTACTAGCTGAGCCACAAGGGAAGCCTAAGAATACTGGAGTGGGTAGCCTATCCCTTCTCCAGTGAGGAATCAAACCGGAGTCTCCTGCATTACAGGCGGATTCTTTATCAGCTCAGCTACCAGGGAAGCCCCTCTTCTTCTTACAAGGACACTAATCCAAAGTCCAATCATGGGGCTCACCCTCATGACCTCACCTAAACCAAGTACCTCCCAAAGGCCTTACCTTCTAATACTATCACATTGGAGGTTAGGGCTTCAACGAGTGAATTGCAGGGGTGAGGGGAGGCAAGGAGGTATACAAACACTGCACCCCTAACAGTGCTCACTGGACTTAGTCTGCTTGTGCTATCACAACAAAGCACCAACAGTAAACATTTATTCTCCCAATAAATGGGGTCTGCAAGTCCAAGATCACGGGCCAGTCTGGTCGGATTTTAGTGATAGCTATCTGCCTGGCTTGCATCCCAGCTCCATGCAGCACCCTCAACATAGAAGAGAAGACAGGAGCTCCTGGGTGGGTACACCTGCCAAGAGGCTCTGGAAACAGAAATCCAGGCCACAAACATTCACATCCCTCACACCTGTTAATTTGCTAAAAGGATACTTGCCCTGGGCACTACAGCCTGAAGAGAACAGAGTCAGAGGGCTCAAATCCCTGCCAGCAGCCTGCATTCTCTGTCTCTAAAACTACCAATTTTGCCTCACTTTTGCAGGCCCAGCAGAAGTTCCGTTTGTGAAAACTGAAGACAAGTGCAATTGCAAATGCTTCTTGTCCCCATATTACCACAAGAAGCTCAAAGAAAAGGCACTTGGGCTCCCAGGTCCAAGCTCCCAGGTTTGTTATTCTAGTTGGTCACTCTGCAGAAAGCCCTGCAAGAGCCTCATTCCCTTGGAACGGCTTCCTGGGGAGTTCCGCGCTCAGCTCATGGTTCTCTGGTCCCAGCCTTGGGATCCACTGACGAGGGCAGCCATAAACTGCACTTAGCCATTATGCGTTAACCTTGGAAAGTCATCCCAGTCAATATGAGAGATGGGATCTCCCACAGTGCTTTATTCTCAATTAAAAGTAAAGTCAAATAAACCAGGAGCTGCCTTGTACAGCCAACAATATTTTATATTGCAGTTATTAGGAAAATTAAGACAACAGACCAAGCAGAATACTAATAAGAAGCTATCTCAACCTCCATTCCAACAATTCCAATAATCTCATTTATTTTTCCATTTATTTATTTATTCATTTATCCAGAAATATTGGCTATGTGAAAAAGGCCTAAAAGCTAACAACACCAAAATCTATGCAGTTTATTCATAGAAACACATCAATGTGTCTGATTCACTTACTCTAGAGATAATTCTAACTGGTTTAGTTATCTGTTTTTCAAGGCAGCAACAAATTAGAATGTAAACTCCAGAGCAGGGATTTTTTAGGACTTGTTCACTGATGTATCCCTAACACTGAGAACAGAACTCAAGTATCTAATGGATGGTGAGAGAGGGAACCTTTACACGTTCTCCTCAATTTTATACCATTTTATGTCACCACTCAGCTACTTCATATACTTGAGCCCCCAAAGACCTCTGATTCCGCAGACACTGGTTTCAGTGCCATGACAGAACACTGGCTTGTGAATGGACATTCTAAATATTAATAACTAATACAAATTCCAGTAGGAATAAAAATATTCCCCCTGTGATCTTGCTTCCACTGGTTATTTGCTTAGCCGCTTATTTTTCCCAGAAAAATAAATGTCTACCTTGTTCGCTTCGAGATTATAAACTCCTTCACACTAGTTATTGGGGTAAATTGGTTGAATTGAGCTGGACAGGGAAATTTTATCTTGGTCTTCAACATTTGAAGGCTCTCTAAACTGAAATCCACCTGGAGAGAAACAGAGTCTCACAAAAATTGATAAACAGAAGCCTCAATTAAAGAATCAGGAGATGAGAAAGAGGAGCATTTAAGCCCTGTGATGATAACATGGTCCAGCCGGAAGAAGAAACACTTCTCTTCTTTCCCGGCAACAGCTCAGCCAATTAAAAGCCATGGACTCAGTGTTTACTCTAGCCCTCCCAACTTCATTTTCCTCTCCCCTGGCTGTGTAGAGACTTACACGTGGCTCACCATGGTTGCAGACCCCAAACTGCAATTCTCTGCTGATACTGAATAAACCCATCTTGGTGAGAGAACGATCTGGCAGTTTATTTGTCTTAGGTCAACAGTGTGAGTAATTGTTTATAATCCCCTCTCATTACCTGGCATATCATAAGAACTAAGTGGCACCATAATTTCCCATTTGAAACACAGCACTTTTTTGGATTAACATTCTGATTAAGTTACAACAGTTTTGTGGCCAATCCGATATTTCCAATAATGGCCAGGAATCTACTAAATCCACGACATGCAAACAGCTCTTGCCAAGGTCTAATTCAAGAAAGATTCAAATGTTTAAGAGTCATTTTTTAAAAATTCAAAATGAAAATAGCTTATTGAATTCTATTGGGAGAATGCGGAGATTAAAAATGTACGTTCTCATAACCCAGAACACCAACTTTATTGAACAGGAGACTCACTACTTCTTTAATCAAGAAGTTCCTGTCTGGGCATCTCTAAGAAATAGCCCTGCAAGGGCAATTGGGTAGTTTTTCTGGTCTTTCATATTTATATATAACTCTACCATTTATGGGTTTCCCCAGTGGCTCAGTGGTTAAAAAAAAAAAAAAAAATCCGCCCATCGTGCAGGACATATAGTAGACAGTTTTGATCCTTGGGTCAGGAAGATCCCCTGGAGGAGAAAATGGCAACTCACTCCAGTATTCTTGCCTGAAAAATCCCATAGACAGAGGAGCCTGGAAGGCTACAGGTTAAAGAGTCAGACATAACTGAGTGACTAAGAATGAGCTACCATTCACAAAGTGGGTTATCAGGCATCACCCGTTCTCTAAACCACTCTTCAAGGGATTGATTCCCATGTTCCCACAATAACAGAAATTATAAGTTGCCCCACAGACTTAAAAACAACTTTTCAAGATGAAGGAAAAATTAAGAAACTCCCCGGATATTAAATATATTCATCTACTGCTAATCACATCTTATTTCAGAAACATTAAAACAAGAAGCCAAAACAGTGTACCTTAGAAACCGAGACTAGAATCTTCTGATCTTCAAGTGACTTGCCCAAAGCCACTCGATGATGCGACTAGGGCTAGCGCAGCTTCATTTCTGCCGTGCAGCAGTAGCACTGGTACATACAGGCGCTGGGAAAACAGAGAGGAGCAAACGTCCTCCCCACCTCTCCCTGTCAGGGGCTCTGCTCTCCACTCGGGCAAGGCAGGTCAGAGCAAGGCAGGAAGTCAGGGCAGCACAGACGGCTCTCCTTCCCCCAAAGCACTGGCTCCCGGGACACTCAACTGCAGCTAAACCTGGGAGGATCCTGGTTCCCAGAGCCCAGCACCTCACTAGCCTCACCCAGGTAGGTCCTGGAGAGGACAATGCATTCCTGAGCCCCACCTCTGCCCTCTCGGCAGTTCTCACTGGAGACAGGCATGCCTGGCCCCTTTAGGTAATCTGTCCATGCAGAGAAGGTGGCCAGGGAGCATACCCACCAAACAGTTAGCTGCGTAGGCCTGGGCCAAGGGAGAAGCGGAGGTGGGCTGGGGAAGTAGTAGGCCTTTTATTCCCTTCTGCAAAGTCTGAATGATTTTAGAGGTAATTTGGAAAATGAAAATCTGGAAAAAAGAAGCCAAGAGAAGCAAACACAAACTGTGCAATTTGGATATAGAAAGGTTTGGGTTGAAATCTGGGCTCTCCTATTGACTTGCTGGGTAACCAGGTCTCCATATTCTATCCACTTCACAGGGCTATTCCAAACAATGTAGAACCTCTCTGCCTCCCCTCTCCACCATCCTGGTCACACTGTGTGGTCAGTCTGTTAATGGGTTCCTCCAAGTGGTCCCACTCTTTGCTTTGTCCTATTACCACATATGGCATATTAGTGTTCAAAATTACCAGGGGAAATACACAGACAGAGAACACAATTTGTATCATATACACTCCACTCCCAACTATGATTTTTAAGAATCTGTTTAAATATAGTGGCAGTTCCTTCCTCTGACTTTCTGTTGCTACGTAGCTCTGTATCTTGTAGACAATGGGAAGACTTGGGGAGAAGTATTTTAGGAATTGTTGAAAGAATTACACGGGGTCATAGGAATGAGTCTTTCTACTTGTTCCTCAAAACCAATAACAACTATTTCATGTTCATATTGCACCAGCAAAAAAAAAAAAGAAACAGTATCTCTCACTTCATTTTTCCCATCAGTTTACTCACAGAATGTCTTAAGAGTATAGCAGAGGTCCCAGCATGAGGGCCAGAACCATGAATAAAAAGCAGATGTGTCTGAAAAATAGGCCTTTAGGGAACCCATGTGCATGCAGATCAAGAAGTCTGAGGAGGGAATTCCCTGGCAGTCCAGTGGTTAAGATTCCATGCTTCCACTGCAGGAGACACAGATTCAGTCCCTGGTTGGGGGAACTAAGATCCCACATGCCACGCAGTGTGGCCCAAAACAAGCAAAAACAACAGACCAAAATAAACAAGAAGCCTCACGAGCAGTAACTCACATTATGGACAGGATGAATCAAGATGCATACGCTCAGTTTCTCTTCTGAACTTTACAACTAATGGGGAGGAATGGATGTGGGCTGAATTTCCTCAACATCCAGTACAAGTGGAGCCATGCAAGCACTATTTTTATGATAAGTGCAAAAGGGGCCTAGGGAAAAAGTACGTTATGTTGTATCAGAGAAAACAGTTCAGATTTTCAGATTTTCTGGAAATATTTTATGGTCTTAGGCACTTATTATGAAATAGCAGAATGAAAAAACACATAATCCTCAAATAACACTACATACAAGTGTGGCATTTTCATCACTCAAAAGCCTTCCATGAGTCAATCAAGTAACTCACAAACATTTCAAACTCCATCACCCAGCTATTCTCCTTCAAAGAAACTATCATAAGGATATAAACCAAAATACTCCTCCAGGAAACGTTCACTCCACAACATTGTTCAGAGCAAGGCAATATGCAGCATTCGAACAAACGATGCCCCACACTCACTGACTTCATTACCTGCTAGATCTTTTGACCATGAAGGCTCCATACAATACAAATTCAGTCTTGACCTCTTCATAAGGCTCAGATGACACAATAGATACAAGAACCTAAGAAACCTTTGTAAACCCCTCTACTATTTCAAAGGCATAAATATGCAAAAACCTTATACTTCGGGAAAGAAAGCAACAGCAGAAAGAAAAGCGTCATGTGTTCTAAAAGCACACATACACACGTGTTGTGCAAATCGCCAGAGCGGTGAGCCCTGAACTAGTGAGCTAAAGATGACGAGCGACAGGTAACCGAACAATTGTCTGGGGCCCCACAGCCAGCTGCCGTTACTCAGTCACAAAGGCCAAAACAATGGAAGCCCTGTCTGAAACTGAGCCCACAGCTGTTCACCGTCCCTACCTTGAGCCGTACTGTTGCAATTTCTGCTTAACTGAAATCAGAAATAAAACGCTTTAGGATGCCTCGAGTTGCTTGGTATATGTTTAAAGAATAATAAAGAGCATGTGGTTAAGCCTGTAACATGCAAATGTCAGTAAATAAAAGTTGTTACTCTTGTTAATCATTATCAATATTATTATTATTACTAAATAAATAATTATCATTTGTATAGCTCCTTAAAGTTTATATAAAATGTCTGACAATGATCCTATAAGAGAAAAAGAGGCTCACAGAATTTGGTAATTTGTTCAAGTTCCCACCGCCAGAAAATGCTGAAGTTGGGATTTGAGTTCCATTTCAGGCGTTTTCCCCTTGATGAGTCTGGAATCTTGTAAGAATGGCCTCAAGACTTCTTTCTATCATGGACATGATTCCCAAAATCCAGTCCTTCCTAAATGGCTAACCAAGAACTACAACAATCCTGTTCCCCCTGTCAGTCACGGACTGACTTAAGGATAGGGCAGTGACTTGAGGAAAAGTCTTTCAGGAGATTCTGAGAAAGGTTTCCACACTACTGAGGAGATAAGAAGACAAGGCTTCTTCCCTTCCCCTTGATGTTTTCTATCTCAATATGAACCTTGAAGCTATATTCCATCTTGGGATCATGAGGAGAGTCAGGCTGAAATCAAACCAATACAGGGCAGGAACAAAGCTAAAAGAATCACAGAGAAACAAACGCAGAGCCAGACACTTTGCTCCTGACTATACTCTGCTTCTACTACACAAAGGAATTCTCTTCCTGACTAGGAAAGTTAGAGTTTCTGTTCCTCACACCCAAAATATCCTACCTGATACATTATTGACACGTGCCACCTTGTATCAGACCAAGCTTACATATTTTTTTTCCCCATGTAGTAGCTTCATATCTTCACATGTGGGGATTTCTAAGCTTACATCAGATGTAATTTTGATTTCCCGAAATCATAAATGGGCAGAAGGAAAAAGGAGACAGTGGTATGCACAGCTGTACAAAGGGAACATATACAGTTGGTTCCCACCACACGGCTAACTATAGAAGCAAAGGACACCACGCTGAGTCAGTGAAGTTTCCGGCCCCTCTCCCACGATCCCCACCCCCATAAATCACAACAAAGCTCGAAGCCTGATGATCTCAACTGCCTCTCTGTGCCCAGAGAGAGCACCATAGAGCACACGGCCAGAACAGAAAAAGGAAGGAGAAGGAAGAGGAGGAGGTGATTTCATAAGAGCATGCCCTCCTTTCTTTCCAAGCTGATAACAGCAATTTGGCTAAAGCACCCAAAATTCCTTGTGAAATGTGTTGTTTTGTCAATTAACACTTCACATTCTTTTTTCAAAAATTACAACACAGAGAACCTACTATATTGCTCAGGGAACTCTACTCAGTGCTCTGTGGTGACCTAAATGGGAAGGAAATCCAAAAAGAGTGGATATATGTATACGTGTAGCTGATTCACTTTGCTGCACAGCAGAAATTGACACAATATTGTAAAGCAACCATACTCCAATAAAAATTAACTTAAAAGTAAATAAATAAAACAATGTAATAATATCATGAAATTCAAAAAATTACAGTGCAAAATAGAAGTAATTCAACAGTTCTCTGCCAATGTTCTACTGAGACCATTGAAGTGATTTTTATTGTATGTCAGGTTATGAGCAACCCTTATGTACCTTTCCCTAAAACCATAACACACTTGAGTTGTAGCTTTCTAAACTCTAGACCAGTCTTCAGAGCTTCTCGGCACCACCCTCCCAGGAGAAGCAGGGTCTCCCTCTCCTGTTTGCTTTTATTGGCATCCTAATTATAATTGTTATTTTTTTTAATTGAATATTTTCTGTGACAAACATGCATGAAAGTGCTTTCCCCAAGTCTGTTTATTATAAACACATAGCGAGGCATTATGTTCATTGTTATTATTACCTTTGGTCCTTGTATTGAATTATTTTGTATAAACATTCTATTATTGACTACCTACAACAGCTCTCACATCTAATTTCTTTTGCTCATCTAGTTTCTACCCTACAGTTGTTCAAAATCAAAATAAGAAAAACTTTGTAAAGCCCTATCACTTAAGCTGGAGGATTTAGTAAAAGGCTAACTTGATAGCTTGTATTATTCAGTGAACTAATCCTTGAAATGTTTTTAGAATTAATGGCTTTTTTATTCAGTAAATCAGAATCCACATAAGAAAAAAAAAAAAACATCTACCCAATATCTCTAGTGATGTCAGCCTCGACCTTGACCTCATGAGGTTTACCTCCAATCCACTTGAGTTATCTCCTCCCAAAGCCACAACATCAACTTATCATCACCTGTGCCTATCCTTCTTTTTTTTTTTATCCTCACTTGTGAAATGTGGGGTTGTTGTGGGAATGAAATATCCCTCTCTAAGCCCAGCTTTCTATGCTCCCCAAGACTCTAGTTCCTCCAATCCTATTGCACCTAGCTTTCAACCTCCTTAAACCCTCAGGCCCCTTGATTCTCCCTTTTCTTCCATGTCATCAGCCAATCCTGCTCTAGATTCCTTCTCCTTAGAGGCTAAAGCTCATGATCCATCATATCCATTGCTCTCTTTCTGGCATCCCCAACCCTTCCAAGCCACCAATCTCCCACTCCACATCAGTCCAAACATCCAAACATTTCCACTCCTGTAACTGGTAAGGCATGTTTTGCTAGAGGCACTTTCTCAACCTTGCAGATTAATGGTGTGACACAATTATGATTTCCAACACAGGCTAAGTGCTTGGAGTGACTCAACAACAATATGTTACACCAATTCCATAAGCACTTTGGTTGAAAATCTTAAGTACTCAACGCACCTGCCATGTCCGGCAGGAGAGTATAGTGGGGAAGAGCCTTGCATCCTGGCTCTGCCCCTTAGTAGCTGTACAACCCCAGACAACTTGCTTAACCCTTCTATGCTTTGTCTCATTTGTAAAATTAGGATAATAATTCCATCTTTAAAGTGTTGTTGCAAGAAATTAGCGAGTTAATATATATAATTTTAACAAAGCTTAGATAATAAAAATTGTCCAAAACTATTGGTGTCAGTTACTATTTTAGAGAGAATTGGGGCCACTGGACAGGAAGAATGAGAGAAAAGAAAGAAGGGAAATGACAGAAAGAGAAGGGGTGAAAACTCCCCTTCTGCCTTCCCACCCTTTCTAGCTACCTCCAATCATTTTCTTTCTTCATGTTCCCAGCCTCTTAAGAACCTGTCTAGGCTGACTGTCTCCTCACCCCTTTTTTCATTCCCATCTCCATGCAATGGAATTTGCCACCTGCCTCCATACACACCATACAAGCTATTTTTGACATTATCACCAATGACTCCCAATTGTCAGTGGTAGCTGTGCCATCCTTGATTAACTGACCCTCTCTGTATCATCTGACCCTGTTGACTTCTCTCTCATTGTTGAACTCTTTCTCCCCTGAATTTCCATGACAGGAGTCCCTCCTGTTGAGTTTCCTCCCCTCAAACCTGTACTTCCCAATTCTCTGGCTAGATCCTTCCTCCTCTGACCACTCATTAGATTTAATTCATTCATTTTGTGCTCAACCCTGTCCTACTCTTTGCAACCCAATGGACTGTAGCCCACCAGGCTCCTCTGTCCATGGGATTCTCCAGGCAAGAACACTGGAGTGGGTCGCCATTTCCTCCTCCAGGGGATCTTCCCAACCTCGGGAGCAAACCCAAGTCTCCTGCGTCTCCTGCATCGCAGGCAGATTCTTTACCTGTGAGCCACCAGGGAAGCGTTTATTCGTTTTTTCAACACGTGTACTGAACACTTACCAAAGGGCAGGTACCATGACAGCTGGTGGAACCAGTTAGGCAGGGACAGCAGAAACACAGCTCCAGGGGGCTCTATTCACCGTGAGATGCAATGACTCAGACATCTGAGTGGTACTTCAGACATCTGAAGTTGTGTGATAGCCGTGACAGGACTTAGCTCTTGCCCTCACACTTTGTCTAGGGAAAAGATCAGCACATAACTAGACAATCAGAAAACATAAAGAAAGGTACAGTGACCAAGGGAGAATGTGAACACACTATAGTGACTCTTGAAAGCATAAGTTTTTGATCCATTTCACACTTCACTCTTCACATGCTGCTGCTGTGCTAAGTCGCTTCAGTCGTGTCCAACTCAGTGACCCCATGGACTGCAGCCCACCAGACTCCTCTGTCCGTGTGATTTTCCGGCCAAGAGTACTGGAGTAGGGTGCCATTGCCTTCTCCGACTCTTCACATACTGCCCAGGAAATTACATCCCATCATGGGATTTTAACTGAACCTAGTAGCCAATGATGTCCAAATTTTGCATTATTTACATAGAATATTATATTGCCTACCAGACTTCTCTACCACATGTCCTAGAGGGCACCAAACACCAAAAATATAAATATAAACAAAGCAGAAGTCTTACCCTGAGGCATTAATCTTACTTCCCATCCATATCACATCAGCACACTCACTGATTTGTCATCCTCTTGGACTTTCTAGAAGCCCGATTGTTATCTGTTAAACACAAGCTGATTTTATCAGCAAACCCCTAGTCCTACCCAACTCCCCTGTTTAAAAGCTTTCAAGGATTATTCGTAGGAGCCAAAGCAAAACTGAAATTCCTTCTACCTTAATGTCCCTAAATGACCTAGCTCCTGCCTGCTCTTCCGGCACCTGTGTACTCACATAAAACACACCCTGCACGCCAGCCACACCAAAGCACCCTGGAGAACCAGGCAGTTCTTTCAATCTAGTGTCCTTTCCACCTCATTGCCTTTGTACCTACTGTTCCTGTTGCCTAGAACTGCCCTTCCTCTGGCTGCTCACCTCATGAATTTCTACAATTGTTTGACCACTCTAGGCAGAGTTAAGTGCCTCTGTCTCTGAACTCCCATGGAAGGCGATCACTTCTGGGACTCATCATTGCTATGATTCTTCGTCCACACACTCGTCTCCCTGAGGACAGTGTAAGCCTCCGAGAAAGAACCCTGCCTGTTCTCTGTGGGTCCTCAGCACTGGGGGCAGTGTCTAGCACGTGCTGTGTACTCAGCCTGGTAAAGAGGTAAACTCACTGAGTTAACACCCCTTAATCACAATACCGGGCTTCCCGGGTGGCTCAGTAGTAAAGAACCCACCTGCCAATGCAGGAGATATAAGAAAGGTGGGTTCGATCTCTGGGTCAGGAAGATCCTCTGGAGAAGGAAATGGCAACTCATTCCAGTAATCTTGCCTGGGAAATCACATGGATAGAGGAGCCTAGTGGGCTACTTAGCAACTAAACGACAACAATAACCACAATATTCTTTATTAGGGGCTTTTTTTTTTTTTTTTGCCACACTGTGCATTTTGCAGGATCTTGGTTCCACAATCAGGGATCAAACCCAAGTCCTAACAACAGGCCAGCCAGAGAATTCCCCAAAAGAGAATTTTAAGAGTATTAAAACTATTAAAAAAAAAAAAAAACTAAACTGAAACTTTACCTTAATATAAGCTGTATTTGGAACCAATTAGGTATACTATGGGGCTTCCCAGGTGGCTCAGACGGTAAAGCCTACAATGCAGGAGACCTGGGTTCAATCCCCGGGTTGGGAAGATCCCCCGGAGGGGGGCATGGCAACCCACTCCCGTATTCTTACCTCAAGAATCCCCATGGACAGAGGAGCCTGGCAGGCTGCAGTCCATGGGGTCGCAAAGAGTCAGACACGACTGAGCAACTAAGCACAGCACAGCTCAGGTATCTTATCATGCAAGAATTTATAAAGAAAGCAGAATATATCAGGACACTTCTGAGATGCCAATTTGGGGGCGTGAGATGACTCAATTTGAAATTCTAGAATTTGAAATTCTAGTTAGACCTCCATCTCTAATAAAATTAAAATATATGGGGAGATCAGCCCTGGGATTTCTTTGGAAGGAATGATGCTTAAGCTGAAACTCCAGTACTTTGGCCACCTCATGCGAAGAGTTGACTCATTGGAAAAGACTCTGATGATGGGAGGAATTGGGGGCAAGAGGAGAAGGGGACGACAAAGGATGAGATGGCTGGATGGCATCACTGACTCGATGGACGTGAGTCTCAGTGACCTCCGGGAGTTGGTGATGGACAGGGAGGCCTGGCGTGCTGCGATTCATGGGGTTGCAAAGAGTCGGACATGACTGAGCAACTGATCTGATCTGATATTTTATGTGAATGTGGAAGATAATCAAAGAAGTCAACCTAAAGAAGTAAAAAAGGAATAACCCATATTAGAAGATAATATAAAAAAGAATATATACATATGTATAACTGAATAAACCTTAAATGAATATAGCATTGTAAATCAACTATATTTCGATAAAATTTTTGTTAAAAGAAGTGGGAAATGTGTGGGGCTTAATTTTTGATCCAGTGACCAGTCCCTTTATCATTGGAACACCTTACCTATTGAGCAAAATATTTTTGACAGTATCTTGTTTATAAACATTTATTCTTTACCCAGGTACTTTAACTTTTTCTAAGGTTTGTGAGTATTTCTTAATGAAGTTAATACACTGTTGCCTGGTGAGCCTTGTAACTAAAAGTGACAAACAGCTGGCCAGTATGGAGGGCAGGGTTGTGTCGATGAAACAAAATTAAGTTTCAGATCCATGTGGAATGAACCTTACCCCTGGGCTCACTGGGATCACACTCAGAACCTAACAGTCACTAGGTCCAATTGCAAAATAGAGAATGAAGACATGGGGAAATGTCTGCATTTTAAAAGTCAAGAAACCACAATACTTAAATCATTTTATGCCGAAAATACCACAATGGCCGTCTACACTGCCAAAGCCACTGGTTAACTGCTCGAGTTTACCTTCTCATTCTGCACCTCAATACACATACAGCAGGAGCCCTGTAGTTTCTGTACAGGATGTAGGGTTTTGAAAAGTGGGAGAACTTCCTTGGGTGGTTTCCACACCCTGTGCTCCGGCCCCCCCAGGTTACCCTACACCCCACCCACCCACATATACATTCATGCTCCGACTCTTTTGACAGTTATGCACAACTTACGTGGGGAAATAGCAATTTAAAATATAAAAAGGAAACAGCACTGACCAATGTGTACTGGATTAATTCGAGTACAGAAGAGGGACCTGACCTAGCACAGCTACTTCTCAGGACTTAATCTTTATCGCCTCTTTATAAATATTCCCGGTGAGTAATTACTTCACACACACAGACACACTCACACACAAGGTGACTTAAATTGAGTTTCTATGCTGATAACTTCCAATCTAGTATATATTTCTTGCCCAGAATATCTAACTCTTCATTTGGCTCTCTATACCCACAAGCATGAAGGATATAAAGTTAATACGACCCAAGTCTTCCCCATGCTTTTTCAACACAGATGTACAGTCACAGGGGGCTTCCCAGATGACTGGCTCAGTGGTAAAGAATCCGCCTGCCAACACAGGAGCTGCAGAAGACTTAGGTTCGATCTCTGGGTCAGAAAGGTTCCTTAGAGGAGGAAATGGCAATCCACTCCAGTATTCTTGTCTGGAAAATTCCATTGGCAAAGGAGTCTGGCGGGCTACAGTCTATGGGGTCTCAAAGAGCCTAACATGATTGAGCAACTGAGCATCATGCATGCCTGCACAGAAGCATCTAGAGAACAATTAGGAGCTACCAGAACTACATAAACCAAATTTGGCAGGGAAAGAAAAGCAGAAACTTAGAAACATGTGGCCTAGGGATTTACAAACTTGTTTTTGCCAAAAAAAATCCTTTGTTCAAATAAAATCTTCCTTGGACACCCAAAATGTGAAATCAAGAATAGCCCACCTGGTCAGGTTGCAGAACAGACCACTGAAAGGAACTCTAAATGAACACTGGACTCTTGGACACACTCTACTGTCTGTCCCCATGCCCTGGAATGGCCCCTGAGGCTCCTTGAAACTCCCAGAAATCTGAAAACCTAGTTCAAAAAACTACTGGTCAAGATCCATGACGATGCTATTTTTAACACAAAAATGAACAGTTGAAGCACAATTTGGGAAAGCTAATTGGTAACTGTGGGTCAGAGTTTCTATGAGTATTAATAGATACATACTACAATACAGAAAATAAATAACCAAAAAGGAGCTACAGTATAGCACAGGGAACTATACTCAATATTTTATAATAACCTATAAGGGAAAGGAATTTTAAAAAGAATGTGTATTTTTATACATATGTGTGTGTGTGTGTATATATATATATATCAAACAGAATCACTTTGCTGGTTCAGCAACACAACACAGTAAATCAACTATACTTCAATTTTTAAAAAATTAAATAAAAGAACAAATGTCATTAAATCTAAAGTCGATTCTAAGTAGTGAGCCAGATCAGTCTTTTACAGGTCCTACATCAACCACTTCACCACATTTTCTCAAAGACAGTAAATTGCAATGACAAGGAAAAAACTAAAATTAGTCATATTTTGTCTAAGTCACACAAGGCCAGGTTTAAGCTGCTTCTTTCTTACATAAAGTCCTGTATTTTCAAAATCAATTTGGTACAATTAAATGCAAAGTATCCAGAGGCAAATCTGAGCATTAGGATTAACAACTCAATCAACTTAAAGAAACACATAAAAACGAGAACATATCTGTAAGTCATTACAGAGGAAACACATTGTTGGAGAGGAAAACCCCTACTTGCTGTCCTCAAGAAATAGACCTTTATAACATTACAATTACCAAAACATGACATAAGTAAAGCTGCCGACTGGTTGGTTGACTGTCATGATATCAGTTTGGTTGCTTTGGCTCTTTTGACACTGTAAGCTCAGTGAATCTCACAGAGGGGGAAAATCAGGGGAAATTCACTCAGCCATTAGGAAAGCTTCTCATATACTGAGTGGACACTGTATAGAGAAATTACCAAACAAAAAAAAAAAAAGAGGAGGAAAAAATGATCACATTTAATTTTGTCTTCAGATATGATAAAACGAGCCTCTAACAACCATTTGTTTCAATAACATTTATTTTGAAAAAGCATAAAATGATTAAGTATTATGTAGATTGGTGGTTCTCAACCCTGGTTGCACATGAGATTCACCTGAGCTTTAAAAATCCGTGATATCCTGGATCTATCCTAGTTCTACTGAGTCAGAATTTCTGAGGCTGGCCCTTGGCACCAGTGTTTTCTTTTCCTTCCTCAGGTGATTGTAATGTGTCACCAGGCTTCAGAGCCATCAAGATAGTCTTGAATTGACTGATCAACTCAGTTGTCAAACATCAATCTGAACAAATCATTCCACTGTGATAGCCTTGATGCCTGTGCATTGGGCTCCGCTGTTCACGATAAGTTAATAATGATGGGAAAGGGTGCTTGGGGCTTCCCTGGTGGCTCAGACAGTAAAGAATCTGCCTGCAATGCAGGGGACCTGGGTTTGATCCGTATGTCAGAAAGATCTCTGAAGAAAGAAATAGCAACCCACTGCAGTATTCTTGCTTGGAAAGTCCCATGGACAGAGGAGTCTGGCAGGCTACAGTCCATGCGGTCGCAAAGAGTCAGATATGCCTGAGTGACTAACACACACATACAAGGTTGTCTGTCAACTCATATCTGACTAAAAAGGCTCTCTTTTCCTTTAAAGCAGATCTAACCTTGCCGTGAGTGTGGGTTTGGGGGTTTAGGGGGTGGTCTTTTTTTCTGGCTCCTTCATGAGCTGTGAATGTCATTGTTTTGATATAGGTTCAGCTTCCCTAGGGCTCCGACTGTAAATAATCTGCCTTCAATGCAAGAGATCGGAGTTCAGCCCTGAGCTGGGAAGGTCCTCTGGAGGAGGGAATGGCTACCCATCCCAGTATTTTTGCCTGGAGAATTCCAGGGACAGAGGAGCCTGGCGGGCTATAGTCCATGGAGTCGCAAAGAGTCAGACACAACTGAGTGACTAAAACTCACTAACAGAGAACTGAAATTGCTACTTCAATAAATACAACTGGTTTTGGTAGATAAATACGAGTCCACTTCTATGGAAGGTATTTCATCAAATAAAAAAAGAATTATAAAATAAGCAATTAAGGCCTTAATCTGTAAGATGTTAAACCACAAAATGTGAATTGTGCTCAAAATATTTTGAACAATTATAAAGTCTACAAGTGTTTACTTATGGGTAGAGTTAAGATTTTATGTTGCTACTTGGTTTACATGTATATCCAGGAAGCCATAAGACAGTTTGGGGAAAAACGGGTTGTGATTTCTATGGTGATTTAGTAGATTGAAAATTAGGTTCTGGCCTCCTCTGCAAGCATAAGAGACTAATATGACATCCATAAGAAAAACTCATAAACATGGAATTTCCCTCTAGAGCCAAAGAGATGAATTATTTTCAAGATACACAGGGGTACCCTAAGAAGTTGGAACAATATAAGCACTCATAATTGAAGCAATCAGAAGTCAGTAAAAGCAGGGAGTCAAAAAGTTGATACATCATGTTTCAAACATATTTCAATTTCAGTCACATAAATAAAGGGGAAATCATTCACTAATTGTTGCATGTCCCCTGATGATTTCAGTTCTGTGTTGCCTTTCTTGGTTACACCATGGCCAGATTTCCTCCTTCCATGTCTTAAATGCATTTGTACCTTAAAAGGCACTTGTGAAAAAACCTGAGGGTAAAAATCCCTCTAGTTTTTTTTTTTTTTTTACTAAAGTTTTCTAATCTTTTATAAAAGCAAACTATTCCATACCTGCGGAGCAGCAGTTTGCTGATTTTTAAAAAAATTTAGCCTTCTAGAAGTATATTTAAAAAAGTATATAATTCAGATGTTGTAAAACGAACACCACTAATTCCAGAATCCAGCCATCACCCCAAAAAGAAATCTTGTACCTATTACCATTCACTCTCAATTCCTGCTACCCTATACCCTGGCAACCACAAATGTACATTTCGTCTCTGTATATTTACCTACTGTGGATATCTCATACAAGTGGAATCACAATTTGTCGTCTTTTGTATCTGCCTTCTTTCACTCATCATAATGTGTTCATGGTTCATCGAGGTGGTAGCCGTTTATATTGTTTTTTAATATGGCTTATTTTTACAAATCTCTGTGGCAATCAAGTTTTCACAGAAATAGCATTTCTTTTTGGCACTCCCATTATATCAGTTTATTTAATATTTAGTTAAATCACAAAATTACAGTAGCAAGTATTATTAAAATAAAGAAGACGGTGACCAAACACCACTGTAGGCGTGAACCTGAGCTGATAAAAGCAAAGCATGCCAGTTTATTATGATGGCAGTTATTTGCCACAGTGGCCTCTGCGTTCTGAGCAACAACGGGTTCCTTTTTCAGAGGGAAAGGAGAGCAATAGTTAACACCGTCAGATGCATTCGTGTTGATGGGTACTCCATTACCTAGGATGAAGCGGTGTGTATGTAGAGGTGTAGAGGTGATCTGTGTCTATTAGACAACACAACATAACTTCAACTATCCCAAAAGGAAGTCTTCCACATGTCTAAGTCTTCAGAAGACGCAAAGATGGGCTCCCCTTGAGATAGGTATACCCTGCTCCCTCAATAAAAACTTTACCATCCTACTTACCTTTCAAGGATCAGCTCAAACATGTCCTCCTCCTAAGCCTCGACTCCTCATAGTGCCTACCTGCTCTCTCTCCTTCCTTTTAATTTCTAAAATAGTTATCTATCTCTTATGGTAGTTTTAACTGGTATTCTGTAGCCAGTTGTTGTTTTATTCTCTAAGTTGTGTCTGATTCTTTTGTGACTCCATGGGCTGTAGCCCACCAGGCTCCTCTGTCCATGGGATTTCCCAGGCAAGAATACTGGAGTAGGTTGCCATGCATTCCTCCAGGGAATCTTCCTGATCCAGGGATCAAACCTGCGTCTCCTACACTGGCAGAGGATTCTTTACCACCAAGGCATCAGGGAAGCCATATAGCTAGTTACACAATATCTCTTCTTACATATGAGACCATAGACTGCTTCAGAGGCAAGTAGTATGTTTTTATATCCCCTACAGCCACCGGCACAGGAAACGAGGGATGCAGGACATAATCTTTGAACAAATCTGTAATAAGAAGTTCAATAAAAATTTGTAAAGTAAATAATGAATGAGTACATTGATTAAATAATTAATTAAAGGTGTGTAACTTCTTACCTACCTGGCTACAGAGCAACACATCTCTTTCTTCAATGTACGTGGGGTGGTGGGGGGTAGGTAAGAATCTGATGGGGGCATAGTGGTAGGCAAAGGAGAAAATCAACTGCCCCTGGGTACCTAGCAGCTGTCAGGCGTCATGACTCTCCTCCAAGTGTTTAACAGAGATCACTTTCAAATAGGACATTGTTACATAATGACACTTTCTGATGCCCTTTGATGCAGAACAAATTAAAAACAGAGACAAAATCTTTGTACTCAAAACTGCCCAATGTCTTCAAGTGTGGATTTAGTTTTTCTAAATTAAATTATCATACTACTTGAATGGGTTTTTAGAAATCGTACAAAAAGGGACTCAGAAGAACATCGCTTCCAAATTGGCGATATTTAAAAGCAAAGCCATTGGTTAGGTAAGGAATGCATAAACAACCCCCAAAGCTGTATTGAATACTTTTTTTTGGCTATATATGACCGAAAAACTGCCAACTTCATTTTGATAAGCCTTTGTTAAAAACAACAAACATGCCCGAGCTTGCAAACCATGCCATTCTGAAGAAAAAGCAATTGAGAAGATGAGGAAATGCTTAAAAAGGCAATGTCTGATTAAAAAGAAAAACCTCTGTGGTAACAGATTCAGCAATAAGTCACAACACTGTGCTTGCTATTAACATGGAGGGGAGCAGGCGACAATGCAAACAGAGAAAATCAAAGCACAACACTTACCTTCATAAATAAATAAGAAGCTACATCTTAAAACTAATACAATTATAATCCACAACACTGACATCAGGGCACCAACATCATTGAGAAAACGAATCCTCTCATGCTTCATCAAGTTTAATGTCACCACAGTGATGTCCCTGCACTAAAGGAAGTGTCATTTCAGGAACTCTGAATGAACACGCATAAAGTAACCAAGTGTGGGAATTTCCAGTCATGTAGAGTTCACGTACATCAGTTCATAAAAGTCAAAGTGACTTTACCTGAATTCGTTTCTGTATTTATTTTCACACTGATTATAAAATCAGCAGAATTATGGGATTGGAAGGTATATAATTTGGAATATTTGTGTTCATTTCCCTACTTTAAGGGCTTCCCTGGTGGTTCAGTGGTAAAGAATCTGCCTGCCAATGCAGAAGTGAGTTCGATCCCTGGGTTGGGAAGATTCCCTGGAAAAGGAAATGGCAACCCACTCCAGTATTCTTGCCTGGGAAAAATCTGCCTATTTTAGTCAAAACTGAAATTCTCTTTCATCTGCCAAACAATCCTGGAAAAATTCTAATGAATAAATTGTAACCTAAGGTTCATAAGACCAAAGTTCTTTGTTTTATTCACTGATATACCTTGAGTGACCATAACATCACTGGGTACATAGTAGGCACTCAATAAATGCCTATTAAAGTAAACTGAAAAACATAAAAAATGTGTAATGTAACGCAGAAATGCTAAATGTGTGTGTTCAGTCCCTAAGTCGTATCGACTTTTTGAAACTCCAAGGACTGTAGCCCACCAGGCTCCTCCAGCCATGAGATTTCCCAGGCAAGAATACTGGAGTGGGTTGCCATTTCCTCTGCCAGTATCCTCCCAGTCCAGGAATCAACCCAAGTCTCCTGAACTGGCAGGCAGATTCCTTACCACTAAGCCATCTGGGGAGCCCAAAATGCTAAATAAGTCTCTTTAAAAATTCCTTTCTCTGAGCACTGTTATAGGTCACCGTGTTAATCACAACACACAAACTGTCCTCATGTAAGCCACTTTGCCCAAGCCAGCTCCAAAGTCACAAATCACACTCTTAATTCTAACCAATGATCAGCACAGGAAAGTAAGAACCCAAAGAGACTCCAAAGATAGATGAGGATACATTTTATCCATCTGTGGTTTTGATTACTTTTCTTCTCCTGGCGGTTTACCTGTAATGTACCTGCATATTCATCTTCATATTATTATTTAAATAAATGCATTTAAGGTGTATTATTTAAAATTAAGGGTTTGTATTTTTTAAAATTATCCTAAAAGGTGGTTTGTCTAAATCGACCTCTCAACTATTTCAGAATCCCACCAGTTTAAAAACAAAAAGATGGGCAAAAAATAATAACAGGAAAATGACATGATCAGATGACTCTAATCATTAATTTTGTTCTAAATGCCTGAAAGTAATATGGTTTGAAAACTGAACTGAGTTGGAAGGAGAGGGCCTGGATTCTGGTACTGCCTCAGTCACCAATGAACTTAACCAATCCTTGGCAACAGGAAACTGAGCTTCCCAGGCTGTCTGGTGAAGAGTCTGACCAGACGATCTCTAAAAACCTGAACAATTTCCAAGATCCTGTGATTATAAGTGACCAAATCCAGTCATTTAATTACTACTCCTAGGAGGGTCAGACACCATTTGCCTAGTTTGACATGAGGTTTATGGCGAGGCAGTTGATTTTAAAAGCTAGTGATCTCCCAAACACCTGATGAGAGTGTTTCTAAATATGGAGGGTCTGAAGACTTTGCTTCTGGGTTAAGCTGACTGCAGCCACCAAAGTGCCCAACTCTCAGCAAAGAAAAGGTAAGTTAAACTAATTAGAGTCCCTCCAGAATGGAAGGATTGAACCAGTGCCCTAGTTGGTCCCAACTGACTTATTACAAAAAAAAAAAAAATTTACAAGAGATTCAGAATGAATGCTGAGTGGTGAAAGCCAAAGGCTAACCAAATAGCCTCAGGACTTGCTGGAACCCTGCTCTCAAATTTTGCTTCAAGCACTTTTCTGAGTCTGCACTACTGCTATCACTGATTTTGAGGACAAGCAGCAACTAAGAAATTAAGCCAATGGAAATTAAGTAAACATTATCACCGGAGGGAAAGGGAAGATCCGAAATAAATAAGATACCTTAGGTACAGAATCCAGAAGGAACCTTGTGCGATCTCTCCTGCACGAGAAGTCGGCATTTGGAAATCACAGGAGGTGAGGATCAAAGCCGCTCCCTGTCCAGCCACCTGCCCAGAACCTGCCCGAGCACCGGCCCAGCACCGCCGGGACAAGTGGACATGTGTCTTTCCCCAACACAACGGGCGCTCCGAGGGACCAAGCTATGGTGGCGGGCTCCCGGTGCGTCGCCGGGCAGCCAAGGGAGCGCCCTCTGCCACCTCCACCCAGCCCAGCCCTAGAGCCTGCCGGCCGGCCGCGAAGGATGCCCGGGTCACCTGAGCCACAGCGTCCTGAGAGCGGGCAGAGGGTGTGCCAGTGGGCTCCCGGGCCGGCACGCTGGGGATCCTGGTGCCAGAGCGATCGGCGGGAGACTGCGCCCCGGCAGCCCGGTGGGCCAGCCTCCAGCCCTCCGCAGCCCGCCCAGTAAGTGCAGATCCCCCTCTCCTCCCGGCCGCTCCGCTGGCTCACCTCGCGTGGACCGCTGCAGCCCGGGCGGTGGCGTGCGGACATGCCCCCGGGGTGCACCCACCGTGCCGCGTCCCAGCGCGGTGGCCCCTTCCCGGGCCCCAGGCGCCGTGGTCCGCGCTCCCGAGGGGCGGGGAGCGGACGGGGTGGAGGCGCCGGCGGGGCTGGGGCGGGGGCCCCACGGGCAGCGCGGGAGGCGGAGAGCGTGGCAGGGAAAATCCCGGCGCTCAGCCTCCGAAATGCACCGGGGAGTTCAACGCCCCCAGCTCCGCCGTGGACTCTGGCCGGCGGGTGAATGGGATTTATCCAGGGATCCGCTCTACCGGCCGCGGCTTGGCGAGGGGTGAGGGGCCGCCTCGCGGTTATGTAATGGACCTGCCCGCTGTGACCCGAGCCACCTCACTCCGGACTGCCCGACCCTCCCTGGGAACGGCGGTGCGTTGCCCCTGACCTAGTAGGCAGGCAGAGGGGGCTCGGTGTTCTCAAGAAGAACTTTCCCCTGCAGGGTCAAAGAGCAAGCTCTGCTTCGGGAATCCAAGGACTCCCAAAGATGTACGCGGCAGGGATCTCTGCCCGTGCAGCCCGTCCATTTCACAGCACAGAAAACTGAGGCTCCGACGTGTTTAAAGCGCTGTTTATTCGAGTTGGAGGACCTAGATTCAACTCGCCCGAAAAGCCGTGACCGTAGGCAAGTTACTTAAATCTCAGAGCTCAGTGCCTCCACCTGTAAAACGACGATAATAGTGTCCACTTCCTGTGCTTGATGAGAGGACAAAATGAATGAGGCGCAGGAGCCCGGTATGTAACACACCCCAGTAAAAATTACTGCTGTTGCTCGTGCTAAGGTTCGCCCCCTCCGCCAACGTCGCCCTAAAGTCGGCTGTCCCACGGGCCTGACTAAGGAGCTGCCCCAGGGACCTTCTTGTAAATTCCATTTCTTGTCAGGAGCGAAGTCCCTGAACTGAGGAGGTCCGATTCCAACTTCTTGGGGTCTACATGCTTGCTACTCCATAGCATCAGCGTCATCTGGAACCTTGCTAGAAATGCAGAATTGCAGGCCCAACCCCAGAGCCACTTATAACAAGAATCCCTAGGTGATTTAGTCGGTGGTACTTCAGAGTTTGATAATGAATCCGACTTTTTGGAAAATTTGAGAAGGGGACTAGAAAGTTGTGATGCAGTGGCCACACAATACCTCAGGGTATTTTTAAAAATAGACCGCCAAAGTCCTTCCTCCTTTTACATCTGACTATTTTGTTTCTTCCCCTCTCCTCAGTTTCCTGCTCTTTATAAATCTGGATGAGCTCTTTTCACTTGTAAAAGAAAGCTCTAAGTTACCTGAAAGTAAAAGCTAGTGAAGATACCTTTAAGGCACACTATAGAGGGACTTCGGAGAAGGCAATGGCACCCCACTCCAGTACTCTTGCCTGGAAAATCCCATGGATGGAGGAGCCTGGAAGGGCTGAGGGTCAGACACGACTGAGCAACTTCACTTTCACTTTTCACTTTCATGCATGGGAGAAGGAAATGGCAACCCACTCCAGTGTTCTTGCCTGGAGAATCCCAGAGATGGGGGAGTCTGGTGGGCTGCTGTCTATGGGGTGGCACAGAGTTGGACACGACTGAAGTGATTTAGCACTTAGCATAGAGGAACTTACCTGGTGGTCCAGTGGTTAAGACTCCCCTTCCAACACAGGGAGTAGGAGTTCCATTCCACATGCCCTGCAAAACAAGCAAACAAAACATGCACCAGAATTTGCAAATAGAACTTGTTAAAGAATTCTTTAGCATTGAATATGGATTTAAAATGTTGAGGTTGCGGGGAGCCCTGAGCTTTCAACTGTGAAGGTCTTTTGGTTAAAGGCTGGAGTACTTTTTGGTTCAGAAAAATACTTTTCTTAGTTAAACATTGCTTTGGGTGGCTGAGAAGCCCCATTTTCCACTTCAATAATGTAGGGTAACCAGTTGTTTTTAAAAGTTTTGAAGAAGAGGAAGAAACCTCACAGGCTTTCCTCCATCTACATCACTTGTCATAGAGGCCCTAGAAAAGCCAAGAGCAGTTCTTTTATTTATGTCATGAAGTGTTGGTTGGTTGTGTTTGCTTGTTCAGGTTTGGCTCGGCTGATCCTATCTCTGACAGAATGATTTTCATCTTTTGAGAGGTGAGTCTTGTTGGATTATTGATGATGGTGCTGATAGACAAGTTCACTCCCATCAGCCTCCCCCTTCAGGGTCCCCCCGCTCCCATGCAAAGATGGTTTCAAGGGGTGGGTGGTGTGGAGGTGGAGTTGGAGAAGTTGGAAAGAGGAAAGAAATCTCTTTTCCGTGAGGCCGGAGGAACTGGGAAGGAGGGGGACAAACCCCTCTCCTTGCCTTGGAATCTAATGAGGAAAGAAGGGGAAAATGCAGCATTTCTCTTAAAGAGTGCTATCCAATAGAATTTTCTGTAATGGTGGAAATGTTCTGTGTCTGTGCAGTCCAAAATGGCTATGAAATGTGGCTTTGTTGTTTACTTGCTAAGTTTGAGACCTCATGGACTCCCCATGGACTCCACCAGGCTCCTCTGTCTGTGGGATTTCCCAGGCAAGAATATTGGAGTAAGTTGCCATTTTCTTCTCCAGGGGATCTTCCTGGACCAGGGATGGAAACTTTCATCTCCCGCATTAGCAGGTGGCTTCTTTACCATTGAGCCACCAGGGAAGCCCTAAATGTAGTTATTTACATTTAAATTTTAATCAAAATTCAAATTTTTTGTGTTTGTTTCTTGCTGCTAGTCCGTTGCAGCAATCACATTTCACGCTGTACACCAATATGTAGCTAGTACCATACTGGACAGTATATCAGACATTTCCTTCATCACAGGAAGTTCTGTTGGACAGCAGTGCCTAGAGGCCAGGATTTTGGTGAGGAGGTGAACCCAGATATTTCACCTTTTCCAAATTCTTGTCAGACTCTCATCTGTCCTCTGGCAAGTGAGGAACTGATCATTAAACCTCAGCCATTGAGTCCTTGTGAGAGTCAAGCTGGAATAACCCACAGAATGTGTTGGTTGCCATGCCCTGCACATAGTAAATGTGCAAAAAGTCTTAACCAGTATTAATATTTCACAGTTTTAAAAGTTTTGTTATAAAAAAAACAAATAAATAAAAGTTTTGTTATTAGTCAAGTAACCTTTTGCTGATGTGGTCAGCTACTCTGGTCCCTCAGTGACCATCTATAGCTGTGCTCCAGCCCCCTCCGGTAGCTTCTTCCTCTCCTTTGTGAGCTGGGCACTATCTTTGCTGTTTTGGCCTGGAGATACAGCCTACTTGGTCAAATCCCTACCATTTGTGCCCAATAAATAACAAATGTGTGAACTAAAGTCACATTGTACCATGGTTCAGGGGAATCGATTGTCAAATGAGATTCTCAGAAGCATGACACCTTAGGGTACATCCATTAGAGAAGGAATTGTTTGTTCCTGTTATGTGGTCAAACAAGGATGTGTGGACTCAGCAGAGAGAAACGAGAACATTGGCTGCAGATAAGTAATATCTGGGGTGTCCACGTCAAGCTGGAAGCTACCAGGAGGTTGGAGGTGGAGGTGGATGGAAACATGAAGCTTTTACCTAAATAGAATTTGAAAGTTTATTTCCATGGCTAATAAGGAATCCAAGGATAAACTGTAAACAGCATAAAAAAGATGCAAGTATTTTATGCCGTCAGGTATGCGAATGAGGGCAGTGCACAGAATGGGAAATCGTGAAATTCTCCGCAGAACACCAGGAAACAGCTTTCTGAATAACCGTCTTCTCAAATTCTTTCTCTTTGACTTCTTTAATAAGATCACATGCTGTGGGCACCTTTCAGATTCCACTTTGTGTATTGTCTTCCTTGGTTCCTGTTCCATCACATCACTTCTTCTGAAAGTTTTAGAATTCAGCATCTATTTCTCTGCTTTTCTTTCTTCACCCAAATCCTTACCGCTGCCTTGTCATGACAGTGACTGAACATCTGCCTGTCAGAGGCTGTGCATTCCCAGTTCTGACCTCTCTCTGAACCCCCAGGCCCCCAGTGGATATTGTCACTTAAATCTTCCCCACCGCATCACTTCAAATGTTAACTTATCAAGAACTTGCTAGCTGGGTGACCTTGGGTAAGCTGAATATCACAACTTCCATTTCTTCATTTATGAAACAGCAAAATAGCACCTTCCTTCTAGGACTATCTCGAAGGTTAAATCAGACATATATAAAAAAATAAAAAGAAAAAAAAAGAGATATATGTGTGAGTGCCTAGCACAGCAGCTAACGTATTGTTGTTTTTGTTGTTTTAGACCCAAAATCATGTACGACTCTTTGTGACCCCAGGGACCTTAGCCCACCAGGCTTCTCTGTCCATGGGACTTCCCAGGCAAGAATACTGGAATGGGTTGCCATTTCCTTTCTCAAGGGGTCTTCCTGTGTTGGCAGGCGGTTTCTTTACCACTGAGCCACCTAGGAAGCCAGCTAATGCATAGTAAGTACTTAATCCATGTTAGCAGAATGATTCTCAGTAGCCAAGATATGGAAACAAACTTTGTGTCTGCTGATGGATTAATGGATAAAGAAAATATGATATATATATGTATATTATTGTCATAATAAAGAAGATCCTGCCACTTGCAACTGTATGGTTGAATCTGGAAGACAATTTGCTATATGAGTAAGCCAGACACAGAAAGACAAATACTGTATAATCTCACTTACATGTGGAGTCTAAAAAATTTAAGTTCATAGAAGCAGAGAATAGAACAGTGGTTGCCAAGGCCTGGGTGCCATGGGAAGTGGGGAGATATTGGCCAAATGGTATAAACTTTTAGTTATAAGATGAGTGAATTCTGGGGATCTAATGTACAGCGTGGTGATTATAGTTAACAATACTGTATTTTATAGTGAAATTTGCAAAGTGAGTAGATTGTAAATGTTTTGACCACACACACCAAAAAAGATAATTGTGTTATATGTTAGTGGTTTTAGTTAGCTTGATTGTGGTAATCGTTTCACAATGCATACATATATCAAATCATCATGTTGTACACTTTAAATATGTTTAATTTTTACTTGTCAATTATACCTCAATAAGTTGAGGGGGGGAATTAAAAATAAATGCTAGCTGAAAATACACCAAATACAAACACTCCTCCTCCCTTGACCGCATAGAATGTCAACTGTTTGATGGCAGGAGACTTCCCTGTCTCATTCACTATTCCCCTCCGACACTGACAGAGCAGGAACTTCAGTAAATCTTTTGGAATGAGTAAATGTTAGTTATGCCTCACCTTTGTGGTCACCTCTGTGATTCTTCCTCTTCTAGATTCATTCGATTAGTACTTATAACATTTACCCTGAACTAAGTCACCAACCATGGGCAGGACCATGACAGCCCCACATCTCACCCAGTGCTGCAACTTGCTCCCTGCCTCAGGGCTGATGTGCGGCTTGAGAGTTCCCTGACCCAGCTCGGATGTCTTCTGAGCACACCTGAGATAAGAAAATTTACATGGAGATTGGGAACGAGAGAGAGAAGCTGCTGGTTTTTTCACTCGACTAGATGTGAGGTATGACCCAAAACACTGGTGAGAAATTCCCTGCGGTCTGACCACAGACCTTTCTTGACCCATAGGATCAGCACACAGGGCCTACTGATGTCAATAACATTGAGCTTCATTTTCCAGTTAATTTCTTCAAAATCTTTCAAACTATTGCTCAAACTTTTATGTCATTTTCCCCCTGAAATGTGCATTTTGAGTTTAGCATTTTGTATCTCTAAGTCAAATTTATATAAAATTATGTAATTTTCATAATGTTAAGAGATGTCATATACCTCCTTTCCTTATCTGAACAGTTGCTGGGAGAGTTGTGAGGAATTTATTGATATTTATTGCATCCCTTTAATGTCCCCGACTCTAGGTATAGATTTCCTTCCATCCTCACAGGACTTATTTTCCTATTGAGGGACAGAGCTCAGAGTGGTTAAATAAATTGCTCAATATTATGCAACTAGAAAACTATGCTGCCATATGAAGCCAGGTCTGTTTACTCTGGGGTAGACTAATTGCGAAAACAGCTGGTATTCTCCATTCCTTCTGTTTCCATATCCTTCGCAATGTGAGTTAGCTCCAACCATCAAGAACTGGGGCCTTGTTTCCCCAACCCCTTGAATCAGGGCTGGTCCAGTGACTATTTTAACCAGTGGGAAAGAAGAGTGGTGGGCCAGTACTGAGTCTAGACCTCAGGGGCCATGCCCCCACTGGCTCTGTCTCTCAGTACCCTTCATTGCCACAAGAATGAGCCTGAGCTAACCTGTTGGAAGATGAGCAAACACATGGGAACAAGCTCAGTCAGTTCAGTCACCCCAGCCAAGTCCCCAGACACCAGAGAGCCAAGCCAAGGTTAGCAAAGCTGGCTGCTAGCCCCAGAGCAGGCTCTGGGTGTACCAGTGAGCCCATCTAGACCAGCTCAGATCAGTAGAACTGCCCAGCCAACCTACACAGGCTCAAACATAAAGGTTTCCTATTGTAGCCACTGTGGGGTTGTGGTGGTTTGTCATGCAGCATTATTTAACCAAGAGATAAGTAATATAAATTCACAACATCTGCAGATCTTGTTTTTACCTTGTAATAGTATAAGAGAAAAGTTTTTGCAAACATGTCTATCAGAAGTCTTTCTTCCCCAGGGTTTATCATGCTATTATGCTCTTTTCAATGACTCGAGGGGAAAAAAAACCCTGTTGTGAGCAATATATTAGAAAAAGGAAAGTATTTGTGTTTAATGGGCCAATTTAATGAGCGATCGAATTGCAAACTGAACTACAGTGTGTGTCTCTTCATTTCTATCATCAGACAAATCCAGCATAAACAAATCAACCAGTGTTTTTGAGTGTCTAGGCTGTGCGTGGTACAATAGTATTTTAAGACAGGGTTCCTGTCATCAAGGAATTACAATCTACTTGAAGTAGAAATGTAAATGAGAGAAGCTGAATAACAATAAAAGATTTCAAAAACACCATCACCACAACCTACCACTTCAGAAAGATAAGGTGCATGATCATTTTGGTAAAGGAAGTCAATGTTTGCTCTAACTCAGTTGTTGCTGTTCAGTCGCTAGGTTGTGTCCGACTCTGCTAGAATTCAGAGGAGAATCTAAACGCTTGGGACAGAAACCTGGTAAATGCTGACTTTACAGGTGGTTCTGGAACTCCTTGGAGCAAGTCAGTAAGCAGATAGGAAGGCCCTCGTGGTAGTGTGAAACTGCAGGTAATAATATTAGCAGTGAGAAAGTGCAAGGTGTGTTTGGCGGTGAGTAAATAAGTCTTTTTGATGCGAACAGGGAAAATCAATAGGACAAAGTGACTGATTAGATAGGGAGTGAAAGAGACAGAACAAGCACATGTGTCTCCAGCTGGGAGGAGGGTGATCATTAACAGAGAGAGGGGTCAAGAGGTAGCAGTTGGTGAACAATTCAGTATACACGTGGAGCTTGGGGTGGGTGTGAAATACCCATCAGGCTGCTGGAAATTTAGGGCAGGGGCCAGGAGAAAAGGTCAAAGTTAGAGATAAGGCTTGAAAATCTTCAGTGCAAGAGAGCTGAGATGAAACCATAGCAGAAGGACAAGGCCTGGACCTTGGAGAATGCCCGCAATGTCTAGTGGGGAGATAAGGAAGATGCGTAGCTGACAGCTAAGCAGGACGGAGCAAGTGCTGCATGAGTCACAGGAGAGTGATAACCATTCAGGGCTAAGAGAGGTGTACAGGAGCAGAACAGAAACTTTCTCTTTCAGGAGAAGAGTGAGTGATAATAAGCAGGGCCTGCTCCTAGAGGGCTTCTGGAAGTCATTTGAAGAGGCACATGGTTCCAGCTAGACAGCTCACCTGCTAACATCAGAAACACAGTGAAGACCAATTAGACTTTAATTGCCAAAAAAAAAAAAAAAAATCAGCCAGCTTTGTTTGGGGCTGATTTACCCTTTTTGACTCACTCTGTTGATCTTCTTAATGGATTAATTAGCAAGTTCCTGCTTCACCTTTATTCATTTTGATAAATTCAGAAAGTACAAAGTGAACAAACTATTTGATGAGGATAAAGCCAACCCAAATAGATAAGGCATCAAGGTAAACAAAGAGTGGCCACACCCCCTTTTAATTTCTATGCTGAAACTTCTTTTACTGCTACTGCTAAGTCACTTCAGTCGTGTCCGACTCTGTGCGACCCCATAGACGACAGCCCACCAGGCTCCGCCATCCCTGGGATTCTCCAGGCAAGAACACTGGAGTGGGTTGCCATTTCCTTCTCCAATGCATGAAAGTGAAAAGTGAAAGTGAAGTCGCTCAGTCGTGTCCGACTCCTAGAGACCCCATGGACCGCAAGCCCACCAGCCTCCTCCGTCCAAGGGATTTTCCATGCAAGAGTACTGGAGTGGGGTGCCATTGCCTTCTCCAAAATTTGTGTTACATAGATTAACATGTACTAACTGGGTGCTGCTGTTTCTGGTTTTTAATCGAGACACGTTTATACATCCCTATGAATTAGTCTCATGATTATAGATGATGCCATGATAGCATCATTAAGTGAAGAAAATACAATTCATCCCAACCACTGGAAGAACCACTCAAAGAGTTTCTAGCAATATAAATAATAGCCATGGGTTATATTTTATTTCAGTAGAATGTGAAGAATAGAAAAGCACAAAGTGAAAAAAAAGCCACATTGGCTTTTATATATTTGTTGAAAGAAGCCAAAAGTCTGCCAGTAAACTGTTTTCCAGTTGCTTAGAGTGTTTCCAACCAATGTGAAGGCTAATTGAAGGCAGTGTACTTGTAAGCAGACTCATCCTCGTTAACCTGGTGTATACCTGCTCCAAGTGCTATGCTCCAGAAAAACTGCATGAAGGAACGGGTACATTCATAATCTGTCCAAATGGTCCAGAGTCCTAAATTTGAGAATTATGACCTAGGTATTCTAGGGAGACCCAAGGATAGTTGGAAAGAGGGAAGGCACCCCAGTGGACCGGACCTTCTTTCCCTTTTCTGCCTCTTTGAGTAAAATAGTTCTCCTTTATGGTTTTATTGTATTGGGCGTCCAATTCATTCCATTCGTCAAGCCAGAAGTTTTCTTTTAGAAGTCTTAAGTAGTCTTACCTCCCACATCAATCCATCTGTTGCTGCTGCTGCTAAGTCATTTCAGTCGTGTCCGACTCTGTGCAACCCCATAGACAGCAGCCCCCCAGGCTCCCCCGTCCCTGGGATTCTCCAGGCAAGAACACTGGAGTGGGTTGCCATTTCCTTCTCCAATGCATGAAAGTGAAAAGTGAAAGTGAAGTCGCTCAGTCGTGTCTGACTCTTAGCGACCCCATGGACTGCAGCCTACCAGGCTTCTCCATCCATGGGATTTTCCAGGCAAGAGTACTGGAGTGGGGTGCCATTGCCTTCTCTGAATCTATCTGTAAGTCCTGTCAATTATCTCGTCAAAATATAGCTCAGAATCCGCCTCCCTTTTCTCCATTTGCTCTGCCGACAGCCTAATCCAGTCTGCCATCTTCTCTTGCTTACTTACCCCTGCTATAGCATCCTAACCCATCTACTTGTTTCTGCCCTAAGCCTCTGCTAATCAGTCCATTCTCATGAGAACACTAAGAAACTTTTTCTCAAACTTAAATTAGGACTTCCCTGGTGGTCCAGTGGGTTTAGAATCCGCCGGCCAATGTAGAGGCCAAGGGTTCCATCCCTGGGAAGATCCCTCATGCTGCAGGGCAGCTAAGCCAGTGTACCACAACCGCTGAGTCCACGTGCAGCAACTTCTGAAGCCCACGCGCCTAGAGCCCACGCTGGGCAACAAGAGAAGCCACCACAGTGAGAAGCTGGCCCAGTGCAACTAGAGAGGAACCCCCACTTGCCACAACCTGAGAAAGCTGGCACACAGCAGTGAAGATCCAGCACAACTCAGATTAAAAATAAATTAAAAAGTAAAACTTAAATTAGATCGCATTGCCTCACAGCTTAAAACTTTCCTATGGTTCCCAAAGTACCAATCTGGGCTCCTCTGACCATGGTCCATAAGTGTGCCATGCCCCTGCCTGTCTCTGCATCCTCTTGTGTCATATTCCCCATGTCTATTATTATTATTATTATTATTTTTCACATCAAGCCAAGGAGGCAGAGGCTTTTGCTTTTGTCTTTTCCTCTTGCCTGGAAAGCTCTTTATCATTTTTTGCAAAGACCTCAGCTTCAATATCCCCTCCCCAGAGGTCTTATCAGACCATTCTAACTTAAACTCAATCTCCCTCCTCCATTATTTTCCTTCTTAGCACTTTTTCCCCCTTCATAATTTTTTTTGCGGCTTTTTGTTGCTGTTTGCTTTCATTTTGTTTGACCCTCAACTAAAAGCTCAATGAGAATAGGAACTATACCCGTTGTGTTCACCACTGTGCCTGTAAACCTAGCCTGGTGCTTGGCGTATATTAGGAACTCAGTTATTGGATGAATTAATGGTTAAAAGGAGTTAAAGCTTTCAAGGTATGGAGTCCCTGAGACAGACAAGTTAGGCATTTTGGATGGGGTGACAGTGTTCATTCAGGAATTAAACTTCATTCCAGAGTTGCATTGATGACTGGTGATCTGAAATTCTCAAGCCCATGCTCTTCCAGCCTAGTAGAGCTAGACCACGTTGTCGTTGGGAAAGTTTTATAAAGCTAAGAGGTTGCTTTGCCCCATTGAAGAGAGATGTATTCTTGTTTATCTGTATGTATGAATGTATCAAAGTAAGAAATAAGAGTTGCAGTACTTTGAGGGAGAATGCCAATTGATTATACAACATGCATTATTAATACTTGTTATGGTTATATTAAAACTCATACAAAGCCCATGTAATCTCATTTCCAGAGTTTAGGCTTCTGGCCAAGAACATTATGACAGTCTAGTTTGGCGTTAGTATCATCTGGAGAGGGTCTAAGGCAGGGTGATTGAATTAGGTTTGGCTGCTTGCTAGCAGCACATTGCATTTCCCATCCCCGATGGAGGCGGACGTGGGAGACGAGGGGCCGGTGTCATGCTGGGAGGGTGGGAGTGGGTGAGGATGATGAGAACTACGTTTCAGCTCCCTTCCAACTGCTTCTGATTCTTCCATTTCAGCTGAGCCAAGTCAGCCTAGCTGAACAGTTATGGAGGGCCTTCTGCATGCCAGGAACTGAGCTGGGATCATGACCATGAACAATGTAGACACCCACTCTGCCTTCACAGAATCTGGAGATGGTCAACGGGAGGTGAGCACGACTTCGCAAAACCAGATGGTGACATCAGTCAGTACTTGGCTGTCCTCTTGAAATGTCAGTTTGGCACAAGAATTAGCCGTGTAGTGAACAATAAAAAAAAAAATGATAGCACTTTCTTGAGTGGTGTAAAATATTTTAATCCCCAGTTCCATGAAATGACCATTGGACGCATTTGAAATGGCCCCGGAATTTGAAGTCTCAGCTGCCTTCACTTGAATGTTCCTCCATCCCCTCATTTGTTGGAGCGTTTTCACCATAGCTACATGTTTATTGTATTTCCTGGGTGATACTGAGCCATTTTTTTCTTAATTTAATAGTGAAATCCGTATGCACTTCTCTTATTAGATTTGTGAAATAATAGAATGTGTCTGACTTGCCCAGAATTTCATGCTATGCAGTCCTGCAGCTGTTTTCCAGTATCCTGTTGTGTTTACAGCTACTTACTCATATTTGATGGAAACACCATGTGCCAATTCGTAACCCATGGCAGCCAGAGTAGTGCACCTTTTATATTCTCATTAGCCCCTCTGCAGTCATCATCATTTTCCATATCAGGTAGTATGTTCATTGTTAGTATAAATCATACTCTTCTGAATTGTCTCAGCACCAACATCGCCAAGTAGCTGGCTCTTTTCACACCTACCTTTTTTAAGGAAAATATCGACTTATTTATTTGGCTGCACCAGGTATCTGTGGCAGCTTGAAAACTCCTAGTTTCCGCATGTGGGATCTAGTCCCCAGACCGGGATCGAACCCGGGCCCCCTTCCCTGGGAGCACAGAGTCTTAGTCACTGACCACCAGGGAAGTCCGACACCTACCTTTTATTTAAAGGTGACGATAGTTGTCTGACTAGTTGCCAGGTGTTTCCTCCACTTTTTTCAGCTATTTTATGACGTAGTGGGAAAAAAAAATTACAGATTATGTGATGATGTTGGGCAAGTCATTAAATTCTCTGGGCCTGCTATTTCACCTGTAAAACTGAAGGATTTAATTAGGTTAGAGGTGAAATTACTGGACGGTAGGCAAATTTAGCTCTCATATGGCTTAAAATGGCCTTCACAACACTTAGATTAATTCATTGACAGCTGTCTAAAATTGAGAGATTTCCTATAAAACACCAGATTTCTAGCTTCTGTTTGAAAGATCAACATCTGAATTCCCTTGAAATGTCTGGCTCCAGAGGCTCCCTGCCTCTGTCTCAAATCCTCACATTCACTAATGACAAGGGAGGAAGACACTGCTAACCCTTGGCATTTCTTTTCTGAGGGCGCCTGAAGATCCTTACGCCCCATGCCCTGTTCCTGCTGAAATCTAACAGGAGATTTAGAAGAACCAGGCTCAGAAAGGGAAGCTCTCCTGATGGTCTAGAAAATTCCTTGAGGAAAGAGAAAGAGACCTCACCTATACGATAGCCTTTGGCCGCTGTTCATATCGTGATCTTGCATTGCTCAGTATTTATCATGTCTCTGGTTGAATGCATTTGTTTAAAAAAATATTTGGGGTGGGGGGAGGTAGGGTGGAGAAACTGCTGCCAATGCAGGAGACACTAGAGACATGGGTTTGAGCCCTGGGTTGGGAATATCCCCTGGAGTAGGAAATCGCAACTCCCTCCAGTATACTTGCCTGGAAAATCCCATTGAGAGAGGAACCTGGTGGGTCCATGGGGCTGCAAAGAGTCAGACAGGACTTAGTGCACGTGTGTGCACACACACACACACACACACACTCACTCGCTCACTCACTCATTCACTAAGGGTGTAGGACAGGGGGGTTTATCTTGCCCCCTTGCCCCTTCTGGTTCTCTGAACCGACTTTCCCTAGAGCAGTTTTTTCTGTCTGCTAACTTTAGGAGAAGGTGTGTGTGTGTGTCAAGGGGAGCCGGTCTTGTTTGGGTTTTTTGAAAAAAGAACAAAATTCTGGCCTGAACTGCTGAGGAGAGAGTGGTCTTTAAGTTGGACACCTGTTCTTCACCTAAATGCAGTCCCCACCTGGCCCATTTTATTTATTTATCCGTCTGGTCCCTTTAGTCATCTGAGTTCCCACTAGGAAATCTCTAAATCCTCCTGCATCTTAATAAATTTAAACATTTTAAGATACAAGGAGTCTAACCTCTGCAGGCAGGTATATCCCTCCCTCCCTCTCCTGACAAGAGTATTACCAGTCTAAATACAAAGGTACAGTCCTTGTCTGGGTTCCAGCAAATCCCCAGAAAAATCCCTAGCACATAGAGGTATTCAGTAAATACTTGTGGAATGAAGTATTCAGGATTAGCGATTAACTTTGGAAAGGATCTATGATGATTAACAGAGCAAATTAGTGTTTAAGAGCACCCAGACAACCACCTTAACTGCAATATCATTGTATTTTATGTTACCCATTAGAACCAGCTTAAAATGCTTTGGTTTAAATATTTTGTTGTTGTGCAGTCTCTCAGTTGTATCTGACTGTTTGTGACCCCATGGACTGCAGCAAGCCAGGCTTCCCTGTCCTTCATTATCACTCCCTATTAACATGTCCTGGGTACAAATACAGTCAGGCTTCTAGGTTTCAGTTTTATTTCTACAGAAGGATAGGTATATATTCCTGGCAGTAATGAAGAAAAACAATAAGCCTGAGTCTTAAAGAAATAATGAGTTTGCTTCTTTTACTAAGATAGTCTTTTAAAAAAAAAGCTCCGAAAATCAAGTTTCTTAATGGCGCCAGGGCAGGGATAGGTGGCTGAACACTGCCCCCTTGTGGTTAGTATTAAAACTTAACAACCTAAGTGCCTAAACTCCAATATTTCGGCCACCTGATGCAAAGAACTGACTCACTGGAAAAGACCCTGATGCTGGCAAAGATTGAAGGCATGAGGAGAAGAGGATGACAGAGGACAAGATAGTTGGATGGCATCACCGACTTGATGGATGTGAGTTTGAACAAGCTCCAGGAATTGGTGATGGACAGGGAAGCCTGGCATGCTGAAGTCCATGGGGTCGCAAAGAGCGGATATGATTGAGCGACTGGACTGAATTGAAGTGCCTACACAGATACAGAGAACAGACTAGTAGAGGTTCCCAGAAAGAAAAGGGAATGCGGAGGGACAAGTTAGGGGTAGAAGATTAAGAAATATGAACTACTATGTATGAAATAAATAAGCAACAAGGATAAATTGTACAGCACAGGGTAACATAGCCACTATTTTGTAATTATTTTAAGTGGATATAATCTATAAAAATATTGAATCACTATGTTGTACACCTAAAACTAATATACTACTGTAGATCAGCTATCAGATCAGATCAGATCAGATCAGTCGCTCAGTCGTGTCCGACTCTTTGCGACCTCATGAATCGCAGCACGCCAGGCCGCCATGTCCATCACCAACTCCCGGAGTTCACTGAGACTCACGTCCATCGAGTCAGTGATGCCATCCAGCCATCTCATCCTCTGTCGTCCCCTTCTCTTCCTGCCCCCAATCCCTCCCAGCATCAGAGTCTTTTCCAATGAGTCAACTCTTCGCATGAGGTGGCCAAAGTACTGGAGTTTCAGCTTTAGCATCATTCCTTCCAAAGAACACCCAGGGCTGATCTCCTTCAGAATGGACTGGTTGGATCTCCTTGCAGTCCAAGGGACTCTCAAGAGTTTTCTCCAGCACCACAGTTCAAAAGCATCAATTCTTCGGCACTCAGCCTTCTTCACAGTCCAACTCTCACATCCATATGTGACCACAGGAAAAACTATAGCCTTGACTAGATGAACCTTTGTTGGCAAAGTAATGTCTCTGCTTTTGAATATGCTATCTAGGTTGGTCCTAACTTTCCTTCCAAGGAGTAAGCGTCTTTTAATTTCATGGCTGCAGTCACCATCTGCAGTGATCAGCTATACTTCAAATTAATTAATTAATTAAAAGTTCAATCTGGAAAGTTTTTAAAGAAAGAACGCTTCAGTATTTGGAAAGTGAAAGTGAAGTTGCTCAGTCGTGTCCGACTCTTTGCGACCCTGTGGATTGTAGCCTACCAGGCTTCTCCGTCCATGGGATTCTCCAGGCAAGAGTACTGGAGTGGGTTACCATTTCCTTCTCCAGGGGATCTTCCTGACCCAGGGATTGAACCTGGGTCTCCTACATTGGAGGCAGATGCTATAACCTTCTCAGAGAAGAGATTGAGAAACCTGCCTCATTTGACTTCAGAATAAACTATCAGTGTCAACTATCAAACCAGCTGACAACACTGGGTGGAGAGCAAAGATTTTAGACATTTTTAATTTTATCGTAAAACTCACCAAGTAGTGTGTATTGAACATCTGGATGGAAATCACTGGGATGGAGGTGGTGAATAAGATCATGGAGTTCTTTTTTTTTTTTTTTGAAGCAAGGAATACAACTTTATTTGGAAAGCTAGGCATCCTAGAAGATGGCAGGCTAGTGCCCCGGCATATCGTCTTATCTGAGTCTGAATGCCAGTTTCTTTTATAGACAGAGAAGAGTAGGAGGTGAGGAAAGTGAAAGTGACGTCGCTCGGTCGTGTCCGACTCTCTGCGACCCCCTCTTTGCGACCCCATGGATTGTAGGCTACCAGGCTCCTCTGTCCATGGGATTTTCCAGGCAAGGGTATTGGAGTGGGTTGCCATTTCCTTCTCCAAGATCATGGGGTTCTGAGGAAGAATTTCACAGCCCTAAATTTGGATGGTTCTCTGTAGGGTTTAACTGCTCATACTCCTTTGTAAGACCAGGAGCTTTGTGATGGCAGCAACCCTTCCTTCAAAGCCTGTCCTAAACCCCAGGCCTCAAGGCCATCAAAGAGTTGATACCACTTTGCCTCATCTGTTATTGAGAACTAGTTCAATATTGATCATAATACCTAACATTCTGAGAAATATATACATGTGCCATGCACGAATCTATGTGTTTTTCATCCGTTCACTGATTCCGTCTGCACAGTGACCCAGTGAAGTGAATATCTGTACTGTCTCATCTCACAAGTGAGTAAAGCCATAGAAAGATTACTCTGCTACTATGTACCCACTGGTAAACTGGGGAAAGCTGACTACTCTGTCATGCTGTCTCTTGATGACAAAAGCTAGCCCAAGGGCCTCCAAAAGTTGTTCTGCAGGTTGTGTGTTGTGCAGGGTTGTGGCCCAAGGAACTTGGGGACAATCATCCAGTCCACCTTCAGCTTGCCAACTGTAGCCCTGGGGGGCTGCATCTGCCCACAGGGGTCTTTTCCTAATTAGCACAGAGGTGCTGGGAGCCAGGTACTGAGTTGAGTGCTTTGTCTGTATTATCTCATTTCATCCATTTGTCCCCAAGCCTCTGCCTGTTCTGTTTTCAAGATCCCAGTGCTTCCTGCTCATGCAGAGAATTCTGTATTGCCCTCATTTTAAGAAATTTAGGTCACATGACTCATTTGTAGACCAACCTCTGAATAGTGCCTACTTTGATTTTTATCTGTCAAAAGATGTTAACTGTCTGGGAAGCTTTAATTAAGCAACCAGGTCAACTAGGGGAGAATGGGTAATTTTGAAAGAAGCTGTTAATAATTTAAAACATAAACTATTTTAAACCTATATTTTGTGCATCTTTAGTAGCAATATTTGTATCTAGTAATTTGTTCATTTTGCATCCAACCAACACTCTCTTTTTTCTTTGGTTGGTTGAGTTTTTTTTGTTTTTGTTTTTGATGGTCAGGCACTAAATTTGGTAGTGAGAATTCAATAAAGAATAAAATTATTGTTACCCTAAAGAAAATCCTAGTCAAATAAAGGAGAACTATAGGAAATGGAGCTTCCCTTGTGGCTCAGCTGGTAAAGGGTGCACCTGAAATGCGGGAGACTTGGGATCAGTCGCTGGGTTGGGAAGATCCCCTGGAGAAGGGAAAGGCATCCCACTCCAGTATTCTGGCCTGGAGAATTCCATGGACTGTATATAGTCCATGGGGTCGCAAAGAGCCGGACACGACTGAATGACTTTCACCCTATACACTCTCTTTAGGAAATGGAACTTTTTTATTTGTCATTATATATTTAAGGGTTATTATGTGTCAACTGGCACTAAAGGGATAAAGAAGCTCTGAATTATTACCACCAGAGAGGACAAATGCTTCTCATCCAAAATATATTTCCATCAAGTCAAAGTTACCTCTTATAACTAAACAAATTAGGAGTATCCAGCACAAAGTTCACTTACTTAAAAGTGCTAGAATTCGTCACAGAATCTTCTCAGACCACTCTTTCCAAATAATCTCAGAAAGATACTCAAAGTGGAGTTGCTTTTTAAACTTAAAATTCATGAGAAGCCTTGACCTTAATTACGCTGACTACCTTAAAGAAAATAACAATTGTATGCATAATGTAAACACCAATGAGTATGAATCTTTAAGTCCTCAAAATCAGTCACAATTAGCAGTGTTTCCCAGATTACAGTGTACTTTCACAGACATTTTTATTTGATACTCATAAAATCCCATAAGGAAGGTTTTAATCTACGTTCATCTCTTTCTAGAGGATTAAGCAAGTCCAGTGGGGTTTGCCCATGTTCCTTCCGGTAATAGAGCCAGGTGTATAATCAAACCAAGTATTGTGTAGATTTCACAATGACATTACAAAATCCCTCATCATAATTTATTATTCCTGTCTTGACAGGGTTTTTATCATTTACTTCCAGCTTGACGAACAGATTCAAGCTACAATAATTCAGTAAGAAATAGATATTTAAAAAACACATCTGAAAAGTAGTAACTACCTTCACAAAAGCCACTCTTACTTGTAACAGCATATAATGGCCAGATTCACGGCCTGTTGTATGTTGTGGTGTCAAAGCATCCATAATGGCTGATTGATCAGAAGTCAGCTGGCTTTGCAGTGAAAGTAGTTCTTGAACTGATAGGGTTGTACAGTTTAATTTCACTAATACTGGGACAGACCAGGAAATTCCCAAGAAAGCGATGCCACCTAGTGGTAAAATCAGGCAGCTGGCCATATACTGCCAATAAATTGCAAATAAAATAAAGTAACTTAGTTAACCGTGAAAAGGAGTGAATTCTCATACTCTGAATTCTTTCCAGAAGGCTCTCAGTTGACTTTTCCCACATCCACTCAGAGTAATCACTGTCTATGGTAGTGATAGCCTCATGGAATGTGTTTCTTTAATAATAAGACAGTCAGAGGAGGAGCCAAGATGGCGGAGGAGTAGGACGGGGAGAACACTTTCTCCCCCACAAATTCATCAAAAGAGCATTTAAACGTCGAGTAAATTCCACAAAACAACTTCTGAATGCCGGCAGAGGACATCAGGCACCCAGAAAAGCAACCCAACTCTTCGAAAGGAGGTAGGAAAAAATATAAAAGACAAAAAAAGAGACAAAAGAGGGAGGGACGGAGTTCCGTCCCGGGAAGGGAGTCTTAAAAAGAGAGAAGTTTCCAAACACCAGGAAACCTTCTCACTGCCGAATCTGTGCCGAGCTTTGGAAGCACAGAGGGCAACATAAAAGGGAGAAAAATAAATAAATAAACAATTAAAAATCACAGATTGTGAGCCCTACGGTAACTCCCCCAGCGGAGAAGCAGCGCAGACGCCTGCACATGGCATTAGCAAGCGGGGGCTGGGCAGGGAAACGGGGCGCGGGCTGTGTCCCTTAGAGTAAGAATCGGCCCGAATGTCCTGAGCGCTATCTGAGCGAAATAATTTGGGCTAGCAAACCAGACTGTGGGATATCTACCACGCGAAAAGCCAGCCCTAACCTAAGACACCGCCAGGCCCGCGCACAGAACAAAGGACTGAACAGAGATAGCCGGCTGCAGACCTTCCCCCTCTGGTGACAGGCAGCCAGAGCCGTAAGGGGGCAATCGCAGCCCAAGAGAGACACTATCTATAAAACTGTAAGCAGGCTTCTTTGCTAACTAAAACTTCCTGGGGGTCTGGATGGTCAACATCTGCCTGAGAAGGTGCGCCGGTTTTACACCCAGATAACCGAGTGGCGGGGAGGCGATAAGTCGCAGCATTGCCGCCCGCCAAACACCTCATCACCTGAGCTGCTCGGATCTGGGAAGAGCACAAAACGCAGGCCCAACCGAGTCTGCGCCTCTGAGGACTACCCGAGTGCCTGAACCTGAGCGGCTTGGACCTGGGAGCTCAGCCCAGGGCCAGCCTCTGATTGTTCCCGGTGGAACCTAGAGCCCGAGCAGTGTGGGCAGGGAGGCTACACGCGCCGTGAGCGGGGGCAGACCCAGTGTGGCTGAGGCACTGCGAGCACACGCCAGTGTTATTTGTTTGCAGCGTCCCTCCCTCCCTCCCCACAGCGTGGCTGAACAAGTGAGCCTAAATAAAATTAAAAAAAATAGTGTCCTCCACCGCCCCCTTTGTGTCAGGGCGGAAACCAGACACTGAAGAGACCAGCAAACAGAAGAAGCTATAACAGAGGGAAACGCCTTGGAAGCTACAGGCCATAGATTAAAACCCTGTGGTTACTACGGACTACATAGGATCTTGAGAAATATAAGTCAGACCAAGGAACTAGCCAAAAATGAACTGAACCCACAATACTCACAACAAAACCAGAGAAAGACCTAGATATATTTTTACTATTTTTACGATCAATCTTTCTTTTTTTTCTTTTTTTTTTAATTAAAAAAATTTTTTAAGCCCTCTATTGTCCTTTAATTTTCACTTTTATAACTATTACTTTGCAAAAAAAAAAAAAGACACTATTTTTTTTTCTTCTTCAGCAAACTTCATATATATATTTTATAATTTTTTGACCGTGTTTTGTTTTGTTTTGTTTTTTTCTTTTTCTTCTTTTCTTTAACATTGTATTTTTGAAATTCCAAACTCTACTCTAGATTTTTAATTTTAGCCTGTTGGTATATGTTATCAATTTTGTACCTATAGTTTTTTTCATAATTTCTGTGACTTTTTTTTTTCTCTGTTTCTTTCCCTTCTTCTTTTGTATAACATCGTATATCTGCAATTACAAACTCTACTCAAGATTTTTAATTTCTGCTTTTTGGTATTTGATATCACTTCTGTACCTGTATTTTCTTTATAATTTTTGCGACATTGTTCTTGTTGGTTTGTTTGTTTTCTCTCTTTATTTTTCTTCTTCTTTTTTTTACATTGTATTTTTGAAATTCCAAACTCTACTCTAGATTTTTAACTTGTGCTTTTTGGTATTAGTTATCAATTTTGTACCTGTAGTTTCTTTATAATTTTCACGACCTTGTTTGTTTTTCTTTGTTTGTTTTTTCTCTATTTCTTTTCCTTCTTCTTTTCTTTAACATCATATTTTTGAAATTCCAAACTCTACTCTAGATTTTTAATTTTAGCCTTTTGGTATATGTTATCAATTTTGTACATATAGTTTTTTTTTATAATTTCTGTGACTTTTTTTTTCTTTCTTTTTTTTCCCTCTGTTTCTTTCTCTTCTTCTTTTATATAACATCGTACATCTGCAATTCCAAACTCTACTCAAGATTTTTAATTTATGCTTTTTGGTATTTGATATCAATTTTGTACCTGTATTTTCTTTATAATTTTTGCGACATTGTTTTTGTTGGTTTGTTTGTTTTCTCTCTTTATTTTTCTTCTTCTTTTTTTTTAACATTGTATTTTTGAAATTCCAAACTCTACTCTAGATTTTTAATTTTTGCTTTCTGGTATTAGTTATCAATTTTGTACCTGTAGTTTCTTTATAATTTTTGCAACCTTGTTTGTTTTTCTTTGTTCATTTTTTCTCTCTTTCTTTTCCTTCTTCTTTTCATTAACATCACATTTTTGAAATTCCAAACTCTACTCTAGATTTTTAATTTTTGCTTTTATGTATTTGTTACCAATTTTGTACCTTTAAGAACCCAATCCTCAGGACCCATTTCTCACTAGAGAACGAGATTACTGGCTTGACTGCTCTCTCTCCCTTTGGACTCTCCATTTTCTCCACCAGGTCGCCTGTATCTCCTCCCTAACCCCTCTCTACTCTACCCAACTCTGTGAATTTCTATGTGTTCCAGATGGTGGAGAACACTTAGGGAACTGATTACTGGCTGGATCTGTCTGCCTCCTTTTCATTTCCCCCTTTTATCCTTCTGGCCACCTCTGTCTCCTGCCTCCTTCTTCTCTTCTCTGTATAACTCCGTGAACATCTCTGAGCGGTCCAGTTGTGGAGTGCACATAAGGAAGTGACTACTGGCTAGCCCACTCTCTCCACTATTGATTCCACCTCATCTCATTTGGGTCACCTCTAACTCCCTCCTCCCACTTCTCTTCTCCATGTAACGCTGTGAACCTCTCTGAGTGACCCTCACAGTAGAGAAACTTTTCATCTTTAACATAGATGTTTTATCAATGGTGCTGTATAGAAGGAGAAGTTTTGAAACTACTGTAAAAATAAGACCGATAACTGGAAGTAGGAGGCTTAAGTCCAAACCCTGACTCCAGGGAACTCCTGACTCCAAGGAACATTAATTGACAGGAGCTCATCAAATGCCTCCATACCGACACTGAAACCAAGCACCACACAAGGGCCAACAAGTTCCAGGGCAAGACATACCAAGCAAATTCTCCAGCAACAAAGGAACACAGCCCTGAGCTTCAAGATACAGGCTGCCCAAAGTCACCCCAAAACCATAGACATCTCATAACTCATTACTGGACATTTCATTACACTCCAGAGAGAAGAAATACAGCTCCATCCACCAGAACATCGACACAACCTTCCCTAACCAGGAAACCTTGATAAGCCACCTGTACAAACCCACAAACAGTGAGGAAGCGCCACAATAAAGAGAACTCCACAAACTGCCAGAATACAGAAAGGACACCCCAAACTCAGCAATTTAAACAAGATGAAGAGACAGAGGAATAGCCAGCAGATAAAGGAACAGGATAAATGCCCACCAAACCAAACAAAAGAGGAAGAGATAGGGAATCTACCTGATAAAGAATTCCGAATAATGATAGTGAAAGTGATCCAAAATCTTGAAATTAAAATGGAATCACAGATAAATAGCCTGGAGAAAAGGATTGAGAAGATGCAAGAAAGGTTTAACAAGGACTTAGAAGAAATAAAAAAGAGTCAATATATAATGAATAATGCAATAAGTGAAATTAAAAACACTCTGGAGGCAACAAATAGTAGAATAACAGAGGCAGAAGATAGGATTAGTGAATTAGAAGATAGAATGGTAGAAATAAATGAATCAGAGAGGATAAAAGAAAAACGAATTAAAAGAAATGAGGACAATCTCAGAGACCTCCAGGACAATATTAAACGCTACAACATTCAAATCATAGGGGTCCCAGAAGAAGAAGACAAAAAGACCATGAGAAAATACTTGAGGAGATAATAGTTGAAAACTTCCCTAAAATGGGGAAGGAAATAATCACCCAAGTCCAAGAAACCCAGAGAGTCCTAAACAGGATAAACCCAAGGCGAAACACCCCAAGACACATATTAATCAGATTAACACAGATCAAACACAAAGAACAAATATTAAAAGCAGCAAGGGAAAAACAACAAATAACACACAAGGGAATACCCATAAGGATAACAGCTGATCTTTCAATAGAAACTCTTCAAGCCAGGAGGGAATGGCAAGACATACTTAAAATGATGAAAGAAAATAACCTACAGCCCAGATTATTGTACCCAGCAAGGATCTCATTCAAGTATGAAGGAGAAATCAAAAGCTTTTCAGACAAGCAAAAGCTGAGAGAATTCTGCACCACCAAACCAGCTCTCCAACAAATACTAAAGGATATTCTCTAGACAGGAAACACAAAAATGGTATATAAATTCGAACCCAAAACAATAAAGTAAATGGCAACGGGATCATACTTATCAGTAATTACCTTAAACGTAAATGGGTTGAATGCCCCAACCAAAAGACAAAGACTGGCTGAATGGATACAAAAACAAGACCCATACATATGTTGTCTACAAGAGACCCACCTCAAAACAGGGGACACATACAGACTGAAAGTGAAGGGCTGGAAAAAGATTTTCCATGCAAATAGGGACCAAAAGAAAGCAGGAGTAGCAATACTCATATCAGATAAAATAGACTTTAAAACAAAGACTGTGAAAAGAGACAAAGATGGTCACTACATAATGATCAAAGGATCAATCCAAGAAGAAGATATAACAATTATAAATATATATGCACCCAACACGGGAGCACCGCAGTATGTAAGACAAATGCTAACAAGTATGAAAGGAGAAATTAACAATAACACAATAATAGTGGGAGACTTTAATACCCCACTCACACCTATGGATAGATCAACTAAACAGAAAATTAACAAGGAAACACAAACTTTAAATGATACAATAGACCAGTTAGACCTAATTGATATCTATAGGACATTTCATCCCAAAACAATGAATTTCACCTTTTTCTCAAGTGCACATGGAACCTTCTCCAGGATAGATCACATCCTGGGCCATAAAGCTAGCCTTGGTAAATTCAAAAAAATAGAAATCATTCCAAGCATCTTTTCTGACCACAATGCAGTAAGATTAGATCTCAATTACAAGAGAAAAACTATTAAAAATTCCAACATATGGAGACTGAACAACATGCTGCTGAATAACCAACAAATCACAGAAGAAATCAAAAAAGAAATCAAAATTTGCATAGAAATGAATGAAAATGAAAACACAACAACCCAAAACCTGTGGGACACGGTAAAAGCAGTCCTAAGGGGAAAGTTCATAGCAATACAAGCACACCTCAAGAAACAAGAAAAAAGTCAAATAAATAACCTAACTCTACACCTAAAGCAATTAGAAAAGGAAGAAATGAAGAACCCCAGGGTTAGTAGAAGGAAAGAAATCTTAAAACTTAGAGCAGAAATAAATGCAAAAGAAACAAAAGAGATCATAGCAAAAATCAAAAAAACCAAAAGCTGGTTTTTTGAAAGGATAAATAAAATTGACAAACCATTAGCCAGACTCATCAAGAAACAAAGGGAGAAAAATCAAATCAATAAAATTAGAAATGAAAATGGAGAGATCACAACGGACAACACAGAAATACAAAGGATCATAAGAGAGTACTATCAACAATTATATGCCAATAAAATGGACAACGTGGAAGAAATGGACAAATTCTTAGAAAAGTACAACTTTCCAAAACTCGACCAGGAAGAAATAGAAAATCTTAACAGACCCATCACAAGCACGGAAATTGAAACTGTAATCAAAAATCTTCCAGCAAACAAAAGCCCAGGTCCAGACGGCTTCACAGCTGAATTCTACCAAAAATTTAGAGAAGAGCTAACACCTATCCTGCTCAAACTCTTCCAGAAAATTGCAGAGGATGGTAAACTTCCAAACTCATTCTATGAGGCCACCATCACCCTAATACCAAAACCTGACAAAGATCCCACAAAAAAAGAAAACTACAGGCCAATATCACTGATGAACATAGATGCAAAAATCCTTAACAAAATTCTAGCAATCAGAATCCAACAACACATTAAAAAGATCATACACCATGACCAAGTGGGCTTTATCCCAGGGATGCAAGGATTCTTCAATATCCACAAATCAATCAATGTAATACACCACATTAACAAATTGAAAAATAAAAACCATATGATTATCTTAATAGATGCAGAGAAAGCCTTTGACAAAATTCAACATCCATTTATGATAAAAACTCTCCAGAAAGCAGGAATAGAAGGAACATACCTCAACATAATAAAAGCTATATATGACAAACCCACAGCAAACATTATCCTCAATGGTGAAAAATTGAAAGCATTTCCTCTAAAGTCAGGAACAAGACAAGGGTGCCCACTTTCACCATTACTATTCAACATAGTTTTGGAAGTTTTGGCCACAGCAATCAGAGCAGAAAAAGAAATAAAAGGAATCCAAATTGGAAAAGAAGAAGTAAAGCTCTCACTGTTTGCAGATGACATGATCCTCTACATAGAAAACCCTAAAGACTCCACCAGAAAATTACTAGAACTAATCAATGACTATAGTAAAGTTTCAGGATATAAAATCAACACACAGAAATCACTTGCATTCCTATACACTAATAATGAGAAAACAGAAAAAGAAATTAAGGAAACAATTCCATTTACCATTGCGAGGGAAAGAATAAAATACTTAGGAATATATCTACCTAAAGAAACTAAAGACCTATATATAGAAAACTATAAAACACTGGTGAAAGAAATCAAAGAGGACACTAATAGATGGAGAAATATATCATGTTCATGGATTGGAAGAATCAATATAGTGAAAATGAGTATACTACCCAAAGCAATCTATAGATTCAATGCAATCCCTATCAAGCTACCAACAGCATTCTTCACAGAGCTAGAACAAATAATTTCACAATTTGAATGGAAATACAAAAAACCTCGAATAGCCAAAGCTATCTTGAGAAAGAAGAATGGAACTGGAGGAATCAACCTACCTGACTTCAGGCTCTACTACAAAGCCACAGTTATCAAGACAGTATGGTACTGGCACAAAGACAGAAATATAGATCAATGGAACAAAATAGAAAGCCCAGAGATTAATCCACGCACATATGGACACCTTATCTTTGACAAAGGAGGCAAGAATATACAATGGATTAAAGACAATCTCTTTAACAAGTGGTGCTGGGAAATCTGGTCAACCACTTGTAAAAGAATGAAACTAGAACACTTTCTAACACCATACACAAAAATAAACTCAAAATGGATTAAAGATCTAAATGTAAGACCAGAAACTATAAAACTCCTAGAGGAGAACATAGGCTAAACACTCTCCGACATACATCACAGCAGGATCCTCTATGACCCACCTCCAAGAATATTGGAAATAAAAGCAAAAATAAACAAATGGGACCTAATTAACCTTAAAAGCTTCTGCACATCAAAGGAAACTATTAGCAAGGTGAAAAGACAGCCTTCAGAATGGGAGAAGATAATAGCAAATGAAGCAACTGACAAACAACTAATCTCGAGAATATACAAGCAACTCCTACAGCTCAACTCTAGAAAAATAAATGACCCAATCAAAAAATGGGCCAAAGAACTAAATAGACATTTCTCCAAAGAAGACATACAGATGGCTAACAAACACATGAAAAGATGCTCAACATCACTCATTATCAGAGAAATGCAAATCAAAACCACTATGAGGTACCATTTCACACCAGTCAGAATGGCTGCGATCCAAAAGTCTACAAGTAATAAATGCTGGAGAGGGTGTGGAGAAAAGGGAACCCTCTTACACTGTTGGTGGGAATGCAAACTAGTACAGCCACTATGGAGAACAGTGTGGAGATTCCTTAAAAAACTGGAAATAGAACTGCCTTATGATCCAGCAATCCCACTGCTGGGCATACACACTGAGGAAACCAGAAGGGAAAGAGACACGTGTACCCCAATGTTCATCGCAGCACTGTTTATAATAGCCAGGACATGGAAGCAACCTAGATGTCCATCAGCAGATGAATGGATAAGAAAGCTGTGGTACATATACACAATGGAGTATTACTCAGCCATTAAAAAGAATACATTTTAATCAGTTCTAATGAGGTGGATGAAACTGGAGCCTATTATACAGAGTGAAGTAAGCCAGAAAGAAAAACACCAATACAGTATACTAACGCATATATATGGAATTTAGAAAGATGGTAACAATAACCCTGTGTACGAGACAGCAAAAGAGACACTGATGTATAGAACAGTCTTATGGACTCAGAGAGAGGGAGAGGGTGGGAAGATTTGGGAGAATGGCATTGAAACATGTAAAATATCATGTATGAAATGAGTCGCCAGTCCAGGTTCGATGCACGATACTGGATGCTTGGGGCTGGTGCACTGGGACGACCCAGAGGCATGGTGTGGGGAGGGAGGAGGGAGGAGGGTTCAGGATGGGGAACACATGTATACCTGTGGCGGATTCATTTTGATATTTGGCAAAACTAATACAATTATGTAAAGTTTAAAAAAAAAAAAAAAAATAAGACAGTCAAAACGACTCCTTGATCCCGGGGCTGCAGAATGGATGTTGCGTCACAGTGTGAAACAATATTAATCTCTTTATACATACACATCAAAGCGCTTGGATGACTGGCATCTTGTCAATAAGCAGTAATATTGTGAAAGGAATCTTTTTTTCTGAAGAAGTAGTTTTTAACAATGGGCTTAAAATATTCAATAAACCATGTTGTCAGCATATGTACTATCATCCAGGCTTGCTGTTCCATTTACAGAGCATAGGCAGAGTAGATTTAGCATGGTTCTTAAGGGCGCCAGGATTTTTGAATGGTAAATGAGCGTTGGCTTTAACTTACTGTTCAGATCAGATCAGATCAGTCACTCAGTCGTGTCCGACTCTTTGTGACCCCATGAATCGCAGCACGCCAGGCCTCCATGTCCATCACCAACTCCCGGAGTTCACTCAGACTCACGTCCATCGAGTCAGTGATGCCATCCAGCCATCTCAATCTCTGTCGTCCCCTTCTCCTCTTGCCCCCAATCCCTCCCATCATCAGAGTCTTTTCCAATGAGTCAACTCTTCGCATGAGGTGGCCAAAGTCCTGGAGTTTCAGCGTTAGCATCATTCCTTCCAAAGAAATCCCAGGGCTGATCTCCTTCAGAATGGACTGGTTGGATCTCCTTGCAGTCCAAGGGACTCTCAAGAGTCTTCTCCAACACCACAGTTCAAAAGCATCAATTCTTTGGCGCTCAGCCTTCACAGTCCAATTCTCATATCCATACATGACCACAGGAAAAACCATAGCCTTGACTAGACGAACCTTTGTTGGCAAAGTAATGTCTCTGCTTTTGAATATGCTATCTAGGTTGGTCCTAACTTTCCTTCCAAGGAGTAAGCGTCTTTTAATTTCATGGCTGCAGTCACCATCTGTAGTGATTTGGGAGCCCAGAAAAATAAAGTCTGACACTGTTTCCACTGTTTCCCCATCTATTTCCCATGAAGTGATGGGACCGGATGCCATGATCTTCGTTTTCTGAATGTTGAGCTTTAAGCCAACTTTTTCACTCTCCACTTTATCAGCTGCCTTAGCCCCTAACAAGAGAGTCACCCTCTCCTCTGAAGTTATGAAGTTAGACATTGGCTTCTCCTCTCTAGCTGTGAAAGTTCCAGATGGCACTCTCTTCCAACAGAAAGCTATTTCAGCTACACTGAAAATCTGTTGCTTAGTGTAGCCACCTTCATTCCTTATCACAACTCGATCTTCTGGAGGACTTGCTGCAGCTTCTACATCAGTGCATGCTGTTTCTTCTTGCCGCTGTTTTATGTTATAGAGATGGCTTTTCCCCCTTAAACTTCATGATCCAATCCCTGCTGACTCCAGACTTCTCTTCTGCAGCTTCCTTATCTCTTTCAGCCTTCACAGAATTAAAGAGTCCAGAGGTCCTTGCTCTGGACTAGGCTTTGGCTTAAGGGAATGTCGGGGCTGGTTTGATTTTCTATCCAGATCACTAAAACTTTCTCCATGTCAGTTATTAGACTGTTTCACTTTTTTATCATTCCTGTGTTCACTGTAGTAACACTTTTAATTTTCTTTAAGAACTGTTCTTGGCAGGGCGTGAGGGATAAACTGGGAGATTGGGATTGACATATATACATTTATGTATATAAAATAGACAACTAATAAGAACCTGCAGTATAGCACAGGGAACTCTACTCAATACTCTGTAATGGCCTATATTGGAAAAGAATCTTTTTAAAAAGAGTGGATATATATATATATGTGTGTGTGTGTGTGTACATGTATAACTGATTCACTCAGCTTTCAACATGCCTCCTTCATTAAGCTTAATTACTTCTAGCTTTTGATTTAAAGTGAAAGGTGTGTATCTTTGGGGAATTCCCTGGCAGTCCAGTGGTTAGGACTCTGCACTTTCATTGCTGAGGGCCTGAGTTCAATCCCTGATCAGGGAACTAAGATCTCACAAGCTGCATGGCGGGAAAAAATGAAGTGAGAAATGGGCCTCTCTTCCTGTCACTTGGAGGCCATTGTAGGATTGATAATTGGCCTAATTTCAATATGGCCAATTGAAACATTATGGAATATTTCTTAGGAATAGGGAGGCCCAAGGAGAGGGGGAGCAATGGGAAATGGCCAGTCGTTAGAGCAGTCAGAACACACACAACATTTTTTAATAAGGTTCTCGGTGCCCCCAAAACAATTACAATAGTAACATCAACGATCAGTGTCAACAGATCACTCTAACAAATATAATACTAATTTTAAAAGTTTGAAGTGTTGTGAGAATTACCAAAATGCGACACAAAGACATCAAATGAGCAAACTCTGTTGGGAAAATGGCCCAACTAGATTTGCTCAATACTGGGTTGCCACAAACCTGTAGTTCTTAAAAAAGGCAACTTCTGTGAAGTGCAATAAAGCAAAGCACAGGAAAACCAAGCGTGCCTGTTCTCTGCCTACCGGAGAAGGGCAACATACTTCACGGCCAGGGCAGGGGGGCCGTGCAGGGAGCCTCCCAGAGAAGTTGGTTTCAGAGCTGGAGTTTAATGGAAACCAATACACTGTGCAGAGAACGCAGCTTAAATTTAAACAGGCTGCCATGAAGTCCAGTCAGTGCAGCAGCGCGCGTCTTGTTGGCGCCTCTTCTAGCAGCGAGACCCAGGTGCTCATATTCTAAACGGAGCTCTCTCCTGTCAGCAGCAGACACACAGCTGAGAGTGAACTCTCACACTCCGCGTGCTGAGAGCCGAGGGCAGCTCTTTCATAACCTTCTCTTGAACTTCAGACTTATTCTTCCCATGCGTATTTTATATTTCTAATAAATATAAAAATATTTTTATATTTCTAATACACATCCATAATTAATATGTGTTATTGAAATGATATATTTCCATGAGTACCTATAAATGCAAATGAATAGGAGAGACTTGGCAGTGTATGTACTGAACTGCCATGAGTGCTTCCCTCTGGGGAGACAGGAAGAGTGGAAAAGGGGAAATAGGTAATTATTTGATGTGTTATTGAATGATTACATGGAGGTCGTGTTATTTTTATAATTTTTAAGCTGGCAATACAAATGTGATTTATACTTTTTAAATTCATTTTATTGAAGTATATACTTATACTTCGATATACTTACACAGTTATATATATAACTGTTTGCATCTGCTAATCCTAAACTTCCACTCCATCCCTCCCCTACCCCCATTCCCTTGTCGACCACTGGTCTGTTCTCTGTCAGTCTGTTCCTGTTTCATAGGTGAGTTCATTCGTGTCCTATTTTAGATTCCACATATAAATGATATCATATGGCATTTGTCTCTTTCTGACTTCACTCAGGAAGCTATATTCAATATCTTATAATAACCTATAGTGGAAAATAATTTTTAAAAGTGTATATATATTTGTATGTATATATATACATATTACACATATATATATCTGTATCACTTTGCTGTACTTTGTTATTTTGTTTGAAATAACACAACATTGTAAATAAACTGTATTTCCAATTTAAAAAAAAAACAAAAAGGCTGAGGAAAGGCTAGTTGAAGGAAACATTTAGTTGTTCAAGATATACTGAGAAAAAAAAAGAGAAAAAAAAAAAAAGATATACTCAGTACCTGTTAATACCAGGTGCCAGATCCTGTGCTGAATTTTAAAATGTTTAAGATTCTACCAAGATGCGGACTTTTGGATCATTAACAGCTGACATTGGCAGAGAAACGCTGGGACCCTGCATTTTGCCTCCACACAGTCATCTATCCTGAATTGTCTCAGTGTGGGAATGTGTGCCAGCTGTAAGTCTCCAGAGACTCAGAAAACGAAATAAGTGTCCTGACAGTATGAGTGAGCTGGAAAGAGAGGGGAAGGGAGAACCCTGTGGGTACCTACTGCTTACACTCACTCTCAACAGATGTACACATCTTTGGAGTCATGATTTCTGAGTTAGTGTCCCTGAACAGCTCTGTGCTCCCCTAAGGACAGAGGAAAAGAGGGTAAATTATGGCCCCTCAAACTTCAAAGCAGCAAAATTTTCAGAAAGTTCAAATGGTCCATTTCTGCCAATAACACAGGGTGCCAATATACTCCTGCCATCTGTTTTAAATTCTGACTGCCACAACTGCTACATATCTTAAATAAATATTTAAACCAGCTGCCAAGATGAAATTTTGTTAATAGTACATTTGTAAAGTATCTAATTTCAAGTATGATATGGAAAAAAAGTATGAAGAGTTTTTAAAAGGCTAGAAAAAACGTTTTTTGAGTAGAATGGAATGCAAAGGTCAATTCCATGCTTATTTGGTTTCCTCACTAAACCAGAAAAGTCTGCCCTTCCTAATCATGCCAGCTGACTCTTTGAGTTAGTGTGTGTTATTAATCACCATCATAACTCCGACTTAAACACAAAAATGTGGTGTGGTCATGTGATTGAAATGTTCTTTAGTGTCCCTGCCTTTGGGGAATTAAAATGCTAGCTTTAACTTTTTTGAAAGAATGATCCCTATTTCCTAAATCATTTCCTTCAGGAAAGTCAGGTTTATTGAAAATAATGGGGGAAAAGAATCAAACAAAAAGAGAGAGAAATAATTGCTATGCAGTGTTGATGCTGGAAGTAGATGTGTGCCTCACAGTCTTGAAAAACACCCCTGCTTGGTGGGCTGGGTGGACAGCCAACTATTAGAACAGCCAGCTGCGATTGTGAGAACAAAGGGTCTTGGCCCAAGTGATGGGATTGGCTCAAATGTCAAAATCATTTGGGGATTTTGTATACTCCCTGTTGACTCTTTGTTTAAATGCTACAAGGAAGCTGTAGGAGGTCATAATTGCAAGAAATGCAACAATTAATAAAAGCATGCTTTGAATAGAGTTTTTTTAATTTAAAAAATTGCTTTCTTGAAGTATATTTGATTTACAATATCACGTTCGTTTGGCTTCCCTGATATCTCAGTTGGTAAAGAATCCTCCTGCAATGCAGGAGACCCTGGTTCAATTCCTGGGTCAGGAAGATCTGCTGGAGAAGGGGTAGGCTACCTACTCCAGTATTCTTGGGCTTTCCATGTGGCTCAGCTGGTAAAGAATCTGCCTGCAATGCAGGAGACCCTGGTTCAATTCCTGGGTCGGGAAGATCCCCTGGAGAAGGGAAAGGCTACCCAGTCCAGTATTCTGGCCTGAAGAATTCCATGGACTGTATAGTCCATGGGGTCCCAAAGAGTTGGACACAACTGAGCAACTTTCACTTTCATCATGTTCGTTACAGCTGTATAGCACAGTGATTCAGTTATACATATGTATGTGTATATATATATTCCTTTTCAAAGTCTTTCCCCTTATAGGTTATTACAAATATTGAGTAGAGTTTCCTGTGCTATACAGTACATCCTTGTAGGTTAACTGTTTTATATGTGTAGTGTGTGTATTGGAGAAGGCGATGGCACCCCACTCAAGTACTCTTGCCTGGAAAATCCCATGGATGGAGGAGCCTGGTAGGCTGCAGTCCATGGGGTCGCTAAGAGTTGGACACGACTGAGCGACTTCCTTTTCACTTTTCACTTTCATGCATTGTAGAAGGAAATGGTGTTCTTGCCTGGAGAATCCCGGGGCGGGGGAGCCTGGTGGGCTTCCGTCTATGGGTCGCACAGAGTCGGACATGACTGAAGCAACTTAGCAGCAGCAGCAGCAGCAGCAGTAGCAGCAGCAGTGTGTGTATATTAATCCCAAGCTCAGTTGCTCAGTCATGTCCAACTCTTTGCGACCCCATGAACTGCAGTCTGCCGGGCTCCTCTCTTCATGGAATTTTCCAAGCAGGAATACTGGAGTGGGTTGCCATTTCTTACTCCAGGGGATCTTCCCAACTCAGGGATTGAACCCATGTCTCCTGCCTTGGCAGGTGGATTCTTTACCACTCTACCACCTGGGATTAGGCCCCATGTTAATCCCAAACTACTCATTTATCCTTTCCCCTACCCTCCTTTGCTCTTTGGTAACCATAAGTATGTTTTCTATGTCTGTGAGTCTCTTTTTGTTTTGGAAATAAGTTCATTTGTATCCTGTTTTTGGAGAAGGCAATGGCACCCCACTCCAGTACTCTTGCCTGGAAAATCCCATGGATGGAGGAGCCTGGAAGGCTGCAGTCCATGGCGTCGCTGAGGGTCGGACACGACTGAGCGACTTCACTTTCACTTTTCACTTTCATGCATTGGAGAAGGAAATGGCAACCCACTCCAGTGTTCTTGCCTGGAGAATCCCAGGGATGGGGGAGCCTGGTGGGCTGCCGTCTATGGGGTCGCACAGAGTCGGACACGACTGAAGCAACTTAACAGCAGTATCCTGTTTTTAGAGTTTTTTAATATAATATAAATATTTATTAATGAAAAGATATAATAGCAATCTGTGAACACATATTTAAAGTCATGAAACAGCTCTACAGACGTGGATGTAGACCTGTGTATATACATTTGCAGTGAAATGGTTCATGTACTTTAAACTTTCAGAATGATGGACCTTTCAGAATAATAGAGTGTATACAAAGCAAAAACAAAAAGTGGGCTTTTTCCTTTATATTTTCACTTGATCATCACCTCATTAAGTGTGAAGAAAACATGCTTCTAGTTCTAGATAAATGACCCCAGAGAGTAAATTTTTAGCAGTTATGCAGTAAGAGTGAAAACAATATGTTTATTTTAATGATCTTTAATTTAATATGGTACTGGTTTATCAAAATAACAGGATTTCAGGACATGCTGGAAATTAATAGAGCTTTGTAAAGAAACAGAAATGCCTAAGTGAATGAGTGACTCACAGTCTTTGGGAACTTTGACATTCCTGAGCCTGAAGAATTTAGAGCAGTTCCTCTTTTCTCAATTCATGGGGAATACTACATATTTTAAACCAGAAGAGATGGCCAAATAGCACATGAAAAGATTCTCAACATTACTAATTTTTAGAGAAATGCAAATCAAGTCTACAATGAGGTATCACCTCATGCCAGTCAAAATGGCCATCATTTAAAAGTTTCCAAATAACAAATATTAGAGAAGGTGAGGAGAAAGGGGGACCCTCCTGGCATACAACTGCACTCTTCACATGCTAGAAAGGTTATCCTCAAAATTCTTCAAGGTAGGCTTCAGCAGTACATGAACTGAGAATTTCCAGATGTACAAACTGAGTTTAGAAAAGGCAAAGGAAGCAGAGATCAAATTGCTAACATTTGTTAGATCATGGAGAAAGCAAGGGAGTTCCAGAAAAGCATCTACTTCTGCTTCATTGACTACACTAAGGCCTTTGACTACATGATCACAACAAACTTTGTAAAATTCCAAGAGATGGCAGTACCAGACCACCTTACCCACCTCCTGAGAAACCTGGATGTGGATTAAGAAGCAACAGTTAGAACCTTACATGAAACAATGGACTGGTTCAAAATTGGGAAAGGAGTATGACAAGGCCATATATATCATCACCCTGCTTATTTAACTTCCATGCAAGGTACATCATGCGAAATGCCATGCTGGATGAAGCACAAGCTGGAATCAAGATTCCCAGGAGAAATATCAACAACTTCAGATATGCAGATGATACCACTCTGATGGCAGAAGGTGAAAAGAAACGAAAGAATCTCTTGAAGAACATGAAAGAGGAGAGTGAAAAAGCTAGTTTGAAACTCAGTATTAAAAAAACTAAGATCATGGCATCTGGTCCCATACTTCATGGTAAATAGAAGGGGAAAAAAGTGGAAACATGAGAGATTTTATTTTCTTGGGCTCCAAAATCACATGGAGACTGCAGCCATGAAATTAAAGGATGCTAACTCCTTGGAAGGAAAGCTGTGACAAACCTAGACAGCATATTAAAAAGCAGAGACATCATTTTGCTGACAAAATTCTGTGTAGTCAAAGCTATTGTTTTTCCAGTAGTCATGTATGGATGTGAAAGCTGGACCATAAAGAAGGCTGAGCACTAAATAATTGATGTTTTTGAATTGTGGTGCTGGAGAAGACTCCTGAGAATCCCTTGGACTGCAAGGAGATCAAACCAGTCAATCCTAAAGGAAATCAACTCTGAATATTCATTGGAAGCATGGATGCTGAAGCACCAATACTTTGGCCAGCTACCTGTTGGGAAGAGCCAACTCACTGGAAAAGGCCCTGATGCTCAGAAAGATTGAAGGCAAAACGAGAAGGGGGCAACAGAGAATGAGATGGTTAGATATCATCACTGACTCAATGGACATGAGTTTGAGCAAACTCTGGGAGACAGTGGAGGACAGAGGAGGCTGGCGTGCTACAGTCCATGGAGTCACAAAGAGTTGGACACAACTTAGTGACTGAACAACAACCACCACCTGCCCAGCTGGTGGGAATGTAAATTGGTACAGCCACTATGGAGAACAGTACAGAGGTTCCTTAAAAAACTAAAGAAAGAACTACCATATGATCCTGCAATCCTGCTCCTGAGCATACACCCAGAGAAAACCATAATTTGGAAAGATCCATGTACCCCAATGTTCACTCTAGCACATTTTACAATGGCCAGAACAAGGAAACAACCTAAATGTCCACCACCAGGGGAACGGATACAGAAGATGTGATACATATATGCAATGGAACATCACTCAGTCATAAAAAGAACAGACTAGTACCATCTGCAGCAACATGGATGGAACTAGAGATTGTCGTACTGAGTGAAGTAAATCAGACACAGAAAGACAAATATCATATGATATCACTTTTATGTAGAATCTAAAAAGAAAAAAAAACCCCCAAAAAACGGCTTCAGATGAACTTATTTATAAAACAGAAGTAGAAGGAGATCAGCCCTGGGATTTCTTTGGAAGGAATGATGCTAAAGCTGAAACTCCAGTACTTTGGCCACCTCATGCGAAGAGTTGACTCATTGGAAAGACTCTGATGCTGGGAGGGATTGGGGGCAGGAGGAGAAGGGGACGACAGAGGATGAGATGGCTGGATGGCATCACGGACTCGATGGACGTGAGTCTGAGTGAACTCCGGGAGTTGGTGATGGACAGGGAGGCCTGGTGTGCTGCGATTCATGGGGTTGCAAAGAGTCAGACACAACTGAGCGACTGAACTGAACTGATGAGGGTTGAAGGGATAAACTGGGAAGTTGAGATTGACATATACACACTACTATATATAAAATAGATAACTAATAAGAACCTGCTGTACAGTACAGGGGATTTTACTCAGTACTCTGTAATGGTCTATATGGGAAAGAATCTTAAAAAAAAAAGTGGATATATGTATATGTGTAACTGATTCACTTTGCTGTACGCTTGAAACTAACACAACATTGTGAATCAACTATACTTCAATAAAAGTTTTAAAAGGAAGTAATAATGACTTTCATTTTCTCAACAGAGGGAAATGCAAAGACATTTTTCAAGATAATGAGAGAGACTGGATTCTGCCAACCCAGAGATGGGACTGGGAACCAAAGACAAGCACCAGGCTCTTGAGAGGTGATTAATAAGTACTTGTTGAATTTACTAACTTCTGTCATGGAGACCTCTATGAACATGCTGTTAGAAAACTGAGTTTTTTGTCATAGATTGTTGTCGTTGCTATTGGAGAAAACTTGGAGGAGCCCTAGGTGAAGAAAGACTACATGATTGAAAGGTGTAATTGCTGTTTTCCCACAGTGTGAAATAATTATACAGTGTTGCCTCTGCCAGTTAGTATAAAGGTCTTTGGGGGAAGAGATGAAATCTTTAAGTTTCTGTGCAAATTGTCCTTAAAGTTTCCAGTGTGTTTGCAGAGCACTTCGACAATGCAAAGTGTTTATTTAGTAACCAGAGATGACAGCAGAAGTAAGGGCAGGCTGACCTTATGAAGATGTCTTTTGTTGCTTCCATACTTGGAGTGAGGATAGTGCGTCTCATTCGAGACGAACCTCTGACCATCTTAAGAGGAGTAACTGCCCAGCTAAGAGACTTTCTTTCCTAAAAACTAAACACCAAAGGAGGTATTAGAAGAATGTGGGAGTGGAATAGCAGCTGAAAACCCAACTATTAAACTGTGCTATTTGTGTGTGTTGTCTTGAAGGCTGTCAGCTGTTATGTGGTGGCCATGGTGGACTGACATCCATGTGGTGCCATCATTTTTAACACATAGACAGCAATTGGGTTTATTTAACCCGTAGTTGATCATCAAACAATGTTGCTTTCCTACAACTAGGTATGACCTGCCAGAAAATCAGGAAGTCTCATTTAAGTGTGGATATGATGTTTAATGTTAGTGGTAACATAACTGTTAAGACAATGGAGTCTCAAATTTTAGGTTTTTAACAATTAGAAGATCTTTTTTAATGCATTCTGGGACCCCAGTCCCAGAGCTTCAATCATAGGCAGTCTGGGGGAGGTCTGCAAATAGTCCTGCATATGTGTGTGCTAAGTCGCTTCAGTCATGTCTGACTCTTTGCGACCCTATGGACTGTAGCCTGCTAGGCTTCTCTGTCCATGGGATTCTCCAGGCAAGAATACTGGAGTAGGTTGCTATACCCTTCTCCAGGGGATCTTCCCAACCCAGGGATCAAACCTGTGTCTCTTACATCTCCTGCATTGGCAGGCTGGTTCTTTACCACTAAAGCCACCTGAGAAGCAACCTCCCCACCCTTGCAAATAGTCATGTTAAGCAAACCCTCCAGGTTATTCTGAGGCATGTTGGCCTACACCACACTTTAAGATACTCTATATTCTGGGCATCTCCTTCTATAAAAACCACTTGACGTCTGAGATGATATAATTATTTTAGTAATTATGCTGGGCTGTTACTGAGAATGTAGGATTTCACTTGAAAAAAGAAAACTGTCTTTGACCTACATCATTTCTAAGGACAAAAATGTTGAATAGGAATAAAAATAACTCAGTAAAGAACTCCTCTTCTAACTATCTTTAAGGATGGCAGTGGATTTAGAAGATAAGGTCTTTCTAATATAAATCATAATCAAGACAAAAATAGTATGTCATTTAAATATTAGCTATTGAAAAAAGGTTTACTTGCTGAAACTAAATATTTTAAATCTAATGAGAAATACTAAAAGCCAAATACCAAAATTTCTATATACCTCTCTTTCAAAGTAATTGAACTGGTTAAAAAATCACCACAAGATGAGCTGTTTCATGAGAAATATAAGTTTTCTAAGTCCTATCAGAGCTAAAAAGTGTAAGGGATTGACTAGAATAGAATTTATTTCAAATCATAAAAGAGGAAATTGATATAGAAGTCAATAATTATTCCATTTTACAAAAGTAATTTTGGCATGAGTCTTCACAATGACAAGTCAGTGCTTTGTAGACCCAAGTTTTTCTTCTTGGACCAGATGAAATACAAATTATTTTAACCTCAGAAAAATGTAGTCAGTAAGTTTCTTGTTTTCCGTTTTATGAGAGCTCTAGATGCACACGTCTAGCATCAATGCTTGTGTAAAGTGTGGTGGAAGTATGACGAAAAGAAAAAGAGAAGGTCGCGGGGCGGAATGTTAATGTTAACTGAATAACAGAGAAGGAAAGCCCTGGAACTGAGACCTCAGATCAGCCCATGTGGAATTCTGAGCCTGGGCATGAGGAAGTTTCAATAAGATGAAAGATTGCAGTGAGAGTTACACAATCAGGCATTGTGCTATATACAATCCCTTTTGGAAAATGGAAGCAAATATCTGGATTATTTGAACTCAGAGAAAACCTTGATTTTTCCCAGGCCATTTCAAGATTCCTGATGACTGGTACATGATCATGGGTATGCTCCTTTACCTCTCCAAGCCTTGATCTTTTCTGTGAAGTGGAGACAGGAATGCCCACCGTGTTCATATGCTGGGTGCATTAAAGGAGGTTACGTACATGGAATGCCAGGCACATGAATGGCTTAATCCTCAGACCTGTCCTTGTTATGAACTCTTTTCTGTGTTAATACTTTTTTTTCTCATAAAAGTGATAACTTTATAAAGGGCAGGCTCAGTGTCTGATTCTTAGAATCAGAAACGCAGGTTTGGAAGAATGTTAAAGGTCATCCCTGTCCCAATCTCTCCCTCTTCATCCAGGGCCAGGTCAGAAACTGTGAGAGTTCAAAAGAGTTCAAAGCAGGCTAATAAATTGACTCCTTCCTAACTGATATTCCCTAAACAGTTGTTCAACATTTATTTAGGAATTAAAAACGAGAATAAAAGCATAAAGTGTAATTTCCACTCCTCATACTTACTTTGGGTGAAGCTTTTAGCATAATTTTGCAACTTACCACTTGAACGATCAAAACTAATTTCCCCTGAGTTGAAATATAAGACTCCATTATTGCTTCCAGATTCTCTTTTGCAGTACTGAATCAATAAGCTGACATTAAAACATTAGCAGGCGTATGACACAGGGAGCTCAGCCTGATGCCCTGTGACAACCTCGAAGGAGGGGATGGGATGGGGGTGGGAGGGAGGTCCAAGAGGTAGGGGACGTACGTATACCTGTGGCCGATTCACGCTGTTGTGTGGCAGAATCCAACACATTGGATTGCAATTGTAAATTGCAATTGGATAATTGTAAAGCAATTATCCTCCAATTAAAGATAAATTAAAAACTAATCCAGAGTATAAATAAACCTATGCTTCGTTTATAAGGGCTATAATGTCCAATTCATTTTTCAATGAAATTGGTCATTAATGAATATAAAAATTATGTTTTCCCTGGTGTCTCCAAGAAGATGCCTTTCAGATTCTCTGGCTTTTATGTTGCCTACTTTTGCTGCTTTTTAAAGACTGTTCCTGACTGGTATTTCATACTTTGTTCTATAATTAAACTATACCATGGGGGAAAAAAAAAACATGAGCAATAATTAATCAGTAGTTAGCATTATATAATGAGTTGATAAATCTTAAAGTTTGTATACAAATATATTTGGAATTTGCTTGGCATCCAAAAACTAGACACAATTTGGTGTTTTTTTTTAAAGCAAATCTTAATGTCATATACCATTTTAGAAAGGTTGTTGATTTTTTTTATATCAAAGGGTAGTTATATCTTGGTCATATTCAATGTCTTTCTCTATGGCCATGAAAACAGATTATGCCACAGATGAAATGGTCCTTAAGGTTCTCTGAGACCAACTTTGTGATGCACAGATATTCCTCCAGCCTGATTTTGCTGAGTAGTCGTCATGGTTAATTAATGACCATGGTCGAGGCTGTGAGGTCAGGACAGCTGAGGTCAGTCATTGGCTGTAGAAACACAGCCTAAAGCACAGGAAGAATTGTGTAATTAACTGAATATTCAGGGTACAGTCAACAAAACTCAATTGTTCTCAACAACCAAGCCATTTTCTCTGCTGTCACTGAAAGCTGTGTGGGTAGGATCTGCAGATAATTGCCTTCCTTCTCCATCTCATTTTGCTTGTCTAAACATTGCATAAATAACTACTTGATAAATTCCATGTTGATGCTGGCACATGAACAGACAGACAAGAGTGACTGCTTGTTTCAAAATTTATAATTCCAACATAAATAGTAATCAAACCCCAAAGGAGACTGCTTAAAAATATTCCTGTTTAACATTCATGATCCCGTTTAACTTGCCTAATTTCAACCCACACACTTGTGGAACTTAATACAAAAATACTCTTGGCCTATTTTTAAAATAATGTGACATTTGACAAACTGTTCAAGTATTGAATTTAAAAATATACTCTGTGTGAACTATAGTTCTAATATACATTCCAGATGCATTACTGGCAGGATTAACACTGGGCTTTATCTCTTTCCCAGTGCACCACGTCTACACACACACACACACAAACACACACAAGCACGTACGCACAACATAAATGCTCGAAAATGTAGTCTCAGAACATTCCATGAAAAAATATTAACCAGTCAGGGTAAGTTAACTTGAGTAGTTAATGAAAAAGCAATTATTTCAACATTTAAGTTTTCTTTTAAAATTACAATTTACATATCTCTTAAAGATACAGAAGAAGAAATGTACCACCTGCCTCACTATGGAACATACTAAAATAGACATAATTCATTAGACACATTATGGCAGCCAAATGGCAAGAATTTTTTAGATGCCAAATCTGGTTAGAATAGCAGCAGCAAATTTCATGAACAGAGGGAAAGCAGAGGGAAGAAAAGAGAGAAGGAAAAGTCTAATATTAAAAAGATCCAATTCTTTCTAGTTGCTTTACAACCAAAGGGGAAAATTAAAACTCTTCTTAAGCTGTAAGAGCAAAAATTAAAAGAGAAATTCATTTGTTAAAAAAAAGAAAATGGAGAAAACTGGGACTGAGGCTGCTGGCATTTATGATTTATTATTGTTACCACATCAACTCTGTGATAGATATCTGACTAAATGCACTTGGTTATTGTGCCTGAAAATGTGAGGATTCAAGGAACGTACAAGTCCAACTCTTTGCAACCCCATGCCAGGTCTTCCCTGTCCATCATCAACTCCTGGAGCTTGCTCAAACTCATGTCTATTGAGTCAGTGATGCCATCCAACCATCTCATCCTTTGTCGTCCCCTTCTCCTCCTGCCTTCAATCTTTTCCAGCATCACAGTCTTTTCCAATGAGTCAGTTCTTTGTATCAGGTGGCCAAAGTATTGGAGCTTCAACTTCAGCATCAGTCCTTTCAATGAATATTCAGAACTGATTTCCTTTAGGATAGACTGGTTGGATCTCCTTGCAGTCCAAGGGACTCTCAAGAGTCTTCTTCAACACCACAGTTCAAAAGTATCAATTCTTTGGCACTCAGCTTTCTTTATGGTCCAACTCTCACATCCATACATAATTACTGGAAAAACCATAGCTTTGACTAGATGGACCTTTGTTGGCAAAGTAATGTCTCTGCTTTTTAATATGCTGTCTAGATTGGTCATAGATTTTCTTCCAAGGAACAAGTGTCTTTTAATTTCATGGCTGCAATCACCATCTGCAGTGATTTTGGAGCCCAGAAAAGTAGTCAATCGCTGTTCCCACTGTTTCCCCATCTATTTGCCAGGAAGTGACGGGACCAGATGCCATGATCTTCATTTTTTGAATGTTGAGTTTTAAGCCAGCTTTTCCACTCTCCTCTTTCCCTTTCATCAAGAAGCTCTTTAGTTCCTCTTCACTTTCTACCATAAGGGTGGTGTCATCTGCATATCTGAGGTTATTGATATTTCTCCTGGCAATCTTGATTCCAGCTTGTGCATCATCCAGTCTGGCATTTCGCATGATGTACTCTGCATACAAGTTAAATAAGCAGGGTGAAATATACAGCCTTGACGTAATCCTTTCCCAATTTGGACCCAGTCATTGTTCCATGTCCGGTTCTAACTGTTGCTTCTTGACCTGCATACAGATTTCTCAGGAGGCAGGTAAGGTGGTCTAGTATTCCCATCTCTAAAATAATTTTTCACAGCTTGTTGTGATCCACACAGTCAAAGGCTTTAGTGTAGTCAGTGAAGAAGATATTTTTCTGCAGTTCTCTTGCTTTTTCTAGGATCCAACGGATGTTGGCAATTTGATCTCTGGTGCCTCTGCCTTTTCTAAATCCAGCTTGAACATCTGGAATTTCTCAGTTTATGTACTGTTGAAGCCTAGCTTGGAGAATTTTGAGCATTACTTTGCTAGCATGTGAGATGAGTGCAATTGTGCAGTAGTTTGAACATTCTTGGCATTGCCTTTCGTTGAGATTGGAATGAAAACTGACTTTTCCCAGTCCTGTGGCAACTGCTGAGTTTTCCAAATTTGCTGGCATACTGAGTGCAGCACTTTCACAGCATCATGTTTTAGGATTTGAAATAGCTCAGCTGGAATTCCATCACCTCCACTAGCTTTGTTCGTAGTGATGCTTCCTAAGGCCCACTTTAAATGAGTAGAATATTTTATGAAATTGAAATGACACCATAGGTTAAAATAAAGAATATCCAATTAACGTACATAGTTTCACTTTTGTGCTATATATAAAGGATTTTTTCAACTTTCAAATGTAACTTATTTGTGAAAAATAGCTGTACTGAAATATAATTCACATACCATTTAATTAATTTATTTAAAGTGTATAATCAGTGATTTCTGAGTTGTACAAGCATCACTTCAATCAATTTAGAACATTTTTGTCACCAAAAAAGAAACCTCATACAATGAGCAGGAACTCATTTCTCCCAAATCCTTAGACTTAGGAAACCACTAATTAACTTTCTGTCTCTATATTGTGTGATGGTTTAATCTCTCAGTTGTGTCCGACTCTGCTACCCCATGGACTGTAGCCCATCAAGCTCCTCTATCCATGGGATTGCCCAGGCGAGAATACTGGAATGGGTTACCATGCCCTACTCCAGGGGATCTTCCTGACTCAGGGATCAAAACTGGGTCTCCTGCATTGAAGGCAGATAGTCTTGAAACTAGCCCCTTTCACTTAGCATAGTGGTTTCAAGGTTAATCCATGCTGTAATAGATACCAGTACTTCATTCCTTTTTATGGTTAAGTAATATTTATAGCTATAAATTTCTCCCTAAGCATTGCTTTACCTGCATGCAACAAAGTTTTGGCATGTTGTGTTGAAATTTTCATTCATTTCAGTGTATTTTCTGTTTTCTTTGTGATTCTTATTTGACCTATTGATTACTTAGAAATGTATTGTTTAATTTTCATATATTTTGAATGTCTCAAATTAGCATTCTCAAATTTGATAATATATCCTTGCTTAAAATTTTATTTCTGAATTTTCAAGAAGCTTTTTAAGAGACTCTGAGATGAGGCAATTCTATGGTAGTCCCGTACTTAAGACTCCGCGCTTCCATGAGTTGTGGGTTCAAGCCCTGGTCAGAGAACTAAGCTCACACATGTGTGAACTAAATTAAATACTCAAAGCTTACGAAATGGGTTAGCCATCAAACTGCTTCCCCCAAATATCTTTCATTTTCATAGAGGTGGTGGTAATGAACGAAAGCAAGATGAACTCACTGGCATTCCTTAGAAGCTGAGGCCATAACTTAATCATATTTGTATTTCATGTCCATCTGATTTTCCAGGCAACTCAGTGGGTAAAGAATCTGCCCGCAGTGCAGGAGACACAGGAAACGCAGGTTTGATCCCTGGGCTGGGAAGATCCTCTGGAGGAGGGCATGACAACCCACTCTAGTATTCTTTCCTGGGAAATCCTAAGGACAGAGGAGCCTGGCAGGCTACATCTGTAAGGTCACAAAGAGTCAGACATGACTGAAGCGACTGAGCATACCCCTATACCCATCTGACTAAAGGAAGTCTTTTTCTTTCCTATTATATCACCCTGTATCTGATTGTTTTTTCATTTATTTATTGGTCTCTGCTTAAAGTCAATTTTCCCTCACCAGAATGGAAGCCAAATGAAAGGAGGAACCTTGTTGTCTTATTCATAAAAGAATGTATTCTAAATGTTACTCAGTGCCTCCTGGATCATAGACATTCAGTCAAAAGTAAATAGAATGAGTGAGTACCTAGAAGACCCTGTAGAAAATGTGCATTCATTAAACCTTCTTCAACAAATTTGGAAGGATCATCTTCTGATCACTGGGAGGAAAAGTGCCTTCTCTCTAAACAGTTCTTACCAGTAATGGAGTTTATGGCAATCTCTGATGGTGAAACCTTCCCACTTACTAAACAGAACCACAACAGAATTGTATCTACGAGTCGTAGCCTTTGTCCTGTGGGAAAATGCTCAAGAGTTTATATAACCATCTTAGTTACAGAGAAATGTGGTCCACTAAGCAGCTCCTGGAGAACCCCATGGACGGAGGAGCCTGGTAGGCTGCAGTCCATGGGGTCGCTAAGAGTCGGACATGACTGAGTGACTTCCCTTTCACTTTTCACTTTCATGCATTGGAGAAGGAAATGGCAACCCACTCCAGTATTCTTGCCTGGAGAATCCCAGGGACAGGGGAGCCTGGTGGGCTGCTGTCTATGGGGTCGCACAGAGTCGGACACGACTGACGCGACTTAGCAGCAGTAGCAGTAAGCAGCTCCTGCACAAGGTCTGGCATAGTAGAGGAAATAAAGTAACCACGATAATGGAATAGTATGTATTCAAAAGCACAATACCCGATTTACTCATGTTAATAGGACATTTTGCTCTATTATCACTTTGAAGCCAGATTAATTCTAGTTTCACTTTACTTGAAACTCGCTGACGGCTCCACACTGACTACAGAAGAGACCAACATCCTTAATGCAGACGAGTCCTTTCAGAATCTGGCTGTTGCCCTCTCTCCTGTGTCTGGTTTCTCTCTCACTAACCACAGCCCGGCTGAAGCAGACAGCATCCAGTTTCCTGAATAAGCAAGGCTTCTTCTCCCCTCAATGCTTCTCTCACCCTGCGCTCTCTGCTTGGGCAGCCCTCCCCTCCTGGTCCTCTCGTTGCTCTGGGCTTGCTGGTTAAGACTCTGTGAAAACTTTTCTTGTACCCTCCTCCAGGAGAGAGGACCAATGTCTCCTTCAAGTGCAGCTTTCTACCCTCACTTGGAGGACTTCAAACAGGACTTAGTCCACGGCTACTGTTAGAACTACATTTCCCACCACTCTGCCCATTGTTGACCCCAGACACACTGGCCTCCTTACAGTTCTTTACCACTTCCATTGACATTTTCCAGGAGTAAAAGAATTTCTCCCAGGTATTTCCATGGTGTGCCCTCAACTTTATTCAACTCTGCTCCAGCATCACCTCCTAAGAGAGGTTGTCTTTGAGCATCCTAACCAAAGACATTTCTCCTTTTCATTTTCTAAACAGAATTACCTCGCTCTCTGGCCCCTCTATCTTACGTTTTCCTCTTTGTAGTACTGATATAACATTATGTGATTAGTAATGTTATCTGTCTTCCCTTCCAGAATGTAAGCTCTCTGAGGATGGGTCTGAGTTTTGTTTACTGCTGTGCATATTTGTGAATGAATGAATGACACCTGAAATTATATGGTTGGTTGAAGACGTCTGTCTTTCCCGCACTTGACAAGTATCGGTTATAACTTATTCCTCCTAGTCTACTCAGTGCTCCTTCCTGGCACAAAATAACTTCTTAATATTCCTTGTACAACTGAATGATGTCAAGTATAAATTACCTGTAACAATGGTTCTCAACAAAGGGACTCTGAATCCAGGTAAAGATGGATGAAGAATACATAAACTGAAGAATACAAGTAAATATTTCCACAATTCCTTTACTGAAACTCTTGGCACCAGATGTGTTTCAAATTCAGAATGCTTCCCTACTTAATTAACACCCTTAGTGGGGTCTGGCAGAGAAGGCAATGGCACCCCACTCCAGTTGCCTGGAAAATCCCATGGATGGAGGAGCCTGGTAGGCTGCAGTCCATGAGGTGGCTGGGAGTCGGACTTGACTGAACGACTTCACTTTCACTTTTCACTTTCATGCATTGGAGAAGGAAATGGCAACCCACTCCAGTGTTCTTGCCTGGAGAATCCCAGGGACGGGGGAGCCTGGTGGGCTGCGGTCTCTGGGGTTGCACAGAGTCGGACACGACTGAAGCGACTTAGCAGCAGCAGCAGCAGTAGGGTCTGGGGCAGTACCTCGTAATCAAACACATTAATTTCTTTGCAACGTGTAGAGACCTCCAAAGTGTCATAAATAATGCTCAAGTCAACTTTTTCTGTGAAATGAATTATCAAGATAAATTTTAAGAGTTTGGGATTTCAGAATTGTGGATGTGGGCTGTAGATGTAGACTAGCATATTGAGACCTGTGTAGTATTTTCATGCTAAAATGGGTTCCCCACATTCCAGTTTAGAAATCACTGATTTAACCTGTTCATTTAAAAAAACATCTATTTTTTTTTCCAGCATAGCTAGCATTAATGAAGTATATACTGTGTATCAACCTCTGTGCTAAGCTTTTTAAGTATACAGGTAAAAACTACTATCTGCCTCATTTTATAAGTGAGAAAGAGCTTCCCAAGTGGCGCTAGTGGTAAGGAACCTGCCTGCTAATGCAGGACACATAAGAGACGCGGGGTTCGATCCATGAGTTGGGAAGATCTTGTGGAGGAGGGCATGGCAACCCACTTCAGTATTCTTGCCTGGAGAATCCCATGGACAGAGGAGCCTGGTGGGTTATGGTCCATAGGGTCACAAAGAGTTGGACACGACTGAAGCGACTTAGCACACATATGCACACATATGAATGAGAAAATGGGTTTAAAGAGAGGGTTAACTACTTGCCCACACAGCTCATCAGTGGATAGGCTGGATTCAAATGGAAGCTGTCTCACAACCAGATGTCCTGCTGTGGATCTTTCTTCTGGTCACCCTGACTTCATGGAGTTCAAGATAAGCATTCTTCAGTTCAGTTCAGTTCAGTCACTCAGTCGTGTCCGACTCTTTGCGACCCCATGAATCGCAGCACACCAGGCCTCCCTGTCCATCACCAACTCCCGGAGTTCACTCAAACTCACGTCTGTTGAGTCGGTGATGCCACCCAGCCATCTCATCCTCTGTCGTCCCCTTCTCCTCCTGCCACCAATCCCTCCCAGCATCAGGGTCTTTTCCAATGAGTCAACTCTTCACATGAGGTGGCCAAAGTACTGGAGTTTCAGCTTCAGCATTCTTAGTCTTGCCAAATTTCTTCATG